>NC_140932.1:10246804-10799304 GCF_014529385.1 Adiantum capillus-veneris | reverse complement strand
ATCGAAAAGTAACAAAGAAGTGGAGGATTGGTTTAACCATTCAGGTCAGGGGTCAACTACATCTGTAGACCTGTGGCAAGAAAACCTCTTTCTGCAGGATGAGAGCTTCATGGTAACTCTCTCTCTCTCTCTCTCTCTCTCTCTCTCTCTCTCTCTCTCTCTCTCTCTCTCTCTCTCTCTTTGTGTCATTTCTGACATTGTATGTGCAGTCTTGGATTGCTGACAAGGATGACTTCCTTAGGCGCCGGACAAGAGAGTATCGAGGAAGGGATGCGGCCCTAGCACAGTATCTTTCAAAGCTTTGCGAGTCGCCGATAGTAGTTTTTCACAATTCCATGTCACAAGAGGGTTCAATAGCAACTTACACATTCAAGACACTATCACGCTTCTTGGGTGGACCGGTGCTGCCCAAAAGTGCAGATAAAGTCATTCTTGTGGACAAAGTGTTTGCTAGAGATTGTTTTGGTTACTGCCCAGGCTATACAGGTGGTCGGGCAACGTATTACTACACCTACACAGCAATGGCACTAGCTCTTGGTAGACAAAACCCAGATGAACTTTTAGAGTATGGCAAACATCTCATGATTCGTTACAAGGGTGACGTGCCAAAAAACAAAATTGAACCTGCAAAATCTTGATACACTTCAAGTAGCAATTGTATAAGATCATGTATTACATAAATTTTGTACAATGTCATCCACTCAGAGTATCTTTCTCCACTTGTGATTCACATACACCATTGTCTCTCTCCACCTTCGTTGACTTTCACGAGCTCCGGAGTTGTTGTATGCCATTGATCTTTTAGCTTTTTGTTGTTGTAAATGTCTGATGGCTTGTGCTGTTGCTGAATTTGCCAAGACTTCTTTTGCCTGCATTCGATGAATGATTCTACGATAGAACCATTCAAATAGTTCTCTCAAACTGTTAGCCTTGATTCGAGAGCCACCATGTCGTGTGTGCCTGAAATAAGCATTTCTCGCCATGTAATGAGACTTTTCCATCCCTTGGGTATTCCATATTGCCGGGTTCCCATACTTCTGTATAAAATATGGCAAATGATTGAAGATGATGTGCTGGATATGAAAACAGATTAGTTAGAATGTTTTACAGTAACATATTTGCACATAAGAGAGAAAGAAATACATTATAATACCATGTAGTGAGTAATCTGGGTGTCTGTCCATGCTGTCTTGAATGATTTTTTCAGAAGGTTGAGATTTTCCTTGAACTTGTTCATATCACCTTGTGACCAGTCATCTTTGTCGCACATCAAAAATAGGATGTCTATTGATCGCCAAACCTCAGCCTTCGCGTTACGAGTAGTTGGTTCGTGGTCTTTGACTGCAATATGTAGCTTTTTCCAGCTCTGATACTCTACCTTGCTAACATAAGATGTGTTATATATTTTTCCATGTTTTGTTAGCTTTGGATCTCTTGTACCTTGGGGCTTAGATAAAAACCTCCGTGCCTTCACCCCACCGATGGATGGTTTGCATGGGACATCCTTCTCAGCAGTTGATCTCTTTTCATCCCGCTGGATTTTCACATTGCCACCATGAAGCCCCATATCCGACAGTACCATTTCTAAGCACTGCAGGGCTACTTGTCGTTCTGCGGAGTTCTTAATCTTCCAAGAAAACCCAATGTATAAGTAGACCAATTTCTCCACAATTCTACAAAGGGCATGCATTGTACAAATGTGGACATTCACAAGTGGTATTTTGAAAACGGGTCGAAAAGCAGGATCCTCAATGTGACGTGCTGGAGCTTTTCTCCACCACTTTGGGTCCATGATCTTTGCAGGCTCCATGCAGAACAAACACGGTGACTTTGCCATTGCACCCATTCCACAATTATACATGCACTTTAATGTTTTAAGGTCACCTGCAAGATGCCACTGAACTTGAAAGTCTCCCCTTCCATCTAGACGTAGTACCTCTCCCTGGTTAGTCTGTCGATCAATCACCTCCGGAATATTAGTTCGATGGAACACCCAATATAGAATCTCATGATCTTCTTTCTTTACCTGCAACACAAAATAAATGAGACTTAAGTAGATCTGAACATTTGAGCTTACTTGAGAATATCGCTTACCTCAAACGCACCAAGCCACCATATGTTAGATTCTGATTGAACACTAAAATATAAAGGATCATCACTGGGACACTTTGAGAGGGCTCTATTCATTAAAGTAATAGTAACACGCTCTAGCTTTTTCTCTTTAACAAGCTCACACTCATCCAGTTTTAACACAAAATGTAATAGCCCACGTGACTCTTCAAATGTGATGTTGTAAAACTCCACCATTCTCTTCTGTAGTATCCGCAGGTCCATAAAAATATTGTTGAACTCATCATATGCCATGTTCGCTCCATGGCCACTGTAAGTTGCTTTAATATGAAAGGGCTGTCCAAGATAGTCTCCCTGTGCCTCGTTAAGCTGAAGCCTCTCTTTCCAAACACTTGAGGCTAATGGTAGAAGTTTGGATTTTATACCCTTCCTAACAAAGATGGATGAGACAGAATTTTGGATAGCCGAATATCCTCTTTTGCTTACACCAAGTGAATCAAGTGTGCCTTGTATCTCTTTTGCAGGCACTGAGTTCTCTGAAATAAAGCGGTCCACTACATTTCTTTGTAGAACCTTAAACTTCTTGTCATGTACTATATCTGCTGCCAGGCTTCTACTTATAAGTGGCTTCAATCTCTTTCCTATATTGGCTTTGGGGTCAATGTTTTCCTTGTCAGGATAGATTGAATCTCTACATGAAGACAATGCATAAGTAAATAACAGAAAATTTGCTTCACTAACACTATTTAGGCACATGAAAACAATGCATAACAAGAAAAAACACAGAGATTACTTAACTAAGACAATGTAGCCAACCAAGAAGCATCACCTTAATGATCGGATTCTTTTCTTGAGACCTCCTGATGCAACCTGCAATGTTTCAAGATTGCGCAATTTCTTCTTTCGGATACGACCACCCAAGATGGTGTCCTTCATTTGACAACTTCGCACCTTTCCTTTCAGTTCTTGTACCTCTGCTTTATGTTGCAAAATGGTAACCTGATCTGTAGAATGTAAATGTGAAAGGCGAACAATCTCACATTGTTGAGCTTGGAGAATGCTCTTGTAAGTTTCAGCTTCTCTTGTAAGTGATTTACAATAACCCAGAAGGCCCTTTTCTCCATCACCAGCAAAGGTCAATAAGCTTGTAGGATTGACAAACGGTGGAGACGCATTAGTTATTGGATTCTTAGGGTAGAGAGAGCCTCTCGTCCAGATATCTATGTGTTTAGCTCCTTGAGCTCTGAGCGTGTCTATGGAGGCGGGAGGTATATGTGTGTTTGTTTTACTGCGCTTAATCAATGGTTGGTACTCATTGTCCAAATCAATGTGAAGGTGATATTTGGATCGTTTCTGGGTAACATTTGTGCCATTTGAGGAGTGCGCCATTAGCCAAATGTGCAGGTTTAATGGAAAGTGAATAGCGGTTGCGGATTCGTCCCTCCATGTTAGCCTCATTCCCTCCGTATTGACGTTGTTCATTCAATGCAACTGAAAAGAGGATTATCCCTCAATCACTACGAACGAATGTTCAGAAGAGTAAGGAATCTACTTAAAGTACACTTTTTGAAGTTTTACTATGAAAGACCCAGCTCTTTTATTTGCCATTTTTTCTAGAGAGAGAGTGCAAAAAATACATTTTCTTAGAAGGCCCTCCAAATGACCTCTCAAATTTCCTAATGGTTGTTGTTTTCGTGCAGGTCGGTAGAACGTTTTTGGAGTTGTCCCCATTGTCGTTGGTGTCGTTCCCTATCGCGCAGGTTGTCGTAGCATTGGCGAGTTGTCGCAGCAGGTCATAGGGACGCCACAAGTCGCAAATTAGCTTCGAGGGCCGGGTTGTTCGCTGTCCTGCAGGTCCACGTAGCACCGACGAGTTGTCGCAGCAGGTCAGAGGGACGCCACAGGTCATGCAGGTTGTGCATTAGCTTTGGGGGGGGGGGGGGGGGGCTATGGCTCTACACCTGCCCATAGAGAAACCCCTCACATAGGGGAAGTTGGGGAAGAGAGAACGGCGGCGACCTGTGTGCACTAGGGTTAGGTTAGAGAGAGAGAGAGAGAGAGAGAGAGAGAGAGAGAGAGAGAGAGAGAGAGAGAGAGAGAGAGAGAGAGAGAGAGAGAGAGAGAGAGAGAGAGAGACATAGATAGATAGATTTATTTATCGTCCACGGAGGTGAGATATGACGTATGGGACTGCACAAAAAAAGCATTACAATAGATTTTGCAAAAATGTGGGGGGTTGCGGGATACATCTCAGTTAAGGACTGAGGGTCCATAAAAAGAGGAGGGGAGGGGGGGGGAGATAGGACGAACAAAAACCTATGAGGAGAGAGGTGAGGGGGAAGCCAGTTTGGGAGTTTGGAACTCTTCAATAATGGCTTAGACTGCCCATTTCCCTGCTCCGCACACTGCTCGCATTTTTTGGAGTTCTGCCTTCTTTTGCTTGAGTTGAGCGGGTGTGAGATCTTCCGCAAACCATATTTTGGTATCCTCAAGAAGCCTTGATTGTTCAAGGAGTTTGATTCGGTCCGCCTTGGTTTTGAAGGTGAGAATGGCATGTTGAGTATGATGCTCGTGTGCAAGAGAACTGATTGATGTTGGATCCCATTGTACCATGTGGATACAGATAGGATGCCTGTAAAGGACTCATGAAACTTGAGGTCCCCTTCCCATTTCCAATCGCTTGGAAGATCGCCAATGCAAACATTGAGGGCGATAACCTCTTGTCGTTGTTGTTCATGTAGCGTGGATACCACCCGATCTTCGACCTCGCGAGAGATGATCTCTTGTACTTGGTTTTTGACCTTCTTTGTGAGGGTGACCTCTACTTTCTCCTTTGCCTTTGCAAAATTGATTTCCATTTGTATCAGTTCCTCTTTGTAGTTTTCCATTGTGGCTAGACGAGTCTCGAGGGCTGCAAGCCTTTGTGTCAGATCAGCATTCTCCTCGCGGAGTATGTCGACTTTGGTTTGAAGGCAGGTGATATTGTCCCCGTTCGGTGGTGTGGCCACCACACCGGCAAACTGAGCTTCCCGCGAGAGGTAGCCCAAGTAGCCATGAAATGCAAGCTTGTAGAAAACAGCCTTCTCAGGGTCATATCACAAATGCCAGAGTAGCCAGCAGCTATTGTTGCACACAAGATTCCAGAGGCTGTCGTGCAGTCCTGCAAGTTGTTATTGTCGTGCAGGTCAATAGAACATTGTTGGAGTTGTTCCCATTGTTGTAGGTGTCGTTCTCTATCTTGCAGGTTGTCGTATCATTGGCGAGTTGTCGCAGCAGGTCAAAGGGACAGCACAAGTCGCAGATTAGCTACGAGGGCCGGGGTCGTTCACTGTCGTGCAGGTGCACGTAGCACCGGCGAGTTGTCGCAGTAGGTCATAAGGACGCCACATGTCACGTAGGTCGTGCACGTCGCGCATTAGCTTGGGGGGGGGGGGGGGGGGGGGGGCTATGGCTCTACACCTCCCCATAGGGCAACCCCTCGTCCAAGGGGAGGATGGGGAAGAGAGAACGGCGGCGACCTGTGTGCGCTAGGGTTAGGTTAGGTTGAGAGAGAGAGAGAGAGAGAGAGAGAGAGAGAGAGAGAGAGAGAGAGAGAGAGAGAGAGAGAGAGAGAGAGAGAGAGAGAGAGAGAGAGAGAGAGAGAGAGAGAGAGAGAGAGAGAGAGAGAGAGAGAGAATGAAAAAAATCATACACTATTGTTATTAGATGATCTCTTTACATAATATATTTAGACTAGATGACCAGTAGTTTGCATGCATGCTCCTAAAAAAAGGAATGGTGTGTGTGTATGCTCTGACAAGGCATGCTCCCGTGGGCTAGGCGGGCTTGAACCCAACAATCCCCCACCTCAAGCCCAAACCATTGACAAAGGTCTTGTGACAAACATGGACGACTCTAGCAACCACTTGAAACATGAGTAGCCCCTTGACAACAACATTGAGGAGTGTGTGTACATCCTTTGGACAACAATCAATATGGGACAATAGAACTCAACCAAACCGAGAAAACAAAGAGGTCTTACCACTTATCAACGTGGTGGAGTCTATATCCGTACAATTGTGTCATGACAATAAATGACAACTGACAAAACCAAAACAAAACTATGACATGGAATAGATGCCGATGAAAAACGATCTTTGAAGTCTGCATATGTTGATGCACCATGGTCTCGAAGAAAAACTTTGTTGGAAGCAGTCTATAGTTGTGACAAACTTTCCTTAAACCTATGTCTTTTACAATTGCCAACACTTTGTTTACCTCCATTTGCAAGGCAAGAGAAGGGCACTCTCTCCTACGTCGTTGAAAACATAAAAGTCGAGCAAAGGAGGTGGATGTTGTAATTAGGGTTGCAGGGAAACGCACACAGCTTGTTGAAGGAAGCTCAAGGAACACAACAGAGAGTGTATTACTTAGTGCTCAATGGAAAGATAGAAAGCCCTAGAGTGATGGGCTTATATACATGCACGGGCAAAAAAACCTCCTAAGGAGGGAAAAAATGCCCTTGACGGTCCTAGTGTGTTCACACAAATCACTACCACATGTATATGGTAACAATTCCCCCCTGGGAGTGATGTGATGAATGAGGGTTGGTATGAAGAGTAAAGGAAAGTGCCATGCCTTGATAACAGGATTAGTCCACAAAGGGGAGCAAGCCCAAAGCTTTGTGGAAAGCTTCGAACTTCTCACAAAACAATGCCTTTGTGAAAAGATCTGCAAGGTTGTCCTGTGTTGGCACATAAGCCAAGATGATCTCTCCTGTTGAGAGCCTCTCCCTGACATAGTGGTAATACACTTCAATGTGCTTTGTGCGACCATCAAAAACTGGGTTACCCGCAACTACCAATGTGCTCTAACTGTTAGTGTAGATGATTTTTGCAATGTCTTGTCCAACATCTAAATCAGCCATAAGGCGTATGAGCCATACACACTCAACCGTAGCTGTGAAGACTTCCATGTACTCAGCCTTACAACTGGAAGTGGCCACACTTGATTGCTTCCTGCTCCACCATGAAATACATAAATTGCCAAGCATGAAACAAAAACCACTTATGGAAACTTGCATGTCATAAAAACCAGCCCAATCTGAGTCTAAAAAAGCATGTAAATCTGGCGGCAATGATCCCCCCTTGGGATAAAACAAGCCAAGATGCAAAGTTCCACTCAAGTAGCAAAAAATCCTCTTGACTGCCTGCCAATGCTTAAATGCTGGGCTATGCATAAATTTGTTGACTTGTGAGACTGCAAACTGAATATCCGGCCTTGTGTTGAATACATAAATGAGGCAACCAACAACAGTTTGGTAAAGAGTGACATCAGCGGGATCACTAGCATCATGTAGACTCAACTTTAAACCTGTTTCCATGGGAGTGGCAATAGGTTTGCAATCCTCAAGTCCAAACTTACATAGCAATGTCTCTATGTAACTTTTTTGACACAAGGCAATACCACCATCACATTGATTAAACTGTATGCCCAGATAATGATGCAACAACCCCAAATCTTTCATCTTGAAAGTAGCATTCAAATCAGCCTTAAATTCAACAATATGTGCCTCATTGGGATCATTGATCAGCAAGTCATCCACATAAAGAACAACAATGAGAAGTACATCGCCCTTACCTTGACATACAATGTGATTTTTGTTGGACTGTTACGAAAGCCTCGTTTGACCAAATGAGTGTCAAATTTCTCATACCAAGCACAAGGAGATTGCTTCAACCCATACAAAGCCTTCTTACATCTGCACACTTTGTCCTCTTGTCCTTTCTTGACAAAACCGTGAGGCTGCGTTACATAGACTTCCTAAAAAATGTCACCATTCAAGAAAGAAGTAACAATATCGGATTGATGTACATCCCAACCAAAATGAGCTGCCAATGCGCATAGAAAACGAACAGTAGTCATACAACAACTGGGAGAAAAAGTTTCTTCATAATCTATGCCTTTCTGCTGCACATAGCCTTTTGCAACAAGTAATTAAGTGATCATTAGCTTTACAATAATGGCAACACATCTTGTTTTTTACCTTATCACCATAATTACCAGACGAAGTGCTACCAACAGAAGCATTTGGAACAGAGTTTTTCCACTCGCAGCAAAACCATAAGAAGTGGTTACATTGTTGTTCCCACCTTTTCTTTGAGCTGCAATAAAAGCCTGTTTAACTGCACGCTGCCTAGTCCTATTTTTTTTTGGAAAGTGACTTGCGCGACAACAATGTGCATAATGCATCAAACTTGACAACTTCAGGATTTCCTTGGATCATAAGTCTCCAAGTACTAGCAAAAGTCTGGTAAGAATCTGGCAAAGCATCAAGAACAGTCTGCACAAGTGAACTGTCAGAAATGACTTCTCCTACATAAATTAGTTGCTCATTAACATCCTTGACACCACCAAGGAAAGTGTCAATTTCATCTTCCTCATGCATAATCTTCGATTCCAGCTCTTTACGGAGCAAAGCAATTTTAGCCTCATTGCGGCTTGCATAAAGACCTGCTAGAATATCCCAAGCCTGTTTTGTAGATTTTACTGAGCGGATCTGAGGAGTGATAGTGCACTTCACAGACAATGCAATCAATGCATGAGCCTGCACATCTCTTACATCCCAATGAGCCTTCTCAGCCGTAGGCAAAATAGCTTTGATAGTAGCAACCCTGACAGTAAAACCCGGAGCATCCTCAGCGTTGCCTCCATCCACAGTACTAGGACGTACATCAATGCCCTGCACAATGTTCCATACTCCCTTTGATACAAGTACATGTTGCATCATGTAAGCCCACATAGAGTAATTGTTCCCATCCAATCTGTCCTCAACAACAAACATCTTGAATACATATGTGTTGTTGTCAGCCGTGGAATATGCCTGTACCTGATGTGAAAACTGTCCAAAATGAGGAGAAACTGAGTGAGACCAGCATGTGCTATATAGAACAACCCGCAATAGACTATATGGGACCTGTCATGCAGTAATTGGCAACGACAGAAGTTCTACACAAAATGAAAAAATTGCCTGTGCAGACCTGGTTGTAGTGGAAACGGAGGTCAAAATGAGCCCGAATGAGCCAAAGCTCGTTGAAATATGAGAAAACGAGAAGGGGTGTTGTGGCGACTAAGCCCAGGAGGATGCGACCTGCTCTGATACTAATTGTTGGAATTAGGGTCGCAGGGAAATGCACACGCCTTGGAGAAGACGAAGAAATCTCAAGGCACACAACAGAGAGTGTATTACTTAGTGTGCAATGGAAAGATAGATAGCCCTAGAGTGACGGGAGTATATACATGAACGGGGGGGAAAACCTCTAAAGAGGGAAAAAATGCCCCGACTGTCCTAGTGTGTTCACACATATCACTACCACGTGTATATGCTAACAGTGAAGACATGTTCAAGAAAACTATGGCATTTGACCAAACAAATAGCACACCCAAAGTGACTAAGGATAGATTTGAGAGGATTGTTAGAAGTGTGTATCCCAAGTGTTCAAGAATGAGATAAACTATAGTAGCACCAACTATTATCCCTAGCTCAGAGTAGGTAGACACTGGAAAGTCTTGAAACTTCTTGTCTATGTCATCTTTCACATATTCAACACCAGATGAGCTATCAAATGACATGGAAACCAATCTTGTAGCTATGCACACAAATGGAACTACAACTCGTCGACTCTTGCTTGCCATTGCCACTTGGGACTTCAAAATCTCATCGAAAAACTTTGTCGGGCATTTCAAAACACTTATCGGATGTCAACCTCGTCTTCAATTTGCTAGCTCTACCGCACCACCTCTGGACAATGTTTTGAGATGCTGTGTTGCGGCAGTCAGCCGATGGATTTTAATACCACTCTTGGGAGACGTGTTGATAGGAAATTGAAATCTAAGCACTGGACATGCATTTTGAAACGCTATGGGAAGGAGAATTTACCGATAAGCTTCACCTTGCTTGCTTTGTCTTTGCCTACACCGATGAGTATGACAAACGTTCTAGAATGCTATATGCAAGAATCCTTGCCGACAAGGCCACCACCTAACGCTCTAATACCACTGTTAGGATCAAGGGAGCTACAATAGGTGAATGTAGAGAAGAGCCACGAGAAGGAGAGCGTGACGAGACGAGCCGAGAGAGAGAGAGAGAGAGAGAGAGAGAGAGAGAGAGAGAGAGAGAGAGAGAGAGAGAGAGTGACACAAGAAATCATGCGCTATTGTTATTAGATGATCTCTTTACATAATATATATATAGACTAAAGTTACGACTAGTTTGCATGCATGCTCCTAAAAAAAGGAGTGGTGTGTGTGCATGTGTGCACGTGCCTTCTCACAAGGCATGTTCCCACGGGCCAGATGGGTTTGAACCCAACATGAATTACCAATTTATCAAAGAGATCGACTTTAAGTACGTGACAACAAATGAGCAGTTTGCACATACCTTCACAAAATTCCTTGCAACGGAGAAGCTATGGTGGTTTTGAGCGATGATTGGCATACAAGAGATGGTGTTGAGCTTGAGCGGGACTGTTGAGAGATGGTGGTTTCGAATGATGTGTGGCGTACAAGAGATGGTGTTGAGATTGAGGGGGAGTGTTGAGATATCAAGCTCAACGTGTACTACTCGTCAATGACTATCTCTAACAATCATAATCGTAACTGACTTGGTCTACCTACCAAAGTGATGGAACAATTATCCATTTTGCTCACTCGCTAGCAGCTCGTATTAAATCGTTGTACTAGTTTTCCCCTTATGTTGTATTATCCTTTTTTATGCATTGTAGAATTCTCATATTAAGCTAGTGAAGAAGAAAAGGCCTCAGTCTGTGCGCTCTCTCTTGCAAGAGCTCAAGCTCTGTCCTTCTCTATTTCTTAACATGATTGAAGCTTGAAAGGTTGTTGACTTGGTGTTTGGCCTTTGGGGTTCAATGAGATCCCATCCAATACTATGTTTTTTAGGAAGGTTTTCGTTGCATGAGAGATGACGAGCTTATCTAAAAATATAAAAAGTATCAATTTTTTTGGCTTGCTCTGGGGAAAAAGAAAAATGTGCAAAAGAGGAGCAGTGCAGGAAAGTCTCAAAGAATATTATTGGCATCTTTGGTGTGTTGGATAAGGGATGAAGTAGGTGCCCAAAACGATTTTTTCATTTCTTTTTAGAGGGAATCACTAAAGATGCTTATGTATCTTCTCAAGCTGCACATGTTGCAGGTCCCCCGGGTGGACTGCGTGTGAACGGATAGGCATCGTGGGATGCCATGCGTCAGGATCTCCACGGACAAAGAGGGAGATCTTTTATGTGCGAGGCTGGCCAAATGATGTGCTTCGCTCGTTGCTCTGTGTGGGACACCTCAGCGTTTGTGTCGTGCGATGAGTACCAGGTCGCTGGCAATGCCTTGATATGGATTGCTCGCAGTCGATAGAGGCAAAAATGTGAAGGAGGCCATCTTTGTAAGTGAGGGAGATGCCAGGCCGAAGTCTCAGTCTCAAAGAGGAGTCGAGTGCAGATGGTGATTGGATGGGAACATCATCCATGGCAGCAAATCAATAGTTGAATGTAGGGGGGAAGGACACAAAGATGCACGGGGAAGGATGCAAAGCTGCAAAAGGAATGCGCGTTGCACCATGCAAGCAAGAAGAGAGAGAGAGGCTCTATCTGAGAGAAAACGCAAGGGTTAGAGACTTCTGATGCAAGGGGAGGGATGGGGAGGCAGCGCAGGTCTATGTAGACGCATGATGCCGACGACAACAAAGGCCTTCAATTTTGCTTTGCAATAGAAGATTCCTTGGCATCTTGAGAATTAATTAATGAGTTCGTGTAGAATGGACCCGATAGGTAAGTATGGGGAGGAAGAAGAAGAGGAGAAGGCTAAGACTTTGCAAAACGGGAGGGTTTTTCTCACCATTGGCAAATTGTGCATAAACTTCCGGAACTAAACTCCATCGAGGGAAGTATCTTCATACTATCGTCCTAGAACGGGGTAAGAGATAAGTAAGGTCTAAAGTCTTGATATTAATTTCGTCTCTAATTTTCTAATCTTCTAAGAAATACTTCTCTCTCGTCATCTATAGCAACTGATTAAATTCTAATCTAATCGTCCGCGTTCACATTCTTAATTCTTGACTCTCACACCTAGAGACTTGGTGCTTATCCAGTTCCCCCTCGAGTATCAATTTTTCCTAGAAATGCGAAGATGGGGAAGAAGCTCCGGAGCACTCAACATAGGGAATAATACTACTTGAGTGTGCCAATACAAAGAAAAGGCTTGCTAACGTATCCTCATCACTATATCACACGGGCATGGTCAAATGGGATCAATGGTGAAGGAGGAAAAGGCGGGGCATGTCAATCATGGAACGTTAGATTTGAGGTTGCCTCAAATTTATCAGTTTGCCCGAATTTATAAATTTGCCTCGAATTTACTAATCGGCCAACATTTACAATATGACATACTCGAATCCTCTATATTTCAACGTATGCATGAGGCCGTAGTGGTTAGTGCACATGGCTCGTGGTGGGGAGGTCAGGTGTTCAAGACATGAGGTGCGGATTGACCCGAATTTACAAGCCTACCCAAATTTACTTTTCTCTCCAAATTTACCAAACGTCCCAAATTTACCAAATGCGCTTCTGATTGCCTTGAACACCTCAACCGTCGATCCCATTTGAGCATCCCCGTGTGAGATAGTGTGGAGGCTAGCGTGTGGGAAAAAACCCTCCTAAAGTAGGAAAAATGTGCCATGGCGGTCTTTTAAGTGTGTTCACACACATCATTAGGATAATATGGTAAATAGGGAGAACTAAATGCTTCTTTTGTCATAGAGGAGGTTGCAATCGCTTAGCATTATTGAATTGTTTTTCTTCTCATGATTAAGGCTTTAGCTAGAGTGAAATCCATGTTAACCAGAGAATGTGGAGAAGGTGTAGGGAATGGGTGTTGGGAGGCCCATTCTACAGGTCAGGCGACCAACGACAGCTGACAGCCTGCCTTGCAGAATTGGTCGACCAACGGTCATTCCCAGTCGTCGCTGATGTTGGGAGGTTGACAACTCAGCACCCAAAATCTGAATATTTTGCTTGGATTACATGTCATCATGCGAAAAAGTAGTTGCAAGATGTAGCCGGTGACTGTCTGCGGAATTGGTCGATCAGCGAAACCGTGATGATACAAGAATGGCAGCTAAGGTTTACTTTAATTCCACTTTCAAGTTTAAAACTAACCTGTAACGAATAATGCTTGCAAACTTTTGGAAGGATTTAGAGTAAACCTTCAAGCATGATAAATTTTGCCTTTAAATTGTCCGGACTCCGTACTAAGTTTACAAGTTTAAATTAGAGAAAGATATAATTCGAGCAATTGCTAGGGTAAAGGGGCCAATAAGGAACCACCCCCCAAAAGGAAGATGGCTCCACCCCCAAAAGAGAGACAAAAAAAGGAATATGCTTGGAATCTTGCTATGGTGTCCACATCTGATTTGCTAAAAAGTGTACTACTATTGGAGCTTGAGTGTCTATGTTTTCTAAAAAGCCCTCAGAATTACCCTTTTTCAAATAGAGTGCTGAGGCAAAATAAAAAATATATTAATCTTAATATCATCTAACGCGTCTTTTCATGAGGAATTGAATGCACTCTTCAAATTTCAAATCTGACCAGATATGAAAAATCCCCCCCCAAAATACTATTTTTTTCTTACATGACCTTATATTGGCCCCTTTACCCTAGTTGCACTGCCTAAAGTTGTGTGCATCTTGTCCACCTAGTAAGTTCCTGCCGGCGATGGGAAGGTGCTTGTCGACTAGTTAATTGCGTGCCAAATTCCAACGAATAAAAATGGAGGGAGCACTGGGATGACGCGCATAAAGATAGCCTCCAATGAAGCATTGCAGCTGGGTGGCATGTGGCATGTGGCGGTTGCAGATGACGAATCTAGAAGAGCACCAGATTTCAATATTGTTGAAAGAGGTACTATACAGGCAGCCTTAAAGGTCTGTGTATATACATACAAAGGAGCTGGAGGTGTTGCTATGAGTGGGCGGCGACGGCGATGGTGCGTTCCAGGCAAGACATCATGTTGTCGAAGATGGAGGTGAGAAATGAGAGGAGGACGGGAGGGGGGCTGTGGGCGACGGGGTGCAGCTGGAATGTCCAGTGAGCCAGGGCGCGGGCCGATTCATCGGGTAGGATGGAGAGCGTGGCCGTGTAGCCCTGGAACCCATAGCTGCTGTCCAGGATGCAATAGCTGAAGCAGCGCTGCGTGGGGTGCGTCGCCAGCAGCTTCTCCCTCACCCAGCGCTGCGGCGACCCGTCGGCGGCCTTCCCACCGCCGGCGAGGAAGCGCACGCACCCCGGCTCGTCCTCCTGCCCCTCCACCACGCACACCTCTACGCTTGCGTACCAGCTCTTCACCTTGCCGAACCTGCCCACCATCTCCCAAGCTTCCTCCACCCCCGCCTGCATCTCCCTTCTCACCATTCCCTCCCACATCACCTCTTCCTCTCCTCCTCCCCCTTCGTGTTGCCCCCTTTTAATTCTCCTCACTAGCCGGCTCTTGCACTTTCCCTCTTCTTGGTAAGCCAGCTCCTCCACCTCCTCCTCCGTAACTGTCTCCCTCCTGTATTGTAGTTAATCATCCAATCCAATAAATGAGATTCAGTTACGATACATATGCATAATTCTCTCTAGCCAGACACAATTCACACAGAGACACACACATACATGATTCTCTCTCTCTCTCTCTCTCTCTCTCTCTCTCTTTTTCGAGTGTCTCTCTTAAAAATCCTCCGTACACAGAAACACACCCTTAGTGGAAAAACACATACTAGGAAGTAGATCTCTCTCTCTCTCTCGATATAAAATTGCACACAGAATCATACCTACCTATAACAGAAACACACCCACACACCCTTGAGTAATGAACATCTCTCTCTCTTTCTCTCTCTCTCTAGAGTGAGTACGCGCGCCCACACACACACACACACACACAAGCCCAGAAAGCCAACACTTGGCCCTCGCTAGTAGTAGCAATAGGGCAGAGACGGAAAGCTCACCAGCAAGTAGAAGGAGCAGCCGTGGCAGAGTACATGCAAGTCAAGGCAGCCATGGGGCCAAGCTAGAGAGGATAAACTGGAAGCTGGAGCTAATGAAGACGAGCTGGGCGCTCCAGATAAAAGGCTGGCTGTTTGGTGGGAGGGGGTTTGAGAGCACGTTGAGATAGTGCGAGTAGGAGAGAGGGAGGGCATAAGCGCACATGCTGTGCCAATTGGGTATATATAGTAGCATGGGATTCCACAGCCACATGTCGAGAGAGAGAGAGAGAGAGAGAGGGGTGGGGAGAGTCTAGAGAGCCGCTCTGGGAGAAAATGGAAATAGATCTGGAAAGCGTTTTCCCTTGATTGACTTGAGACTAGGATTGCTACCTACTGCCTTGGGAATGCCATACGCTCGTCATGGGTGACTCACCTCCAGCTTTTCCAAGCTCGTGCTGTCCCCACAATCCCCTATTCCACCCGCTTATTCTACTATTTTTTTCTCTTGTGATTTGCATGGCTTTTCTTTCTGGCTCCTTGACTTTATAGCCCTGGCTTGCGCCCACCACTCCCTTGTTCTTTCTTCCGTGTGCAAAGAGTGGCTCCCAGCTTGGCCGGCGCTCCTTGCTAACCTTCTCCCTTTTTAACTATTTATCGATAAGATTATTATATATTTATATTGCTATGGGGCCATGGACAGTGAATGGACCATAGACAATGACTTCTCTATATAGTTGTGGGCTAGGCCTCCTAATTTTAGGCAAGTTAGTTTATCTATCGAGAGAGATAGCATGCACTTTTTTACGAAGCCAATTTCTATCAGATTTACATTCGTTGTGTTGTACATAGGTCTATTTATGCTGTAATCGTTATGTGTTGTGAAGGAGGATGGGAGCCCCAATATTTGTGTTCTCTTGCTTTTATGAGTGTCATTAGCGTCTACGCTTTTGGTGAATGTATGTGTGTTTGCATGCTTTACAAAGTATAAAATCCTATTGGAATCTAAGAACTTTCATCAACATGAAGGACTGTGGAAGGAAGCAGATCAAGGGTAGAAAAATTAGTTTTCTCTCTCCTCACTACAATGTAAAAGAGTGTAGAACAAAGTGTTCACAATTTAAAACATGCTAATTTTGTCCTTAGCATCTTGGTATGCATTGGTATAGGTGTCGTAGTCACAATAATAGACATTAAAAGCATATTTATCCCATACTATGATACTAATTGTGGTTCTTTGGAGTACAACATTGTCCATGATGCCCATGGTTTAAATGGACAAAAACTTTTGGCAAGCATTTTTTGGTGAGCGCTTTTTCATCTCAGTTTACATCCTCTTTGTTCTCTTTCTCATCAAACTTTTGCACGTCCTCTCTCTTGTCAAATATGACCTATGGGACCAAAGTTACATGTGATGTAGTATGTGTGTGGCTGATGAGTGACTCTCGATACTCCAAAATTGTGGTGATGAGAGTGGTAATGGAGAGCCCACATTGTGGCTGAGAGAGGAAAGTGTGTAGGTCTAAGTCATGGCTAAAGATATGAGGGAAGCAAGTTTGGATGTGACCAAAAGTTGAGTATTCTAGTAGTGTGTGGTACTCAGACTCTCGAACTTGTAGTGAGCCTAATGTGCACAATCGATTTGACTCTTCTCCATTTCCCAACGCTTTGTTTCACATCGAAGGGAGTGGGAGCTAAGCCGAATGGTTACGATAGTGTGTATTGCTAACAAGGAGATAGGCTCAAGCATATAAGGCTAAGTATAGTTTTCTCTTTCAGCGAAGAACATGGTTTCGTAGTTATGGGCAATATGGATGGTGTAATGTATGAAGAGTGGCCCATCGGATTCCTCTCAGGCCGTAATATATTGACGTTGTAGAAAAGCTTCATTCACTTGGGAGTCAATTGAGGCAATATGTAGCAAGTGTAACGCATCCCATCTCCCAAACCACTTCTTTAAGTCCTGCATCCATCTCGTGCTCAAGATCTTGCTTTTATGCATCTTTTGAACTTTTTTGCTTGCTTCTCATGCAATTGTAAGAAGTCGATGTGAGGGGTTTTGACGCATATTTATCATGTACTCCACAACCCTTACCATGCCCATAACCTCAATGGAAGAGATCCCGACTCAAGAAGTAGGAGCATTGTAACATTTAATGCACTACTAACTTGTGTGTAACGGAAATTGATAACATAGTGAGCCTTCCATTAAGAATAAGTTCCTAATGAGCATAGAAAGAGTACTTAGTTTGAGAAAACAACATAGCAATTTACACCTAGCTAATTTGGCATAGACAATAGTTGAAAAGAGAGAGAAATAGAACAATTGACAATCCTTGAGGACCGGATTTACATGGAGCCGGTCCCCTCTCCAAAAAGGCTTTGTATTATAGCTTCTCCCATCAAAGGAGACTTTTGTACAATAATATCTTTGTGTTCCTTGACAAAACTCATTGGTGCAATGAAAATGGAAGCTTCATGCACCAAATTATGCTTGAAAAACACACCTAGTGTCCCTAGCCTCAGTCCCAAGACCTCACACACCTTCAAAAATTGTGAGAGCTAGCGGGGAATGAGGAAAGATTGAGAGAAAGAAGGTGTATTTTACAAGAAAGAAGTATTCTCCTCACATAATCACTCTAATAGCATAGCTTAGCTTAGTAATTAGCATGGTAGAGGAGATGAGCATGCCATTAAAGCTTGGCTCTTGGTTGGATTTTCATCCATAGCCAAGAGTTGTTGGTGTAGTCCTCTACTTCTCAGTGCTTGGAAAAGGAGACAGAGTTCTTCTTGCACACATGAGTTGTGTGTGTGTGTGTGTGTGTGTTTGTGTAGCAATGTGTTGGATAAAAAATGCAACCCTCTCTCTCTTCTTGGTCGACCCCTCTTGCCAATTACTCTTGTTGGCCTCCCATTGGCTCCTGTAGGGCTTAGCCAATCACAAATTAGAAGCATAATTGATAGCCTTGTGACATGTGTCCTCCTTTCCCCTTTTGTGAGAGCTTTAAGTAATTAAATAATTTATTAAAACTGTCATTAGATCTTTTAGTCTTCTAGCCAATAGGAATCACGCAAGCCATTGGGTTGCTTGACCCCCCTTGTTCAATAGTCTTCTAGGGAGCTTAATTTCTATTGATTCTTTTATCAAGCATTTTTAAATCAATTAGACTAATTTTACTCTAGCCTAATTCTCATTGGTCCACCTCTATGGCCATCCAATAGGATTTGAGGTAAGATTGGGGGCAACTGGGCTAGGAGTCTTCCATGTGTCCAGTATGTGTGTGTGTGTGTTTTGGCGTGTGTGTGTGTGTTTCTCTCTCCTCCCTTACTCTTAGGGATCACACCCTCCTTGATAGGGATATGGGAAGACTTTTGAGTCTTCCCACCACCATCCAATTTTCCTAGCTTTGACCATTTGGACTTTTAAATTAAATATTTGGAACCTTAGCCTATGGGACTCTTAATGGAGCTGAACCTTAGGTCTTTTAAGCTCTAGTGATGCACATAGCTCTTTTGCAGCTACTGTCCCCCTTTGGATCCCTATTTTCTCTCCTTTGGATCCTGAAGAGACCGGTTTGGCAGCCTTACCAATACTCTAGCTTTTACTCCCTTGGTACTTCCCCATATTAAATGATCAATTTAACATGAGAAAATCATTTGAGAGAATTAGATATTAGTTTTTATGAGAATCATATATGGTGTTTGTGTCTTAACTTGGAGAAAGTTTGTAAGAAAACGCTAATGGACATTCTCAAACTCTTTTTAAGTTGATTTTGAGATGCTCCCGCCCCACACTTCAACTCCATAAAGAATAACCTGTATCACCAATGTGTCAAAAAGGTACTTCTTGAGAACCCAATAGTTGATGGTTTCCGCATACACATGCTATCAAATGCATAGTACACTCTCTTTCCCGCTTCCAAATGACGCATAACACATTCATGCCACTTGTGATTGGCTGGAACCTCAAGGCCAAGGAACTTAAAACTCTCAGAAAATTCAAGTGTCTCATTGTTGTACACAATGCATGGCTTATCCTTATGGTTGGTTTTCACAAGCATAACCTTTGTTTTGGATTCATTCACAATCAGACCATTATGCAAGCAAAAGTTCTCAAGGATAACCATAAGCTTTTGTGCATCCTCTAAAGTGTGTACTAGAAGCACTATATCATCCACAATTGATTGATGCATAGACCAAAGAGAGTTGGTGACAATGGACATCCTTGTCTAGCCCTAATAGTGCTTGCAAAGTTTTTTGAAATTCCTCTTTCCATGATCAATTGACACATCACCTTCTCATAGATTCGAGAAACTGCAAGCATAAACTCACTTGGCACTTGGAGTTCTTCCATCCTTCTCCACAAATTGTTTCGTGGAATCATATCAAAGGCTTTCTTAAAGTCCACAAAGCAACAATAAAATCGCTTGCCTTTCAACCGGATTTCCTCCAAAAGAACACGAAGAGTGGAAAAATGATCAATGGTGCTATGGCATTGACAAAAACCCAGTTTTTCTTTTGCACACTTGCCATTCTCTTCAGCCCTTGAGCAACGTTTTCAAAAGAGACCCAATCATTATAGTCCGGTAGTTATTTACATTCTTTACATCCCCTTCTTTATGCAAAGACTTGAATCAATTAGTACTCCAATTGTAAGGCATACCATGTTGAAGTGCAAGGTTGAACATTTTACACATCCACTCATGTGTAAAATCTTTTGTCAATTTAATTATTTCCGGCTTGATACCTTGACGATCTCTTGTTTTGCGAGTGACCAACTTGTCCAACCCACCGCATACATCCTCAATAGTAAAAAAATGGGGCATACATGGGACCGAACCATGAAAGGGAATTTTTCCAGCATTAGGTTGCTCATATAGTTGCCTATAATGTGTGTCCATATCCACAAGACTCAAGTTACCAAAACTCTCAACCCACTTGCCCCTCAAGTTTCTCCAAACTCTTCCACATACACGTGCCTTTCCTTGCACTTGAAAAAATTGTTTCTTTACTTTCCATCTTCTTATCTTCTTTTGAATCAATGCCTTGTATGTATGCAAATGACTTTGATACTTATCTTTGTCCATATTTGCATCAAGCTTTATCAAGGAATTTTGAGCATCTTGACATTCTTTATGAAACCACCTTTGGAGTGATCCATCTTTGTTGATAGCATGGACATGCTTTATGGAAAAGAGTTCATTGGCACAAGAACATAGTAAATTTCTTGAAAGCTTCCCATTTAGTTTCCAATGGTGAGTCATATTGAAGCTTTGTCATCCATAACTTTTGCTCAACCATTTCAATGTACATAGGTGCACGTTTGAAATCCATACATAGTGATTATTTCTTTGAGTCCCTTTAGCTGAAATTATCATGCTTAGTTGCTTCTCCACATGAAATTTCAGTACATAAGGTCCAATGATATGATTCCAGGGTCCATTGGCCAAGCATAAAACTCTTTATGCGATACATGATGGCTTTGGAGAGTAGCATATAGTCAATCACACTATCCCAATTATGTTTCTACATGTAAATACATTGGTTCCACTCCACAAAGATACACCATTGGCAATGAGCATACCCGTGCTATTACACATGTGTACAAGTAACTTTCCATAATGATCCGACTCTTTCTTATCCATTGAAGGACGATTATACAAGCGAGCTTCCTCCAACTCCCTTGAAATGTATGGCATATACAATTATTGGGTATTATGTTGCAATGTTTTTGTCCGAGCATTCATATCCCCAAAGACAATAACATCACCTTCGCCTTTAAAATAAGAAATGTCCTCCTCTAAATAAAAAAATGGTTAATCTCTATCCTCCATTCAAGCATAAAAGGGAGAATCATGATGAGGAATGTATCAACCGGCTACAAAATTGGGTGCTCTTCTTGGTGTCATGATTTTTAGCCATACATAATGTTTGTGCTTGTCATCTTTCACAATTGATACAAAATCTTCCAATCCTTTCTTAACCATACATACTACCCTTCCTTACCCTCTTGGTTGCTTGAGATTATTTGACCACATCAATGAATGTACATTGTAATCCTCACCCGTTAATCCTTTGTGTATCATGCTCCCAAGTTTCAACAAGAAGTACAACATTGGCTTTGCTTGTTAGTTCATCAATGCCAACCCCAACATTTCATGGTTATCTATTGCAATTCCAAATGCATAATTTCAATTGTAACTCGGCCTCATAGATCACACATTCCTATTTGGTCGAGGGACTTTCCTCCTCCTTGGGCACATTTTCTTCATGAGAGATCTCCTTGTTTTTCTTATTCCTCTCCTCATATGCCTTGCGACGCATATTTTGTTGCTTAATAGTGCAATCTTCACATACAAAACCTTTTGTATCCCTTAAATAGATCCAACTATTATCAAGGGTAATATTTGGTTTAGTCTCATCTGGCATGGTGCATACAATTGGTCGTTCTCCTGAGCAAAGAGCTCCTCGGCACTCTATGTGCTCTATAAACCATAACTCCTAACATGCCAAAGTGGATTTTGAAGAAATATTTGATAACAATGGCAAGAGAAAGAGGTGTCTCTAATTTCTCTGTGGGCCCATTCCTTCAACTCGTCTACATCCGCATTCTCAGCTTGAGACATAGCTTGCATGAGGGAGGAATTAGGAACCACATTGCTACCACATACATCAGCCCAAGACTTGTTTGTGCATACATTTTTCATGTCTCATACATCCAGGCCCATGGCATCAAATTTCTCCTCTTTTCAATACATAGTCATGCTCTACTTTGCTCATGCGCTCCTTTAAAGAATTTAGGTCCACAAGAGAGCGTTTACATTTCTTGACTTCCTCTTTAAATTGCATTAAATGTGTTGTTTGCATATCAAGTGTCCTCTTAAGATTCTCATTCTCAACCACAAGAACCCTCAGCATGCCATTCTCCATTGCAAGTGCGTGCAAGTCTTCACCTTGTTTGTTTACTATCTCTTGAAATGATACCAAGTATGCCATGATCATGGTTTCCAATGTCATTGGTTGAGTGATCGTGTTGCTATCTCTACACTTAGGAGATTTTAGATCATTTTCTACAATGGTTGTGAAGCTCGTTGAAGAAGAAGAACCCTTGCGAGTGCTGGAAGTAATAGTGTGTAAAAGAAGAGTTGAGAGACAACTTTCTCGAACCTGTTCACTTCAAAAATGTTGCTACAAAAAAGCCTTCCATAACTCTGATTTTTTTTGTTTTTACAGCAATGCGTAGAGGGATTCCTGGCTATAAACACTTTACATGCTCATTGTCCTTGAGTCTAGTTTGCACTTCTACCGAGGATAGAGGCATGGTGAGAGTTGATCTTGATATTGTTGCAAATGTTGACAGAAAGGTTTTTTGTATAGTGGTGAAGTTATCCATGAAGGAGACATCCATTAAAAACTTTGTATATATTCTACGTATGTACGGAGACTTGCTGCGAGCACATTATCACAATGGATGTCTATAGCATAGCCATTTGGAACTAACATACTTTAAATCATCAAATCAACTCAAACAGTTTACAATTAGCACACACTCAGCCCTCGCTCCTCGCTCGCTACTACATAAATCTAGGAGACTATAGACAAGGCCTAATAGAACCTATGTGAGCCCTGTAAACTCATTTTTGAGAGGTAAATATACCATGATTCATGGATTTATAGGTTTGCAAAACACAAAGAGAAGCGGTCTAATGTGTCAATTACAAGATTGCACAAAGTAGGTTCTCTTTTCATACAACGCTATCTTTAAAAACAATTACCTTTTCTTACTTTTACAATTTGTCCTTTATACCTAGGGTTACTAAAAATGGTTTTAGGTTCCATTCCCATGGGACATAACTTGCACAAAATGAGAAATGGATTTACTAATTACAAATAAAAAATTGGGCTTTTGCAATTTGATGTTTACAAGGGGGCTTAAAAAGGGAATCTTAACTAGAAGGGGTATCCGTGATGGCATCTCCACACACTCCCTCCCCCCCCGTCTAGATGATGCTCGCCCTCAACGTCGGTTAATCACGGTAGAAAATTTGTAGGCGTCGAGTGCATTGAGATCCCTATTGCATTTTTTGCCCCTGCTTTAGCTTCTACTCCATGTGCTATGTACTTCAATGGACATTGTTTAGGGATGTCATCGTGGATACCCCTTCTAGTTAAGATTACCTTGTAAATAGCTATAAATCAGTAAAGGCATTTCCCATTTTGTGAACTTATATCCCATGGGAATATATGACCTAAAGGCTTTTTATAATAACCCTAGGTATAAAGGACAAATTGTAAAAGTAAGGAGGGGATGTTTTTGCAAGATAGTATTGTATGAGAAGAGAGACTACTCTATGCAATCTTGTGATCAACATATCTTCTTCTCTGGTAATCAGAATCAATTTCCAACTATTGTGTCTTGTTTCTCTCATCTTGTATGAGAAGAGAGACTACTCTATGCAATCTTGTGATCAACATATCTTCTTCTCTGGTAATCGAAATCAATTTCCAACTATTGTGTCTTGTTCCCCACAATTGATAGTATAAGCATTACTGTCAATTGTGAGGAACTTTCTCAACACCATGTACAAGCCATAGGGGATGCAAGCACACAACCTATGCACACAGACAAGCTCTACAACTACAAACAGGGTGTCACTCACCTCTTGGACTGTTCTTGCTGAGGGGATCATGCGCACACCAAGAGAAAGAAGCTGCCACTGTTGCGTGTCCTCCTTGTTGCCATCGTACTTGCCACTACTCGATTGCCTACACCCTCTCTCTCTCTCTCTCTCTCTCTCTCTCTCTCACACACACACACACACACACACACACACACACTCACACACACACACACACACACACACACACACACACACACACACACATTGTCACAGTAAGCTGACCATAGCTACACACACACACACACACACACACACACACACACACACACACACACATACGCACACTTTGTCACAACAAGTTGACCATAGCTACACACACATACACACACACACTTACTTGGTAAAACTGAGTGGCTACATTGTGCTGTATAACTGCTGGTGAAGTTGGTGCTTTTTACCAACTTTTGGGGCTACCCTATGGATACTACCCCCTAATCTATCTCTTAACTACAAACCTATACTTTGGCCTCTTGAGTATTTGGGTGGCTTTCGAGTTCATTGACTGTGCTTGGTTTTCATCCAACTGTCGGGCTCTCATACTGTATCGCGGCCCCGAATCTCTTTGGGGATTGCCTCTGTTGCGATATCTTACATTTTCTTGGGATCTAAACCAGGCTGCTATCACATTAAAGAGTGCATTATGTGATCCTCCTTGGTGCTTCAAGACCATATATAAAGAGGTGAGGGATCTTCTGCTCCCTCACTTAGACTTTGTTATTTTTTCTTGGGAAAGAATGAGAGGAAGGAATGGTGCTGGATCTGTTGATTCATCTCTTGAAAACATAATATTCAACACCCGGTGCCTCACAGGTTAGGACTGTTTTGAATCTGATGCCTTTTTTAAGTTGTAATACTAGTAGATGACATCGAATCTTTCATATGGTTATTATCTTGGTGTTTTGACACTGATGGGGAATATAAAGGCTGACTGCCTGGTGAGGTGCTGGCTATCCATGCTTTTTTCTGAGTAATGGAAGGAGGGTTACTGGTTATACTACCATCCTTTGATGGCTGCAGTTGGTGATGTTACTTTTTTTAAAAAAAAAAAAAAAAAAAAAGAGGGAGAGATTTTACTTGGCCTAATCCAGTTGGTTATACACAGTCTATACATCTTCATACTCAATCTTTGGTATGTTTGAATAGTAGCAGGGTCTGGTTCTTCCATTTAATAAAGTTGGGTTGACTTAACTGGTCTTTACAAATGGGGCCTTCTTTTTGCTTGACTTAAGAATGACATCAGTGAGTTAAGGGAGTAGCAGAATGATACACTAGTTTTGGTTATACTGCCTTTTTTCTGATGGTTGCAGATAGTTATGTTACACTCTCAAAAAAGGGGGGGGGGGGGGGGGGGGGGGAGCTTATACTTGGCTTGGTCTAGCTGGTTAGAATTTACATCTTCGGGCTTAATCTAAGGAACACTGCAAAGTGATATACTGGTTTTGCTGCCATTTTCTGGTTCAGTTTTGTTCACATCAGCATATGATGTTGTTTGGGCTTCTTTATCTGGTACTGACTGATCCTCTGCTACTGTGCTGGAGTATGACATCAAATACTATTTGCAAACAACCAAATGGTGAGGATAAGGGCTGTTTGCCTGATGGTGGTGCTGGCTATGCATAATCTTTCTAGTTACTGAAATGCTACCATATTCTAGTAACAAAATCTCAAAAAATAGAGATCTGGCTTGCTCCTTGCGTGCTACAGATGATTAACCCAACTGAATGCTATTCTAAATTTTGGTAGTTACTTTATGGCTGTTTTCTTCGCATACCTGATCCTACTTAGATCAACTTCTCTATTGTTGACTGGTGTATTTACTAACTTTTGCTGGTTAGAAGGAATGATTACCAAGATTGCTATAGCACAACCTAATTTTAACTGATTCGACTGATAATACTGGATACATGGGTCTTTAAAGATGCTGGATATCGGCTGGCCTTTGCTGACTGTTTTTGATAACCTCAACCTAAAACAAATGTATACCTTGATTGCTTTGATTTATGGCAGAAGTCAAAACAAATGGAATAACTCTAGTAGGAATATGATGCTAACAAAATCTTTGGTACTTTATTATACAGGACAGTAGCTGGTCTAATAATTTTTAAGTTTGACATGGATAACAACTGATAGATTCCTTGAAGCGTAGCCAAGTCTAACATATCTGTTGTCTTGACTATATGGATGCAGGTGAGAATTCTATCTTGGCTTAAAGAGGTTTAGCTTGCTGCAGTCCGACTTTGGAAGTATTTTGATGATGCAATTGAGATAGTTTTTGATACCTTTGTACAAATTCCTTTAGAATGATACTTCATTCTTACTATATTGTACAGTTTTGATTCAAAGAATGAATTATTTCTGTACTTATCTTTGTCTTGACATCTTTAGCCAGTCGTCTTTTTGAACATCTTGTTCAATTGGTGTGTTATTTATATAGTTTAGCAGCTACACACACACACACACACACACACACACACACACACACACACACACACACACACACACACACACACACACACACACACACACACACACACATTCCACCACTTGCTGGTAGCCTTTTTAAGCATCAGATTGAGGTGTATTATGCCATTTCTTGTCAACACTCTAGGTTCTATTTAAGGGGACCCACTACTTTTTGTTGCTAGACATGGGATAGGACCCTTAGAAGGGTATGATGGTTACAAGGTGTGAGTAATATAATTACTTATTAGTGTCATTTACCATGCCGTGAGGCGCTTGGGTTAACCTACTATGCCAGATGACATCGCGGGCGGCTACTCTTCCACATTTTCCCAAGAAAGCTCGATCTACTCAGTATACACTGCAGGAAATTAGCTATGAGTGAGGGTGGCTGTCCTTCTTCTATTTAAAGAGGTGAGGACGCATTTTGCCCCTCACTTAGCTCTACGTGTGTTTTAGTTGCGTTAAGAGTGAGGACTGTGTGTTTTTTCACCTCTGATGCACCAAGCATGGAGCTTGCAACTTAGCCAACTCAGGTTGGTCACTAAGCTTATCATCACTAATCTCGTTACTGTTTAAAAGAATAAAATAAAATGGTAAAGCGCTGTTTCATAAAAATGCCTGTACTTAGCAAATGATGTACTTAAATAGTCGGGATGGCTATACTTAGCATGGCATGATATAAGTGGTTGGACCTCTGTTTGGCTCAGTTTGACAGTAAAAAGCATTGCTAAGTGTTACCATATACATGTGATAGTGATGTGTGTGAACACATTAGGACCGCCGAGGCATTTTTTCCCTCTTTAGGAGGTTTTTTCCCCCATGCATTGTATATACACCCATCACTCTAGGGTTATCTATCTTTCCATTGCACACTAAGTAATACACTCTCCATTATGTGCCTTGAGCTTCCTTTGTCTTCTCCAAGCTGTGTGTGTTTCTCTGCAACCCTAATTCCAATAATTGGTATCAGAGTAGGTCGCGTCCTCCCGAGCTTAGTCGCCAGCTACTCCAGCACACGCCTGCTCACTTTCTCCAATTTCAGTGAGGTTTGGTGAGCGTTCGTAGGTCAAAAAATATTTCGGGTGAGCTCGTAGAGTGCAGTCTGCTTAGGATTTTGATTCGGGCTTATTTCGGCCTCCGTTTCCACTACAAGTAGGCCTACACATGCAATTTCGTCATTTTGTGCAGAATTTTTGTCAGTGCTGTTTTCTACATAACAGGTTCCTTATAGTCTTCTACGGTTTGTGCTATATAGCACGTGTTGTTCCCGCTTCATTTCTTCTCTTTTTGGACATTTTCACATCAGGTGCAGCATTTATCATGGCTGACAACAACAACACAGATGTGTTCAAGATGTTTCCTGTTGAGAACAGGTTGGATGGGGGCAATTACCCTATGTGGGCTTATATGATGCAACACGTTCTTGTGTCAAAGGGCATCTGGAATATTGTGCAGGGCATTGATGTACGTCCTAGTTTTGAGGATGTAGGCGACGTTGAGGATGTGGTAGGTCTTGCTGCAAGGATTGCTGCTATTAGAGTTGTTTTGCCTACGGTAGAACAATCTCGTTGGGATGTAAAGGATGCACAGGATCATGCATTGATTGCGTTGTCTGTGAAGCGCACCATTGTTCCTCACATTCGTTCAACAAAATTTGCAAAACAGGCTTGGGATATTTTGGCTAGTCTTTATGCAAGTCGCAATGAGGCTAAAATTGCTTTGCTGCGTAAAGAGCTGGAGTCGAAGATTATGCATGAGGAAGATGATATGGACACTTTCCTTGGTGGTGTCAAGGATATCAATGAGCAACTTATTTTTGCAAGTGAAGTCATTTCAGACAGTTCCCTTGTGCAGACTATTCTTGATGCCTTACCAGATTCTTACCAGACTTTTACTAGTACTTGGAGACTTATGACCCAAGGAAATCCTGAAGTTGTCAAGTTTGATGCATTATGCACATTGCTATTGCAAGAGTCACTTTCCACAAAAAACAGGACTAGACAGTGTGCAGTTGAACATGCTTTTTATTGCTTCTCAAAGAAAGGGTGGTAACAACAATGCAACCACTTCTTATGGTTCTGCTACGAGTGGCAAAACTTCTGTTCCCAATGCTGCTGCTGGCAGCACTTCGTCTGGCCATTCTGGTGATAAGGGAAAAAAGAAGATGTGTTGCCATTATTGTAAAGCTAATGATCACTTGATCAAGCAGTGTCCTAAGTTGAAGGCCGAAGAGGCTAAGAAAGAGGGTGGTTCCACTGCAAATGTTGGTTCCACTACAAATGCAGCCATTGTTGAGTCTTCTGTGAAAGGAGACTGTGATACTGATGTTGATGCAGAATGGGCTTTTAGTGCAGAGTGCATTTACAATCTTGCTGTCCATGATGCATGCATGTCAGTTCCTACAGATTCACATGTATGGTATTTTGACAGTGGTGCTACAAAGCACATTACCTCAGCTCGTGTATTGTTCACCTCTCTTGAGTCTGTCCCTCATGGGAATTCAATCACTTGTGCCAACAATGCCTCTTATTCGATTCAGGGTGTTGGAAAGATTGTGCTTACTGCTGCAAATGGCAGTTCTTTCACACTTGTTGATGCACTTTATGTACCTGGGATCAAGAAGAATATTTTGTCTGTATCTGCACTTGCTAGAGTTGGACTTGTAGTCAAATTTGTGGATGATAGATGTACAATTCATGATCTCAGTTTTGGTGGATGAAATTGTTGCATTTGGGCTTTTGTGTCGTGGGCTGTATAAGCTCACTTTGTATGAACATTTGGGCTTTTGTGCCATGTGCTGTATAAGCTCACTTTGTATGACAAGTGTAGACAAAACTTTGCAAATGTAGTTTTAGATTCAAGGGCTATTTAGATGCAAAACTTTGGCATGCACGTTTTGGTCATCTAAATTTTGCCAGTTTGCTGCGTTTGCAGAAATCTGATATGGTTCCTTCTTTGCCGTTGTCATGCAACTCCGCTCCCATGCCAATAAAGATTTAAAAAAGATGGACGTCAAGCTTATTTGAAGCTTACTTGATTAATGATCAGTGTTCAGGGCTTGGTAACAAGCTATATTTATGGTTAATGTAAGCCAGATGCAGCTTTAAAGGGCCAACAAATGCCTTCTTGATGCTAAAAAGGACTATTCTTGAAGTGAGCATAGATGGGAGTTTATGATCTAATATTGTAGTTCTTGAAGTGCTCTATCGGCCTGTCTTTATGGATTTTCGATTGGAGCTACGGTGAAGAAGTTATGGCAGTTTTAAGTTTGAGTTAATGCAGATCCGTAACGGATTAGGCGACTGCAGCTGAGGTGATAGAGATGAAGTGGATGCATGGCCCTGAAGTGCTTACTTTGTGGAGTGTGTCAGTCTTTTCAGATCAGTGATCGGAGTTACCGCTACCAAGATATTGGCAGTTAAAGATTCACTGGGGATCGACTCCGTACCAGTCCGGTCCACTCGGTCGGTGTGCCATCTCGAAATTTTTGAGTTCGACCAAGTTTCGAAACGTCATGCAGCAATGCTTTGGCTGGTATGTTGTGCCTATTGGAGATTGCTGATAGCAAGAAATGCCCAACATGGCTATGGATTAAGTGCAATCACCTATACTAGCATCTTGAAGGTTGTGTCGTGGAAAATGGTAGCAAAATTCACGATGATAATATTAGTCAAGGACTGTTGAAGTTGAAAGCTGTACGAGGCAATGCTTTGGTAGATATGCATGCCTAATGTGGTGTCGTTATGAAAGCGAAAGACAATTGATTTTGGAAAACCGACACATGAGGATTTTGTTCATCGGTGATAGCTTAGGTTTAATTAATCTTCTTGACGAGTCACGGAGCCGTTAATGGCCCGGAAAAAATTATAAAGGGAGCTTAAACTCCTAGATCATCGCTTGAATTAATTAACGGCGTCATTAACGGCACCGCCCAAGCAATTTTTGTGTGTCGGTAGCATTTCCAATTAACTAATAACTGTTGTTTCATGCGGCACGTCAACTCTTGGCTTTCCCTCTTCTCCCATAGCTAGCATCCCCCGGTGCTGACCCGGCTCACATTTCGAGCACATATCTCTCGACATTTGGTGAATCCGACGTGAAACAATCCAGGGTGAGAGGTAAAGATGGAGAATTTAGAGCAAATCATGAAAATGATTGCAGAGTTAAGTGCAAATGATAAGTCAACAGTTCCAGATTTTTCAAAGATGCTTCAATTGGTTCAAGGATCTCTGCTTGAAATGGAGACCGCAAAGAAGAAAACTCAAATGGATGAAGCTTTGGATGCAGTTTTAGATGCAGTATACGACAACAGCCCAGTCTTCGATGGATATGATCCAAAAGGTTACGTGGAGTGTTATGAGTCGGAAACCAAATTAAGAGGGATACCAGAAGAGTTAATGGTCAGATCTTTTGAGCAGTTAGTGAGTTCGGATTTGAAGGAGCAGATTCAAGAGGTTACCAAAGCCTGCAATGACAATTGGGAATTTTCAAAGAAGCTATTGTACAAGTAAGTTATGAGCATTATGAAAGCTATGAAAAACAGAGTCAAAGTCTACCAAAATACGCAGATATTCGAGGACAAGTACGATCAAAGTTAGAAGCTATGATTGATGAGTGTATTGTACAAGATGCTACCTTCTAACATGCTAATGATGACACCATAGTTAATGCTGTGTATGAAAAGTTGGGTTTTACAGATGTTGTGCATGAAGCAGAAGTATTTGAGGGTGAGGCTTTACAGCTTCAGGATACACATAATGAATTTTGCAGAGAACTTATGCATGCAATACAGGAGGGAAAGAAATCAGGGAATCAAAACAACAAATTGGCTAACGCTCAAGAAGAAATTGTGTAGGTGAATGAGTGCATCCATATTCAAGTAGACATGCAAGAAGGCTCGATTACAACTGATACTTTTGCTACTGACTCAGAATTAGAGAAAAAATTTTCTGGTATAGATTCTACCATAGAGTTGATTGATGATATTGGTACAGATTCTACCATAGAGTTGATTGATGATACTGGTGCAGATTCTATCATAGAGTTGATTGATGATATAGATGTTATAGGTCAAAGCAAGGCTAGTGTTGAGAGCAGCAGGACCATGAATTTGGGTATACCAGATTTTTGAATTTGAATGTACCAAATTTTGAGGATTTCGTTAAGCAAAAGTATGTGCTTGAAGATCTGCAAAATGTTGATTCAGAGGGGGTGCAGACTCCTTCATTGACAAGCTGTTGTGAAGCCGAGCTACCAAAGTGGAAAACTGATCTTGAATATGATAATGATGATTCAGAGGGAGTGCAAACTCCTTCTTTGACAAGTTTCTATGACCTAGAGCTAGTGATGTGGCAAACTGATCCTGAATTTGCTGGTGATTTAGAGGGGGAGCAAACTTCTCTTCTATCAAGAATTTGTGACATAGGGCTCACACTATGGAAAAATGATAATGAACTTAATGATGCTGATTCACAGGGGGTGCATAGGAAAGTGCAATCTCTTGATGTTGAATATGATTGGTTTCATTGTGCCGATGATACAGACAGGGCAGTAGATGAAATTTTCAATGTGCATGCTGACTTTGTGCTACAAAAGTGCAAAGATACTTGGATAAGGGTGAAAGACTTGAAGAGCAGTTTACAACAGATGTATTTAGTATGCATGTCACATGTGGAAATCTTAGTTTACAGCAGCCTGAGATGTGCAAGATGGAGGAACCTTTTGAAGCGGCATACTTATGTGCTTATTGGATGAAGCTTTGGAAGGATTCTCAAATACAGATGCTAAGGATACCAATCAATCTATATTCATGCATGAGCCAGTTTGTTCAGATGCAGCAGATGATAAGCTTATGCAGTTTTTGGATGATGCTGTACTTGATTTTAAGCTTCTACAAGATAGAGGATTGTTTTCAAATGCATCTTGCGAGCCTAATGAAGAGATTTTTTCCAGAGACGATGTATCCAGATATGCATGATCCGAATTCCAACACTAGTGATAGTGAAGGGCACTGCTAATGCTTTTACCTGTGATTGATGATCGAAAATTGGATGAGTTAGTTGCACAGGGGATACGACAATATCTACTGCTACCTGATGCTATATGGGATCTGATGTTACCCTATGATGTAGGGGATTTTGAGCTAGCTTTTGACCCAAGAGGTGACATATATATGCATGGTCTGGGTCAATTAACTTATATGCCATATGATCCAGGCGGTTTGCATGAAGGTTTGTGGGCTAATCTATGTTTATGCTATAATGATTGGAAATTATTGTATTTTCCCTATGATCCTAGAGGATGGTACAAATTTTTTTTAATGAAATGATCACAATGGGACAAATGATTAGTTTCCCGTTTGATCCTGGGGGCTACTAAAGTGCAAAGTTGCAGATTTGAGAGTACCAGTTATCTGTTATAACAGGTTTCATGGTACAAGGTTTTGTTTTCTAGATTTATGCTAAGTCAGAAGAGTTTTTGGTTATGTGTTCAGTAAGATTACATGGATGGCTTCTAGTTGACATCTTCGAACAATTGATAAAGTATCTTTGCATCTTTTGAGTTGGTTCTACTAATAGAACTTGAGGTAAAGGACTTGACGGCCATTCCGTGTGCAGACAGAGTAAGGCATACTTGAGCTTAATAGTGTCATAAAAACTATTTTCTCATGTTAAACTGATCATTTAATATGGGGAAGTGCCAGGGGAGAAAAAGCTAGAATATTGGTTAAGCTGGTAGATTGGCCACAATAGGGATCCAAAGGAGGGAAAATAGGGATCCAAAGGGGGGGCCATCTGCAAAAGAGCAATGTGCAACAATGGGCTTAAAAGACTCTAAGGTTCAACCCGTTAAGACTTACAAAATGCTAAGGTACCAAAGTTCAAAGGTTGTGTCCAAAGGTCAAACATTAGGGAAATTGGATGCTTTGTGTGTGTCCCAAAAGTCTTCATGCATCCCTACATAGGAGGGGGCGATCCCTAGTTGTAGGAGATGAGAGAGAAAATCACACACACACACACACACACACACACACACACACACACACACACACACACACACACACACACACACACACACACACACACAAGCTCCCTTTACACAAAGGGAATGAGGGGCACATGTCAGCTCCCTAGCCTAGATGCCCACAAGGTGTACTCAAATCCTATTGGATGACCTTGGAGGTAGACCAATGAGAATTAGAGTAGAGTAAATCTAGTTTAATCAATTTAAAACACTTAATAAAAGAACCAATAGGAATTAAGCTCTCTAGAAGACTATTGGACAGTCTCCCAAGGGGTCCAATGAGCATTCAACATCCCAATGGCTTGCCTGATTCCTAGTGGTCAGGAGACAAAGGGGTCCAATGAGAGTTTAGTTGCATTAATTAATTATCAAAAGCTCTCACAAAAGGGGAAAGGGGGACACATGTCAGAGTGCTATCACTTATGCTGCCTTAATTTCCATTGGCTAGGTCTGGGAAGGTCTAATAGGGCTGTAGCATGAGCAATTAGCAAGGGGGGTCGACCAAGAGAGAGAAGGGGCTGATTTTCTCAAGGAATTATTCACTTACACACTCACACAATCAATGTGTGAAGCAAGAAGACTCTCTCTCTCTCTCTCTCTCTCTCTCTCTCTCTCTCTCTCTCTCTCTCCTTCTCAAGCTTTAATGGAAAGCTTACCACCTACTCCAAGCTTGTGAGAAAGGAGGCCTACACCAACAACTCTTGGCTTTGTGATGAAAATCCAACCAAGAGCCAAGATTCAATGCATGCTCATCTCCTTTACCATGCTAATTATGTCATAATAATCAATATCTAATTCTCCTAAATGATTTTCTCATATTAAACTGATCATTTAATGTGGGGAAGTGCCAAGGGAGAAAAAGCTAGAATATTGGTTAAGCTAGCAGACCGGCCACAGTAGGGATCCAAAGGAGGGAAAATAGGGATCCAAAGGGGGGGCCATCTGCAAAAGAGCCATGTGCAACAATGGGCTAAAAAGACCCTAAGGTTCAGCCCATTAAGACTTCCAAAATGCTAAGCTTCCAAAATTCAAAGGTTGTGTCCAAAGGTCAACCCTAGGGAAAATTGGATGCTTTGTGTGTGCCCTAAAAGTCTTTGCACATCCCTACATGGGAGGGGGCGAGCCCCAAAGGTAGGGGATGAGAGAGAAAGCCACACACACACACACACAGGCTCCCTTTACACAAAGGGAATGAGGGACACATGTCAGCTCCCTAGGTCAGATGCCCACAAGGTGTGCCCAATTCCTATTGGAAGACCCTTGAAGTGGACCAATGAGAATTAAGCTAGAGTAAATGTAGTTTAATAAATTTAAAAACATTTAATAAAAGAAACCAATGAGAATTAAGTCTCCTAGAAGACTATTGGGCAGTCTCCCAAAGGGTCCAATGAGCATTCAGAAGCCCCATGGCTTGCCTGATTTCTATTGGCCAGGAGACAAAGGGGTCCAATGAGAGTTTAGTTTAATTATTTAATTACCTAAAGCTCTCACAAAAGGGGAAAGGGGGACACATGTCAGAAGGCTATCACTTATGCTACTTAATACCTATTGGCTTGACCTGGGGAGGTCCAATAAGGCAAAAGCCAGACCTAATTAGCAGCTAGGGCTCGCCCAAGAGAGAGAGGGGGCTGATTTTTGCTTGGCATTGACACACACACACTCACACTTGACCATGTGTGAAGGAAGAATACTCTATCTCCTCCCAAGCTTTAATGGAGAGCTCATCACCTACTCCAAGCTTGTGAGATAGAAGCCTACATCAACACTCTCTTGGCATGTGGATGCAAATCCAACCAAGATCCAAGCTTCAATGCATGCTCATCTCCTCTACCAAGCTAATTACTAAGCTAAGCTATGCTAATATGAGTGATTATGTGAGGAGATGTACATCTTTCTCGTAAGATACTCCTTCTTCCTCTCAATCTACTCTCATACCCTGCTAGCTCTCACCATCTTCGAAGGTGTGTGAGGTCTTGGGTTTGAGAACGGGGATAATTCAAGTTGTGTTTGATTAAGTGTTTTGCTTGGTGTATGAAGCTTCCATCTTCATTGCACTAGCTAGTCTTGAAGGAACACAAAGAATTGTATTGTACAATGTCTCTCTTGATGGGAGAAACCATAATACAAAGCCTTTTGGAGGGGGGACCGGCTCCATGCAAATCCGGTCCTCAACTGTTGTCAATAGCTTAATTTCTCTCTCTTTTGAAAGTATTGTCGATGCTATCTAACTAGGTGTTATGCTTTTTGTTGCTCTCTCCACCCAAGCACTCTTGTAATTCTCATTAGGAATCTATTCTAATGAAATGCCCACTATGTTCATGCTAATTTCTGCTACACATAAGTTTTTAGGCCATTAAATGTTACAAATTACTAAGCTAAGCTATGCTAATATGAGTGATTATGTGAGGAGATGTATATCTTTCTCGTAAGAATACTCCTTCTTCCTCTCAATCTACTCTCATACCCCGCTAGCTCTCACCATCTTCGAAGGTGTGTGAGGTTTTGGGTCCGAGAAATTGATGTTGTGTTTAATAAGTGTTGTGATTAGTGCTTGAAGTTTCCATCTTCATAGCACTAGCTAATATTGACGGAACACAAAGAATTGTATTGTAAAATGTCTCTCTTAATGGGAGAAACCATAATACAAAGCCTTTTGGAGGGGGGACCGGCTCCATGAAAATCCGGTCCTCAACTGTTGTCAATTGCGTAATTTCTCTCTCTTTTGAAGTATTGTTCATGCTATCTAACTAGGTGTTATACTTTTTGTTGCTCTCTCCACCCAAGCACTCTTGTTATTCTCATTAGGAATCTATCCTAATGAAATGCTCACTATGTTCATGCTATTTTCCGCTACACACAAGTTACTAGACCATTAAATGTTACAGACAGGGTTCCCTAAAGCGAGCTTATGGGGTCAAGCCGTGTGCATCGTTAACTTGAGCACTTGAGTCTGACGGGGTTCACTAAACAGGTTTTCCATGATTGAATGCTTAGGAGATACGACAGATACGGTTCAAAGATTTTTGATGGGCAGCTACCTAATGATTAAGCTAGCACATTGATGACAGGGTGTAAGCCTTACTTTATTTTTCATATGTTTACCAGTTACGTGAGTTTGATGATGGCAAATAGCTTAAGGTACCTATAGCAGATGCAGATTGAAGTGCAATTGGCATAGAACGGAGGCTTTGTAGGTTCAGAGGGGGTGGATGTCCTGCATCTCCGCTCCCATACCAAGAAAGATACCAAAAAAATGCACGTCAAGCTTATTTGAACCTTACTTGATTAATGAACAGTGTTCAGGGCTTGGTAACAAACTATTTTTATGGTTAATGTATGCCACATGCGGCTTTAAAGGGCCAACATATGCCTTAATGATGCTAAAAATGACTATGCTTGAAGTGATCATAGATGGGAGATTATGATCTAAAATTGTAGTGCTTTAAGTGCTCTACCAGCTTGTCTTTACGGCTCGTCGATTGGAGCTATGGTGCAAAAGTTATGGCAGTTTGAAGTTTGAGTCCATTGCAGATTCATACCAGATTGGGCAACTATATAAGGGGACAAAATAGAAATGAATGCACGAGCCTGAAGTACTCACTTTGTGGGGCGCGTCGGTCTTTTCAGATCAGCGATCGGAGTTCCGATTGCTAAGATATTGGCTGTTAAACATTCACCTGGGGACCGGTTCCGTACCAGCGTGGTCCGCTCAGTCGTTGTTCCATTGGGAGTTTTGAGCTGCAGCCAGGGTTTTGGAATGCAATAGAGTAAGTGCTCGAGGAGAATCTTGTCCAAAATGTTATCTCTTGCAGTGCATTAATAGCAGGGAATACTGCCAGCATTAGCACTATGATAGTCTACATGTACGCCAAATGTGGTGTACTTCTCATAAAGCACAAAAAGTGCTTGAAGAGATTTGTGTCCGGAATGTTATCTTTTGGAATGTAATGATTGTGGGATATACCAAACAGAACCAGGGCCATGAAGCTCGCTATTTTCAGCAAATGCAAAAGAGAGGACAACTCTCCAAATGCAATCACATACTCTTGTATCTTTAAGGCCAGTGGCACTATGCAAGATTAAATGGGAAATGAAATTCAGGAGGATATTGTCAGTCAAGAGCTGTTGGAAGCAATGCCTTGGTTAATCTGCACGCCAAACACGGTGCCCTTATGAGTTGAAAGGCCAAAAAGCCGCCCAAACTAAAGCCCGCCACTAAGCAATGGCCGCCAAAGGGGACTTACCCAGGACCGCCCATTTGAAGAGATAGGACTTATAAGTGTGAAGGGGGAAAAGGAAGAAGAACAAAAACGCGCAAGCAGCAGAGAACGAGGGTGAAAAGAAGAAGAGGCAATTGCTGTGGCTTGTAGAGAGCTCAAATGCCGGCAAGCATGAAACAAAAATTATTCAACATGGCAAGGTGACCCCTTTCAACATCGCTTCTTGTGGATTTCATCTAGCTCCAAAGTCGGGCTGACACATCATCAAGACCGCTCCCACGCCACGTCAGTCACGCTGCCGTGACTGCGTGGTGGGTAAAAAATTGGGGATTTTAAGCGTGGTGTGGGGCTATTATAAGGGCATGAACGAGAGCAGGAAGGAAGTTTTTAGGTTGGCAAGCAGGAAAAGAGACAGGAAGAAGATCAAAGTAGGACGGCAAGAGCGGGTCTCTCTCTCTCTCTCTCTCTCTCTCTCTCTCTCTCTCTCTCTCTCTCTCGTTCTCGAGGAAGGAACAACCCTTTCTCTAGTTCTCAAGCAAGAAAGGCGCTCTTTCTCTCGTGCTTGAGAAGCAAAGCGCTCGGAGCAAAGGAAAACAGGGAAGTCAATCTCTCTTTCTCTCGTGCTTGAGAAAGCAAGGCTCTCGGAGGAAGAGATAAGCAAGGAGGGGAAGTTGCATAAAAGATACAAGGGAGCTTGCAGGCCAGAAGGGAGCCGAGCTCAGCAAGTAACAAAAGAAAGGAGTCGAAGATGATAATTGAAGACTTAAAGCAGAAGACAATCGATTCTAGAAAACCAACACATGAGGATTTTGTTCATCGTTGACAAGTTAGGTTTAATTAATCTTCTTTACTTGTCACAAAGCCGTTAACGGCATGGGAAAAACTATAAAGGGAGCTTAAACTCCTAGATCATCGCTTGAATTTTTGTTAACGACACCGCTTCATAATTGTGCATTAATTTTGTTGGTATTGCCAGTTACCAAGCAAATTTTGTGCGTCGGTAGTATTTCCAACTAACTAATAACTGTTTTTTCATGCGGTGTGGCAACTCTTGGCTTTCCCTCTTCTCCCACAGCTAGCAGCCCGGTGCTGATCCGCGGCTCACGTTTCGAGCACATATCCCCCGACATGGTCTCTTGAAGCACCTGTCAAACATGTTTGTGAAGGTTGTATGTTGGGTAAAATGCGCTATGGCTGAACATGTCTCGAAATGTACTATGGGCACCCTCCATGCCAACCGAGGGAGGAGTATATGTCTCATGAATTATATGCATTTCTGGCTAGTCGTGGGATTAAACACTTGTGTACAATGCCTTATACACCTCAGCAAAATGGTGTTGCTGAGAGGAAAAACAGGTCACTTACGGAAATGGCACGATGTATGGTCAAAAGTCAAGCTTTACCACATTCTTTTTGGCTTTAGGCCATCATGTGTGCCACTTATGTACTAAATAGGTGTCCTACAAAAGCTTTGCAATCTATTACTCCATATGAAGCATGGCATGATAGAAAGCCTTCTATTGAGCACATGCATGTTTTTGGCTGTTTGGCATATGCTTTGGTGCCACAAACACAGCGCAGAAAATTGGATGATAAGGCTGCCAAATGTATTTTTGTTGGTTATAGTGCTGGAAGCAAAGGTTACATGTTGTATCATCTACAAACAAAGCGTATTTGGGTTTCACGGGATGTAGTGTTTGTGAAAGACTCTGTTCAACCCTTTCTGTCATGTACTAGAGACAGGAATGTAAGCTCACAGGACATTTATGACACTTTGTTGCCTCTTTTCAGTGGTGGAAGTTCAAATGTAAATTCCAATGAGGCAAATGTACAACCTATGGGGGTTTCCAAAAATGTTACAGATCAGCCTATTATGATGCAGACGTACATGATGTACTTGATGAGGAAAGGGCTGAAAATGAGTAGGGTAGAGGTATGCCAAAATGGTTGGTGCATACATTGTATGACAGTAAATTGGGTACACCTTTGTCTAGTCGTACTCGTTCAGGCTTTGTCTATGCATCTTATGCATCAAATTGTTATGCTTTGGCTGTGTCTATCTTACATAATGTCGAGGAACCTCTATATTTTAATGAAGCGCAAAATTCAAAAAATTGGATGGCTGCCATGCAATCAGAATATGATTCACTTATAGAAAATGACACATGGACTTTATGTGATTTGCCTCCTGGCAAAAGGCCATTGGTACAAAGTGGGTTTACAAGTTGAAACGCAAGCCGGATGGTGAGATCGATGGCCATAAGGCTCGACGTGTTGCAAAGGGTTATGCACATAAAAAAGGCATAGACTATGAAGAGAGTTTTGCTCCGACTTTCCGTATGACTACTGTGTGTTTTCTATGTGCATTGACAACTCATTTTTGTTGGGATGTACATCAATCAGAAATTGTTACTACTTTCTTGAATGGTGACATATTTGAGGAAGTTTATGTAACGCAACCTCATGGTTTTGTCATGAAAGGACAAGAGGACAAAGTGTGCAGATGTAAGAAGGCTCTGTATGGGTTGAAGCAATCTCCTCGTGCTTGGTATGAGAAAGCTGACACTCATTTGTGTAAAGAAAGAGGATGCAAGAGATCTACACAAGATAAGCACAAAGCACACAGAGATGGAAAGCTTCTTCTTCTTCTCACAGAAAAGAGAGTACAAAATGACTAAGTGCTAAAACTAAAAAGTAGCACATATGTACATGCGGTCACTAAGTGTGAACTCGCTAGAAGCGTACTAGGCTGGCACTATAAGTGTAGTCCAGCTGTAGAATCACTGGCAGAGATCCTCCGTGTCGGTCACCTAACGCGCCAGTGAGTAAATGTCGTAAGCGGCCAAGACCCGTAGTGGATGCCAGCTCAAGATGTAGAGCTCGACATCTCAACACTCCCCCTCGAGCTCTGCATGTCGCAGAGTCCAAGCATAGTCTGGAAACGTCGAAGCTTCTCAGCTCCGAGGGCCTTGGTAAAGATATCCGCTATCTGCTCCTCTGTGCTGACGTAGACCAAGTCAATGTCGCCCGCCAACACTCACTCTCGAACGTAGTGGTAATGGACCTCTATGTTCTTGGTCCTGGCATGGAACACTGGGTTCCTAGCCAACTGCATGCTGCTGAGGTTGTCACAATGGATGACAATCTGCTAGTCCACCTGCACTCCCAAGTCCTCAAGTAATGTGCATAGCCAAGCTACCTCGCACGCCGCAACTCCTGCACCTCTGTACTTGGCCTCTGTGCTCGATAAAGCAACCATAGGCTGCTTTTTGCTGCTCCAAGTAACAGCAGCACTCCCAAAAGAGAACATGAATCCACTTGTAGATCTCCTATCAACAATGCTACCTGCCCAATCTGCATCTGTATACCCATACAATGCTAATGGCACATCTGCTGCATAGAACAATGCGTAGTCAAGAGTCCCTTGCACATACCGAAGTGTGCGTCGTACTCCATCCAAATGTGGCTTCCTCGGAAGCTGCATGAACTGACTCTCCAAGCCTACTGTGTAGATCAAGTCTGGCCTTGTGATAGTCAAGTAGATTAGACTACCCACAATCTTCCTGTACATCTTGACATCCTCAACAACATCACCCTTCTCTGTACTCAGCTTTGCATTCACATCCAAGGGAATAGAAATTGGCTTACAATCATCCATACCATACTTTGACAGCATGTCCAAAGCATACTTCCATACACCCTCTGGAGTCCTGATCACCTCAATGCCAAGAAAGTAGCGCAACTCGCCCAAATCTTTCATTTCAAACTCCTGTTTGAGAAGACCCTTCACATGGTCAATCTCCATAGCATTGTCACCCACAATAATAAGGTCATCTACATATATGGTAATGACCACAATCCCCACATCACTCTCAGGTACATAGAGTGAATGATCAGCATGAGCTATCCAAAAACCAATACTGACAAGATACTTGGCAATCCTGTCATACCATGCTCTAGAGCCCTGCTTCAAACCATACAAAGCTTTGAGAAGCCTGCATACATAATCTGGGTAACCTGGATCGACATAACCAGGTGGCTGATCCATATACACTTCCTCTTGCAACTCACCATTCAAGAAGGAATTCTTTACATCCATTTGATGCATAATCCATCCTCTAGATGCAGCCACTGCTATGACAGCTCTCACAGTCGTCATCTTTGCCACTGGAGCAAAGGTCTCCTCATAGTCTATGCCATACGTCTGTGCATAACCCTTTGCGAGCAGCCTTGCCTTGTGACGCTCAATGTTACCATCAGCCTTATGCTTGGTTTTATACACCCATTTACAGCCAATAGCTTTCTTGCCGCTTGGAAATGGCACCAACTCCCATGTGTCGTTTGCTTCCAATGCAGCCATCTCTTCATTCATTGCATCATCCCAATGCACATTTCCAACTGCATCCTCAAAACATGTGGGCTTCACATCCTGTATCACCTTAGCCATGTAGGCTTGGTGATGCGCTAGATACCCATCATAAGTCAATTTCTGAACTGGATTTCTGACTCTGTTAGATCTGCGCGGTCCTGGGTCACTCCTTTGCCCTCTAGCATCTTCTTGTACTTTCCTTACACCAGGTGTCCTAACAGCCGGAATTCCAAATTCCTCATCAAGACTTTGTTCAGAACCATCTGAATCCATGTCTACATGTGAAAACCTTGATGATGCATCAGCCATAAAGGGAGGTTCATCAACCTTTTCCTTTCCTTTTTGTGATACATTCCCTGTACCTGCTGGTGGAGTAACCTGCGTACGTAGTCTACCATTCCATGGCTTCTCAACAGAGCCACGAGAAGACGACTCTTGTGGTCCACTCAAAACCTGTGACTGTGGCCTCACATTTTGTACAACCACATCATCTTTTACATCAGCCCCAATAGTGCCATGTGCATTACTGTACCAGCTGCTCATCTCATCAAAGACTACATCTCTGCTCACTCGTAATTCTCGAGTAGTAGGATTGTAGCACCTGTACGCCTTTTGTTCAAGGGAATATCCCACAAGAATGCATTTCTCTGCTTTAGGATCCAATTTCCTACACAAATCATCTGGTACATGCACGTAAGCTATGTAGCCAAACACTTTCAAGTGTGCCAAATCAGGCTTTGTACCTGTAAACTTTTCCTCAGGCGTTACATCATGCACCACAGCTGTAGGTGTCCTGTTCATAATATACACAGTTGTATTTACAGCTTCAGCCCAGAAATGATGAGGCATGTTCTTCTCATTCATTAATGCACGTGCAACCTCTGCAATGTGACTGTTTTTCCTTTATGCGACCCCATTCTGCTGTGGAGTATATTTGCATGTAAAGTGCCTGCGTATACCATGCATTCACAGAAAATCTGAAAAATCGTTGGAGAAGTACTCTCCCCCTCCATCTGACCTCAATGTCTTGATTTCCATATCTGTCTCCTTCTCAATCATGACTTTGAAGTCTTGAAAGTGACCAAACACTTCACTTTTGTTACGCATGAAGTAGACCCATACTTTCCTTGTATGGTCATCAATGAAAGAGACATAATACCTGCAACCATGTATACTTGCAGTATCGGTTGGACCCCAAACATCTGTGTGCACCACCTCAAGTGACTTTTTACATACATTGCGCTCATGTGGAAATGAGCCCTTTGACTGTTTTCCAAACTGGCATGCTACACACACTTTATGCATACCATCCACCTTGAATTTGGGAAAACCTTTTATAATCTGTTTTGATTGCATGCTGCGCAATCTCTGCTCATTGACATGGCCAATGCGTTTGTGCCAAATGTCAACATCAGCCACAACACCTGTGCCCTGTGCAAATAATGCAGCTTTTACCTCAGGCATGTCTACATTCAGCGTAAACATTCTGCCTACACATTTTCCCTCTGTGATCAGCTTACAGCCATTCTGGAAATCTTCTACATAACAGCCATTTGGATTGAAGCGAACCTGCAAACCCTGCTCAACCATTTGTCCAACAGAAACAAGATTCTTTGTAATGTTTGGGACATGAAGTACATCTGCTAAGTACTTTGATTTCCCATTCTTCATATTTAGAGGTATGTCCCCTACATGAGCAATGGGGTGAGCTGTGTCATCTCCTGTCTGCACATAGCCTGACACATCTGGTTTGCGCATATCTCTAAACCACTCTCCACGAGACGTCATGTGATTAGAGGCACCTGAATCCACATACCAAACATAATCTTGGGTGGAATTCTCTGCAGTCATTGTATTCATTACATGCTGCATAACAAACATGCGCTCGTTTTTGTTGTCATCTGCATCTCTGCTAGTAGATGCATAGTTGCCGTGTTCTCTCTTTCCACTTGCTTTTCCCTTTGGACAGTCACGTGACATGTGACCTCTTTCACCACAAGTCCAACATTCTCTGCTATCTGCAGTATGTTGCTGCGTGCTTGATCCTGCACCATGACCTCTTTGACTCCCCCTGCCTTGAGACTGGTTTCCCCTGCCACTTGTATTGTTTTGATTTGATTGACCTTCTTGAAATTGGCCCCTGCAACCCCTTGGGCCTCGACCACGACCTCTACCTCTACCTCTGTTGGAGTTAGAATAGAAGGCCTGTTCAGAATTATTTCTGCCATGAGAAGAATATGTGTCAAGGTTCTTCTCCTCAAGAATAAGCATAGAAATCAAATCTTGGAACACGGGGATGTCGTCTCTTATATTCATGTAAGACCTGAAATGTACATACTCATCTCCTAGACCATCCAAGCATGCACGGACAATGTCATCGTCTTCCACTGAGACTTTAATAGATCCAAGAGCCTCGAGGATACTCTTGATCTTCAAAGCATAATCATTGATGGAGAGGTTGTTCCTCTTAACCTGATTTAGCTCCGACTTTAGTTGAAGCTTCCTGGCCTTGGTGTTCACCTCGAACACTCTACCTAAGTTTTTCCATGCAATGGCGGGGGTTTCAGCATCCTGTAGATAGCCCATCATGCCATCTGTGATGCTCATAGAAAGCCAATACATCACTTTGCTCTGGCCTTGTTGCCAGTCCCTCAAAGCTTTCCTTTGTTCTGCTGTAGCATTTGCCTCGGGAATCTCTGGTTCCTTTTCATTGTCTCCTTCTACATAGTCCCAATAACCTTTTCCTTTTAGAAATTTGTTATTCTGAACTTCCATGCAGGGTAGTTATTTTTCTCAAGCTTCTCAGTAACAATCTAACTGAAACCGTCAGACATCTTGAAGCACTAAGACAAAATAGCTGCAATCTGCAAAAACCTACAAATCTGTTGAACCTGCTATCGTGGTACCTGTAACGCTTTATACACTCAACGAGTGTCCACAATCAAGCGTACATACAACCACTGTACTTGTACAGTAAATCTCTGTGTACTGCACTTTTGGAGACCTGTTTAGAAACGTGTACGAAAAACTTGGCATTTGGTCGTGGATTGCGAACGAAGGGATTGTGATGCTCTTGCTCTCTTAGCCTCTCTTGCCTGCACCAGTCTCTGATACCATGTAAAGAAAGAGGATGCAAGAGAGCTACACAAGATAATCACAAAGCACACAGAGATGGAAAGCTTCTTCTTCTTGTCACAGAAAAGAGAGTACAAAATGACTAAGTGCTAAAACTGAAAAGTAGCACATATGTACATGCGGTCACTAAGTGTGAACTCGCTAGAAGCGTACTAGGCTGGCACTATAAGTGTAGTCCAGCTGTAGAATCATTGGCAGAGATCCTCCGTGTCGGTCACCTAATGCGCCAGTGAGTAAATGTCGTAAGCGGCCAAGACCCGTAGTGGATGCCAGCTCAAGATGTAGAGCTTGACATCTCAACAATTTGGTCAAACGAGGCTTTTGTAACAGTCCAACAGAAAGCACATTGTATGTAAAACATGAGGCTGATGTACTTCTCATTGTGGTTCGTTACGTATATGATTTGCTGATCACTGGACCAAATGAGAGACATATTGCTGAATTTAAGGCTGATTTAAATGCTACTTTTAAGATGAAAGATTTGGGGCTATTGCATCATTACTTGAGCATACAGTTTAAGCAGTGTGATGGTGGTATTGCCTTGTGTCAAAAAAGTTACATAGAGACATTGCTATGTAAGTTTGGACTTGAGGATTGCAAACCTATTGCCACTCCCATGGAAACAAGTTTAAAATTGAGTCTTCATGATGCTGGTGATCCTGCAGATGTCACTCTTTACCAAACTGCTATTGGATGCCTCATTTATTATGCAACATGATGCCGGATATTCAGTTTGCAGTCTCAGAGGTAAGCAAATTTATGCATAGCCCAAGGTCTAAGCATTGGAAGGATGTCAAGAGGATTTCTCGCTACCTTAGTGGCACTTTACATCTTGGCTTGTTTTATCCATTAGGAAAAGTTTGGACTCAAAAATGGGCCTTGTAAGAGTTGTTGATGTGGCATAGCTTTCAAAAAGTGGGGATCGGTAAATTTTTTGCAAATAAGATCCAAACTTGTCAGAGGTTGGATATTTAGAATCTACTCTTCAAATGCTATCTATTGATATATAGCATGCATGTATCAGACATTGCCTTCATGTAGATCTAGAAAAAGGTGATTTTAGATTACCGTAACGGTAACAAAACCTGGATGATTGAAAAAAAAATGGCATAACTTTTATAGAAGTCATCCAAACGTTTCGGAACTTGGCTCTTTAGAATCCATTTTTCAAGAACTTTCCAATGATAGGTCATATCATGGGGTTCTAAGCAATATTTAGAGGGGTCTATCGGGTTGCTTTCTTTTGTACAACTTTGATGATGTGGCACTCTTAAAAGGCCCAAAAATGAGTTCAAAATTTTCCTAATGCCCAAGGGGGGATAATTGCCACTAGACTTACATGCTTTTTCAGACTCAAATTGGGCTGGTTGTTTTGACACATGAGTGTCCACAAGTGGTTTTTATTTCATGCTTGGCAGTTCATGTATATCATGGTTGAGCAAGAAGCAACCTACTGTGGCCACTTCTAGTTGTGAGGCTGAGTAAAGGGCAGTCTTCACAGCTATGGTTGAGTGTGTATGGCTCAGACGCCTTATGGCTGATTTGGGTGTTGGACAGGACACTGCCAACACTATCTACACTGATTGTCAGAGTGCATTGGCAGTTGTGAGGAACCCAGTTTTTCATGCTCTCACAAAGCACATTGAGGTCCATTACCACCATGTCAGGGAGAGGCTCTTAGTAGGAGAGATCAGCTTGGCTTATGTGCCAACATAGGACATCCTTGCAGATCTTTTCTTAAAGACAATGTCTCGTGAGAAGCTCGAAGGTCTTTGGGCTTACTCCCGTTTGTGGACTGATCACGTCCTTAGGGCATGGAACTTCCCTTTACTCATGTGCCAGCTCTTTTTCACCACATCACTCCAGGGTAGATTTGTTACCATATACATGTGGTAGTGATGTGTGTGAACACATTAGGACTACGGGGCATTTTTCCCCTCTTTAGGAGGTTTTTCCCCCCGTGCATTGTATATACGCCCATCACTCTAGGGCTATCTATCTTTCCATTGCACACTCAGTACCTTATGCTTGCTATGGCGACATTGTACATGGATTGGGGGTTAGCCGATTGGCTTGTGGCATACTAGCTATACCTTATTGTTTACTGATCTTTTTTTGGACTTGGCAAATATACCAGTTTCTCTCTTTCACTTAGTGCATGAATTACTGTTGAAAAGCTGGGGTGTTTTCGAATTATGTAACTAAATTTCTGATAAAAGTTCAATCAGGGGATGGTTCTGGATGAGATCCTCATTGGATGCGTACTATTGCTAGACTTGGTGGTTTTTTGATGCTATGTTGTTTCAACAGTCCTGTAAACAAGGCAAAATTTTTATAAAAAGCACATAAAAAACACACACACTTAATTTTTTACACTTGGTCTAGCTAGACTTCGTCTTCCATTTGGACTCTCACCAACATCATCTCAAAACACTTGGAGGATTTAGGCTACATTGTACACGACACTAAACTGCCAATACTTTTTCCCACCTATAAGATATATAAACACAAATTCAGATGGATATCTGACGCTTCTAGTTGTATTTTTACTAATGTCACCAAGGATATCACGCTATGCCTTGACCTAATACTAGTTGAGTTTGAACTTATTTGTGCCTCTAAACAGAAAATTTGTCATGACTTCCTTCAAATACAATACAACCCCTTCTGGATTACAAAAAATTCCACTGAAGTCTCTCTTAGCCTCCCTAAATATATCTTTCATATTTTTTTTGCTGATATCACACAATGTTATGAAAACATTCCCCTTGATGGGGAACTTGGCCTTAAAAATGTTCTGTCCAAGCTAATTAGAATGGTTTTCTCCAATGAAAGGAGGAAGAATATTTTTTATATATCAATTTCCAAAAAACCAAAGTGGATAAAGAAAACACACTCTATGCACCCCCTACACTTCAATGAAGAGAAACTCTGTCAATACATTTCATGGATGCTTGATAACTGTACTATCATTTTCAGAGGTCATTGTTTTAAACAATGCCTAGGCATCCCCATGGGGTTCTTGTCAGGACACCGGCAAGGCCTGCGGAGCAAACTTCACTCCTGCTGCATGGCCGTGAGATAACCATAAAGGTGCAGATGATCACCATCTTGCTTGCACAGTCAGCCGCCATGGCTGTACGAGGAAATTAAAAAAACAAATCTATTGGGCACCCTAATTTTGGGGTACCCCCACTCAGTTAAGGGTGAAAGCCCATGGCAGGGCCATACACAACGGGTTAGCGACTTGGCTTTTGGGGTTTTTGGCGGCAAGTTTCTCACCTCCCTCCACTTCCACAACCCCAACACAGTGACAACGGCACAAAAAATATTGTTATTGATTCGCGGATCATCGAAGCATTGATCACCAAGGCTACAACCTACCATGGTATATCCATTAGCAATGTTCGAGACTCGGCGGCAAGGAACATCTGCACGGAGATGAAAAGTTTAGCACGTATGCTCATGCATCATCCAAAACTTCGACGTCACGGCAAGTCAAGTCGCATGATTAACAAGGTATGCATATATTTTCCGTTTATTTGGTCAATGTTTCAAATGCTGCATAGTTATATCATGCAAAAGACGTGAGCACACTTCAAGCACTCCAAGCAAGCGCGGCTTGTGACAGTTATTTGAAGCATTCAAATATTGTTGCCCTACATTATTGGCAAGGTCCAATTATTAGTTGCAAGCCCGCATCAAGCACGGCTTGAATACACACAGTCTCGATCAGAAGCATGGCTTTTACTGAGTGCCTTGATAGAGCACGCCCATCAACGATTCAAGTTTTCTTCAAAGACAAGGTATGCCTATTCGTTACACTTTTCTTGTTTAATTAGTTCTTAGTATGCAATTGCCCAATGTTATACTGGAGCACGGCTCACTTGGTCTCCAAGGTGTTGTTTTAATCATTGAGCAAGGCTCATTAAGTGCATACAAAACTGCTGTGTTACATAAACACTCCATAGTTAACCCTGGCAACTTCTTATCATGCATGGCATGTATATATCTACAAAGAAAATGTCCCAAGAAAGGCTTTCATTTTTGTACTGCTCGAATCTGGAGTAGGCTAGGAAACTATCCATCGCAGACATTTCTACACCTGTATGGTAGGACCATTTCCTGGCTATGCCTAGAACGAGTTCTAACTACAGTAAGGCAAGTGTAGGCAAGGCCTGTATTTTGTCATGCAAATTTCTTTCTCGCTTACTTTCCATTGGAAAAGCAGGAAAAAGTGCTCGGCATGGCCGACCATTTGTCACAGCCTGCAAACCTGCAAAACAGTCAAGAGTATCTTTGCTTGAGTTTCACAACAAGGTTTCTGTCCAGCCTTGCAAAGGCTCGAGCATGGTAGTGCTGGAGAATCTCATGAAGGTCAGCACAGCCTGTTGCTACAGGAGGTTGCCCGTGCTAGACAGGACCAACCATTAACGACCATTTCAAGAAGATGTCAAGAAAATTGTTAGGGCTTGTTTTCACTGGAGCGAGTTTTCATCTCAGTAATCAGGTCAAACAGATATGGCTATGAGCCAGACGGGTGTATAGGACTTACGAGGGCTTCTGTACAGATATGGCTATGAGCCGTTTTGTAATCAGTTTTTCCTTCCAAATTTCATGACAACTGGTTGTAGCAACAACGACCAGGTTAGCCAAGTTTAAGTTTTTCTTGTTTTCTCTGTTTACACTTTACTTGGAAATTACTGTCATTGTGCAAAACAAAGTGCTTTGGCAATTTGATTTGAAGCAAGGCTTCTCCCTTGTGCCAGGGTACTGCCCAATGACTTGGCATCACGGGCAGTGGCACACAAGTTTGGGAAACTAGCCAAATGGGAATATCAGCTCATAGAATCCCTCCCAGTCTAAACTGTGCAAGGCACTTATGGTTTTGATTCTCACGCTTGAGGCCATCACTTTTGCCAAGGGTTTCAAAATCTGTATGCAAGGCATTCTAACCAGGTGGCATAAATTCACCGCTTCAAAGATTACGCTTCTGCTATCACACCAGACACTCTGTCACGGACAAACTAAGTTCTGCATGGTTTCAATTTATGGTTGCTATCAACGCACAATGCCACTAAATGGAACCTAAATCTAGGACCTATTTCACGGGAAATGTGGCATATTAAGTCATTTTGTTGTCGTCACATCACGACAAGGTGGAAAAGCATTTTTTATTTTCTGCAGTTAGCTTGTTTAGCAGACAGACTTGTATGTAATTTGGGGCCAACAAGGACCAAATGTAATGATTTGGGGTATATACCTCCAGCTTGTAACATATGTACACAGTAAGACATGTGAGACCCATAGAGGGGTTGAATTTTGGTAAGGAGGGACGAGTTTTTTTGGGGGACTATGAAGTGAATAGAGCAGAAGAGGTAAAAGCCTCTTGACAGGCATATCTTTATGGGTCCATATCTCTCTTTGTGCTAAGTATTTTGCTATGAAGTTTTGTGTGTGCAATGTTGATGCTTTGATCTACACTTTGATGTAAGTTGTTGCATGTAAAAAATAGTATAGGCAAACATCACGACACTTTTTGGTCGTGTTACTATTTTGCTCATATCTTGAGGTAGGAGTGTCCAAATTAGATGATTTTTGGTGCATGAGGTCGGGCTCACAAAGGGCTTTACATTGATGTCATCAATCGTCATTTTTCATGACTTGCAAACATCATTACGTTTTTTGTCCACGGCTTGTAAATTGCAGATCTAGGACATTCTAGCTTCCAAAAGTGCATTCTAGTGATACCATTGGCATTAGGGACCTTGTGAGGTGTTGAGGAGTGATTTTGGAACATTTTCATTTTTTATAGCATTACGCCGTACATCATTACGCATATTGGTGTCAGGTACCCAGGTGCTACAGGTGATGCCAAAGTGTTGGGATATAGTCTAGACTTGCTTTTAGCATGTTTCCTTGCATTGTTGATGCCCAGAGGATGTAGTTTAGTGCAGGGACTCTTGTAGACGGAATAGCGTCGTGCTGACTAGAGATTCGTAGCAAGTGCTAGTTTAAAGGACTCCATGGCTTGACAACCCATCGGGGCCTCCGGTTGCCTATCCATGGTCCATACTCCCTGTATCGACAATTAGTAAAGCTAGTTGTGAGACAGATCCGCTATACTGCATAGAGTAGTGGTGACAATCCCCGAGTTGAGTGTTGATCCATGAGACGATATAGCGCCCGACAACAAGTTTTTGGCGCCGTTGGGGAGTAAGACGTAGGATAAAGTCCTTTTGAAAGAGAGCATAGGTAGAAGGATCCAATCCTTAGCTCTATTTGCGAGACGGCTAGCGAAGTATGACTCTTAGGAAGTGATTCCTTGTGAGTTAGTGCTTGCGAGCTAGTTTGAGTCGATAGTGGGATATTTTGTGTGTCAGTTTAGCGACTGATTGACAAGTGTCCTAGGAAGGTCGTAGCAGAGTCAGATTTGGTCGTAATTTGGTAGATAGCTAGAATAGATGATGTATTTCATTGTACAGTGTCATTTTAGGTTTTAGGATTAGGTTAGGCTAGGAAACTGAGTGGTTTTCACAGTCATTCCAGCTAGCTTATGGTCAACTTGACCATAAACTCCAAAGTCGCAAAAGCAGACAGAAAACTGAGCATAACTTGAGATCCAGAGCTCCAAGTTGAACCAAACCACATACAGAGGCTCAGGAGACTAGGGGCAAGGTGAAGGAGCAATCACGGTAAAAAAAGGCCAAGTCTGGAGCAATTTGACATCAACACGTGTGTTGATGTTGGACATCATTTGGAAAAAGTGATTATACCATCAGATAGAGCTAGGTGAGGTGGTCTCATCAAGCCTACTTAATTCAGATTTGGACATGGTTGCTAGAGTAACTTGGTCAAGAATTCATTTCCGGAGTGTCGTGCTGTGAAGCAGGCCTCTTTGAGTGACTAAATCAACTCCAAATTGAATAAAACTTGGGATACAAGGTCTAGAGGACTAGGACAACACACCCTAGAGTCTGGGTTGCATTCTGACAAAATTTTTTCCAAATAGCAACACGCGTATTGATGTTGGAATTGGCCCCAACCCAACTTTTGATGGCACAAGCCTATAGAGGGTGTTGAGGCGAGCACATTTCTACCCTCATATCCAGTTTGGACAAAATTTCATATGCCAAAAGGGCCTGGAGCTAGGAAGCTTTGCAACTAGAAACTGGTCTCAAACACTGGCCAAATTTGATGCATTTGCTACCAAAGTCCACACAAGTGCTTAATACACCTAGGACAAGCTACCATACAAGTTTGGTGTGAAAAGAACAAAATTTTTCCAGAACATCAACACGCGTAGTGATGTTGGAAATTTGCAGAAATTGGAATCTGACCATACCAGCTTGTAGTAGGCATTGAGGGGATCCTAGTGGTACCTTTGGATCTGAATTTGGACAAGTTTTGGTGTGCTAAAAAGCCCAAGAGCTAGCAGATCTTGCAGCTAGAAGCAGATCCAGAAAGTGGTCTCTGGGAGTAAAAGTGCAACCAAAAATCTGACATAGTGCTTAACATACCCAAGGCTAGCTACCCTAGAAGTTGGGTACAGTTTGGACAAAATTTTCCCGGAATAGCAACACGTGTGTTGCTGTGGAATTGTAGATTTTTGGGAAGCTGGTCACACAGCCTGGAAGCCCTAGACATTGTGAGCACTGCTGTATAATTTTGGTCAAGTTTGGATCATTAGTTTGCAAGTTAGGAGCAGTTTAGTCTGAAGAGCACGACACTGCGTCATATTGCTAAACGGAAGTTTGTTTTCATCTAGAGTTCTAGCAAAAAGTGCGAGCAGCTAGTGGAACTTCGGAGATTGCAAGACAGACAAGAGGAGCTGAGTACCGGCAGGTATTCTTCTATCCTTGTGTGTCTATATGTATTTGAGATCAGGGACTTACTACGCTACGGGAGGAGCTAGTGTGCCAAGCACGAAAAGCGGAAAATCTTCGGAGGAGAATATCTCGAACTTTCCTGCACATCTAGAGACAATCCTAGAGGAGGTAGAAATCCTATCCACGACTAGCTCAAGCATGTCGATGGACATGAACATGTATGCGGATGGAAGACCAGAGAGTTCACGGAATCTGTACACCATCTGTCTGGCTTATGTCAAGATGAATGAGTATGGTGTGAAGTTGTTCTAGAATCCTTATAATCGTTGGGCTGTGAAGGTTGAAACCCATCCTACGGAGTTCAATCAAGCGCCAATGGTAAATTTCCAAGGAAACAACACTTACATCGCCATAGATGGTGCAAGTTATGTATTTACTGATGAGCCGGAGAGAGTCGATAAGTTTGGAGTGCTTGTCAATGCGTTTCGAGAGGAAACCGTGCAAGACAGAGATCCATTCTGAGACAATGAAATAGGAAAGCTAGTGGCAAGTTGGGATGTGACTTTAGTGCCGACGGATGATCTAACTAAGATAGTTTACCGATGACAAAGCGGTGACAACATGGTGTATTACGCCAAGAGACCAATGGAAATGACTGAAGTTAACCCATTGAGCCGAAAGCTGTATATGTGCACTTGCGGATTAGAGACAGGCAAACCATATTTTGCCTTCTTTGACTGCAATGGTGGTCAGTACGAAGGGTTGGATGCACAGCAAGTGAGAGCATTGACATACAACGGAATTCCTGTAGAATTCGCAATGAGAGTGGACTCACCAAGTAGGAATGACATGTTCAATGAATTTGCGAGAACATCGAGTGCAAGTCTTCGAAGACCTCTTGTACCAGAATTTCCGAGTACAAGTGCCATGTCAGGTCAAGCTAGTTCTAGACCTGGAGCGACTTTTCATACATCGTATCCACCACCACCGTGGGTACTGCCAGCTAGAAGTGCTTCAATGCATGTGAATCCACCAGTAAGTGCGTTTAGGGATGGCAATGCGACTATGAGAGAGTCAGGAATGCCATACGACCACAGGCTAGGATGAGAACCTGCGACGATGGGTTTAGGGAATCCTTTTGCGAATCGATTTGCAGAACACTCCAAGAGAGTAAGACCAAGCCATTTCTAGAAAGGAGTGAAAGCTTACTATGGATCAGGTGATCCTCATGATCACTTGGCAAGAGTCAGGCAGTTTGCTAGAGCCGAACACGTTCAGGACTTACACACGTTGATAGAGGGATTTGGATTAACCCTAGAAGGAAAGGCTGTTCAGTGGTTTCAAACTCTGAACTTGGAAAGCTTTCACAGCCTAGAAGAGCTTGAGAGGGAATTCATTACGGAATTCTCCAAGACGGGAATGAAGCACGATGAGCTATCAAGCTTGTATGGGTTCAAATAAGATAAGGGAGAGTCGATGAGGGATTGTGCGACTAGGTTAAAGAAATATATGGCTAGATGTCCACAAAACGAGAGACTGACACAACCTAGACTCATATCCATCTTCTTAGAAGGTTTGTTAGACAAGGCAATGTATAAGACTCTGTACATGAAGCATCACGTTGATCTCGATCAGTGCATCCATGATGCGATTGATTACGATGACAATTGCAATGATGTCAAGAGTATACATAGTGCCAAAGAAGAGGATCACAAGTCAGTGCGAAGTCAAGTCGAGGAAATAACTAAAGAAGTGGTTGAGAAAATGCGGCAGATGTTTGTGACGCAACCACCACGAGTTCACAAACAGTATTGGAGATCGGATAGACCATATGTCTGTGGAGTGTGTGGAGGCAATCACCCCACTGCTCAATGTTTACCCAAGCCGAAGATGGTGCGACCAGATGGCAGACCGCCATTGTGGTGTGACTTTGATAAGAAATGGGGAAACCACGAGACAGAAGAGTGTTACAATAGAATACGACACATGAGAGAGCAAGCTATGAAGCAAGCAGGTGTAGCAGCAGGGGATATGGCTAAGCCAGTACTAAAAAGGCAACCATTACCTCCAGGTGCCGCTGTAGTTGTGTGCTTGTACAATCCCGAGGAAGAGGATCAATACGCGAAAGCCTTAGTGCCAGTAACACCTTATGTAGAAACGGAAAAAATGGAAAAGTTTTGGAAAAAGGATCCAGAGGAAACATGGAGAACTCCACCAATAGGGTATAATGAAGGTCAATACAATATGGACTTGAATATGCTCATGTTCATAGCAAGACAAGGGAGGCCGGCTCAACAGCCTAACGCTTATGCAAAAAGAGCGCCGAACGCACCTTTGGGACCATGCTATAACTGTGGAGGAGATCATTTGATCAGAGATTGTCCCTATCCAAAACAGCCAAGAGTGGTAGACGGAAACACTGTGCCTATGCTGGTGCAATACTACTTGGAATGTGATATCAAGCATTTGGTTGCAGATTGTCCACAAAATCCGGAACTTAAGAAGAAAACAACATTGAACTCGGTCACGGTAGAAATCTCGACAAGCAGTGGAGAAGAAAACACTGACGCTGTGCCAGTAGATGTGTTAACCCGTGCCCAAGCCAAAGAAAAAGGGGACGATCCAACCGAAGCAGCTATCCTGACTAGCGAAACAGAGAAACTGGCTAGACGTAACTACTGGAGAGCTAGAAGGCAAAAAAGAACTGAAGCAAGGAAGAAACAAAAGGAAGCTGAAACCATGAAAAGCGAGGTTCGTGAGGAAGTGAAAGAGAGAGCATACGAAGTAGGGTCAGTCCTAGCGGATAAGATGGTTGAGCCATTGAAGGCCATGATGGATGCATATCAAGCAAGGTTGAAACCAAACGAGACCCTAGAAGAAAGATACAGGAGTTACCCGGATCCCGTGTTGGAAACGAAACGACTGGAGGTGTTCCAGAAAATGATAGAGGTAACCCAAGCTGCACTAGAGAGATAGGAAATTCCGACTAAGTCAGAGTCCGCGAAGCCTGTAGAAACAAAAGATGACAAAAACGCAGAGACGAAGGAAGTAGGTGAAACCAAAACAACGAATAACTCTAGGAGGAAACACAAAGCGAAAAAGAATCTTGACAAAACAACCACTGAGGCTTTGGTCGAAGATACTTCTGCGAAAAAGCCAGTGACCAAAGACCCGAAAAGGAAAGAAAAGAGCACACGAATGATGGTACCAGATAGTGTATCGCCAGAGGAATCAGAGAATTGGATGCAGACCTTATGGAATGAGATTAGAGACGAGAAATGCAAGGAAATTCCACAAGAGGATGCACCAATCATAGAAGTGGATCTAGACAAACCGTGTGTTGAGCATGGAGAAACTCCTAGATCAGACTCATGTGAATCGGGACATGAAAAGGGAAGCAAGGCTAATTTTGTAAGGACTTTGCCTTCTTTCGTGGGAGACTATGAGGTCAAATTGGACATTCGCAAAGTTCCCACTCAATATAAGAAATCACCTAAAGGGACACCGACAATCTTCAAGCATTGTTGTCAACGAAAGTGAAAGTAACTTTACCCTTGGTGGATGTCTTGAAGATCAGACTAGAATTGTGGAAGAGGTGCTCATAGGTTTGGAGAAACTGGGTATGAAAGTGCCTGATCAGACTCTGGACATGGACACCAAGTTAGAGAAAAGGAAAGGATCAAAGTGTGAGCCTGTTCCAATCAACAAAGTAGGTGACTACTGTGAAGGAGAGGACGGGAATACTACTTTACCTGTAACCTATGAAGAGCACACGAGTCTAGCAATACTGGACAGTGGTGCAGGAATTGCTATAGCTACCAAGCAAGTATGGGAAGCGTGGGGAAAACCAGCCATCAGGAAAACGAGTCTAGCAATACTGGACAGTGGTGCAGGAATTGCTATAGCTACCAAGCAAGTATGGGAAGCGTGGGGAAAACCAGCCATCAGGAAAACTAGGTTGAAATTACAGTTGGCAGACGGCTATGTCGAAAAACCTTTAGGGTTGCTAGAGAAAGTCATTGTTTCTTCATGCAACATTGAGTGTGAACACACCTTTGCGGTGGTGGACTTCGGGAAGAAACCCAACTATGAAATCATTCTAGGACGCCCATTCTTGCGGCAGTTGAAAATGATTCAAGACTAGGGCTATAACTACTTGTACCTTAGACAGCCTAATGCTACCACGAGGATTGATCTTAGGGATCATTCGTTTAGAGACGTTGTCAACACTCCAGTGCGAGACTTTGTGTCAACCACAGCGGGGCGGACGAAATAATGCCATCTTGGTTAATTCAAGACAAGCAAGTATGGTTTTGCGATCCAAGAGACTACGACATTGCAGAAGAAAAGAGCGAAAAGAGTTCTGATGGCTACATTGCAGAGCCATTTCCAGAACATCAATTTGAGCCTTACGGGTGGCAGGACATCCTTGCCACATTGGATGTGTGTGTGGACAAGATCCATGCAGACATTGCGACGAATAGGGATACGACATAAGATCTATTAATATGGTCAGGAAGCGATCTAGAGAGGAATAGATCTTTACATGGAATTCATTCAGAGAACTCGGAGAGTAGAGATGAGAGTATAGAAATGGAGGGACCAGGCGCAGACATGTCCAAAATAACTCAAGTTGTCTTTGACGGCAAGAGATATGTCACGGACATCAAACAACTGAGAGCCAGAAATGAGATCTCATCCTTTGAAATGGAATCTAAGACAAGGGAAGAAGGGTTCGAGTCAGGGATCAGTCTAGAGGTTGAACAAGCGGAATGTTACGACCCATCTGATGACTCTTTCCTTGACGACGACAGAATTAGTGCTATTGCGAATCCCAGACTGCGGAGAAGAGATGGTATGGAAATTTCGTTTAAATGGGATAATGAAGCAGCTCTAAAGAACCAGAACAAGACTAGAAGACGCAGGAATGTTCCAGAGCGAAAGCACAAAGACAAACGAGTCAAGAAGCGAACACAGAAACCGTAAAAGTCAAAGAAAAACAAGGGGAACAATGGGAAGACTCCGGTCCTATTCCGGATCTGGCTAACTCAAAAGCATACTTGGCTTTGGTCAATGCAGAAGATTGCATCAAGGATCATGTAACTGGAATATATTCGAAGCAGCTGCAAACAACCTTGGCAAGTAGGGTGTCGAGGAAACAAGAAAAAGTAAAGAAAAAAATGAAAGAGATGAGAAAGAAGCAAAAACAGAAACAAAATAAAACCGCCAAGAAACTCGAGGAGGCTAGTCTTCACGGGTGGAGCACAGAATCAGAGTCTAGTGATGAGGAAACAGAGAAAAGAAAGATGGATGTAATTAGTATGCCCTCTCACTACAAGAAGCATAAGGTGGAAGAGAGAAAAATCATGGCTCAGGCTCCAGAGAGAAGAGGACAAGAAGGGGTGTCTTACAATGGTCCTGAAGTCGCCAAGAAGATAGACATTGCGGAACCAAGAGAAGAGTCAAGACCAATGTATATTGCGAATGATTTGACTCCTGAAGAAGAAGATGACCTGATCAAGTTATTGAAAGAGTTTAGAGATGTGTTTGCATGGTCGATCAAGGATCTGAAAGGCATGGATGCAGCTGTCTGTCAGCATACCATCCCTATGAGAGAAGACGCAAAACCGAGCAAACAACGTCCATACTCGTATAATGATAACTTTGCAGCCAAAATTAAGGAGGAGATTGATAAACTAAAAGATGCAGGTTTTATCTATGAGATCGAGCATACGGAATGGGTATCCAATCGTGGTGGTGCCTAAGAAGAACTGTAAATTGCGGGTGTGCGTAAATCTCAGAAAGGTGAACGCTGCAACTATTAGATATCACTATCCTCTACCGATCACGGATCATGTCTTGGAGAGAGTAGCAGGAAAGAAAGCGTATAGCTTTCTGGATGGATTTTCGGGATACAACCAATTGTCCATTCATCCCTTGGATCAACATAAGATAGCATTTGCTATAGAATGGGGAACATTTGCATATAGGGTTATGCCATTTGGTCTAACCAATGCACCTGCAACCTTCTAGAGACTAATGTGTCACATCTTCAAAGAATTTCTCCGAGACTTCTTGGAGGTGTACGTAGATGACTTGTGCGTTAATTCCAAAGAGAGAAGGGATCATCTACAACAATTGCGACAAGTGTTTGATAAGTGTCGAATTTACAGGCTATGTCTTAACCCGGAAAAGTGTGTCTTCATGGTTAGATAGGGCAAGATATTGGGACATATCGTCTCGGAAAATGGCATTTCTACAGATGAAGAGAAAATAGCGTCTATCGTAAACATGCCAAAGCCTCAGAAAGCAAAAGATGTCCAGTCTTTTATGGGACACTGTGGCTACTATCGCATATTCATATTTTAGTTCGCCATAATTGCCAGACCTCTTTATGCCTTGATAGTAGAATTCAACTGGACGCCAGAGTGTGATGAAGCTTTTGAAAAGCTTAAGTCGTCTTTGATAACAACACCCATTTTGAGAGCACCAGATTGGAGAAAGATCTTCCATGTTCATGTAGATGCTTCAAACTTCGCTATTGGATGTGTCTTAACACAACCAGGAGAGCATAACATGGATTTTCCTATCTCATACGCTAGTCAACAACTTATAAGTGCAGAACGCAACTATACGACTACGGAACGCGAAGGACTAGCAATGGTATATGTGGTTAAGAAATTCAGACACTATCTGTTGACCAATAAGTTTGTTTTTTATACTGACCACAGGGCATTGTTATATCTGGTGAACAAACCTTGCCAAACATAGTGCGATGGTTTCTTATATTGCTAGAATTTGACTTTACAGTAGTGGTAAAGAAGGGTGTGACTCATCAGAGAGCTGACCACCTTTCTAGATTGACCAATAAAGAACCAGCTACAAGAATTCAGGATGATATACCAGATGCATATCTGTTTAATATTGACTTGGTACCAAGTTGGAGCAAAGATATTGTGCCATTGTTGACGTTGGGCAAGCTCCAATTAACTTCGTCAATTGACGCAAATTTGGCTCAAGTAGAGAAATCTAGAAACTTTAGTATGCTGGCAGGCTGTTTGTACAAGCAAGGGCAAGACCAAATATTGCGTCTTTGTATAGACCCTAGTAGCGCAGAACCATATCTTGAGAGAGCTCATGTGGCAATTGGCAACATTCACCTCTCTCCAGAGCAGACATTGCGAAGGTTGGAAAGAATGGGTGTCTATTGGCCCACAATGAGACATGATACGCATAAAAGAGTGCGGGAGTGTACATGCAGGTTAGGGAAGCAACCGATCGAGACAAACGCCATTACCCTATTCCAAATCAACACTCTTGCACCTAATTGGGCTAAAACTATATTGGAGTATCTGCAAAACAAAACGTTTCCAGAGCACATGAGTAAAGTAAGGCAAAGATATCTGCAGAAACAAGCAAAAAATTTTACTGTCACTGCCAACCAACTTTACCATCGTGAAAAAGATGGAACCCTGAGAATTTGTGTTCTAGAAAGCGAATATGTTTCCGTGTTGGAGCACGCTTATTCAGGAGTCCCAGGTGGACATTTCTCAGCGGATGTAATGACAACAGCGATCATGAGAGTAGGTCTTTGGTGGCCGACATTATTTAAAGACAGCGATGTATGTAAAGAGTTGTGACGAGTGTCAGAGAGCCAAGGTTCCTGTCCGCAGGGATGAGATGCCTCTCAGACGAATGATGGGAGCGAGAGCGTTTGCTAAGTGGGGAATAGACTTTGTAGGTCCTATTCATCCTGCAGCAATGCGTACACATGCAGAGTACATCATTGTCGCAACAGATTATGTTACCAAATGGGTAGAAGCCAAAGCAACGGTGAAGAATGATGCATACACCACCCCGAAGTTTTTGTATGAAAATGTCTTCACAAGATACGGTTTGCCGATAGAGATAGTCAGCGATAGGGGTACACACTTCTTAAATGAAGTCATTGAGAACTTGGTTAGCGAGCTCATCGTGATACATAAGAAGTCAGCTCCCTATCATCCCCAAGCGAATGGTCAAGCAAAAAGCACAAACAAAATTCTGTGTACAGTGCCCGAGAAGATTGTCAGTGACACGAAGACAGATTGGGAAATGAAACTGCCATCTGTTCTGTGGGCTTACAGGGTTGCTTATAAAACGGCAATTGGTACGACTCCCTTCAACATGGTTTTTGGGTTGGATGCCATACTTCCAATGGAGTTCCTAATGCCAACCCTATGTGTCGCAAAAGAAATAGAATGGACATGACATGAGTTGTCAGAACGAATAGAAGAGCTAGAAAAGCTTGATGAGACTAGACTGAAAGCAGTTCGCAGGAATGTACGCTTTGAAGCGAAGACAGAAGCAATTTCACAATGATCATATCATCACAAGGCGGTTCAAGCTAGGTGATCTAGTGTTAGTATACACTCTAAAGGAGTTTGCCAAGAAGTTCACCAAGCGAGGACGAGGTCCTTACGTGATTAGTCAATTGTCTTCAGGAGGTGCAGTCAGGCTTTCAACTCTAGATGGAGAGCAGATGCCGAATTGGATCAGTGGCTGTCGTATAAAGAAGTATCATATGCCGCTGACCAACGAGCAACTAGCTACGTTGCACAAAGCAAAGTGGAGATAGGAGAAAAAGCGTCTTACGATTGAGTTAGCTCAAGAGGAGGCAAAAATTCGGGCTGAAAAATGCAAACAAGCAATTCCACTCAAGGAAGGTGTAGGAAAGCATTACAAGATAGAGTTCATAGATGATTCGCTAGTAGATGCACCTCTGCCTTTCATTGAAGTCATAGTAAATAATCAATTGCAAACACATGCATTCATAGATACAGGAGTAGATGGTAATACCATTTCATATGAATTGTATGGGTGTTTGAATGACATGTCTGTATGTCCTACGGTGTTACAATTTCAGGATTATTCAGGACATAGGTCCACTGCATTAGGTGCTTGCGATTTGATGATAAATGTTGGTGAACTAACCTGTGGGGACGAGTTCTTTGTCACCCAACCTAAGTTGCAGGACGTGCCTATCATTTTGGGAAGGACATGGCAAGCGAAATACGACTGTTAAACTTCAATTGGGGGGAAAGGTTAGTACACTGCAAGGTAGATGGACAACACAAGTGGGTGGATCTGGTGACTCCAACTCAATTCTATGGTCCACAAGTGCTTCCATTACCAGAAGCACAGGAAAAAGAGGCATCGGATTCATCACAAGACTCCACAAAGGAAAAAGAAACTACACCAACAACAAGGACTAACAAGCAAAGCACAACTCACACTGATGAATAAGAAAAAGAACTACCAGAAAGAGTCGCGGCAAAAGGGAAGTGGATATGGGTAAAGAAATCCAGCAAAAGTGCCAAATCCACGACTCACACGACTCCCAATCAAGCAAAGACTGAGAAAGAAAAGCAGACAATCAAGAAGCCAAGCACAGCCCGCGGGAAAAGAGCAATGGATTTGGAAAAGAAAAGATGACAAATCAAAATCCACGACTCACACGGATATGCGGAAACAAGCAAGGACAAATGCCAAGAATACCAAACCCAAAGAGCAAGCAAAGTCTAGAAACACACGAACTCATAGTGGTACACAGGTTTGGATCAGAAAGGATGAAGTGCAAAGCTTGACAAAGCAGGAAACAACAAAAAAGCTGACACGAAGAACACACGAAGAATACCCAAAGGGGAAACACCAGATGAAGTGGGTTCCCAAGAGTCTAATTCATCCGGCTTATAATGGTATGAGTTGGGTTCCCAAAACGCTAATGTCGCAAAAGCCATCCAAGACAACACACAAAAGTTCTCAAGGAGTAAAGCGAGACACGCAGATACTAAAGAAACCCAAGATGCATAGCAAGATTTGGGTGAAGAAAGTGAGTTCTGTTCTCATACGAAACACAAAAAGGGTAGACGTGGCGATTCCAAGCAAAAAGCCGATTTGGTATCAAGCTATGGAATTGCAGCGTAAGCTATTCGGATGGAGCTCAATGTTACTGCCAACAAAGTCATGGTTACAGATGGTTCGTCACCAACAAGGATATGTGAAGTTGCCATCACAACCATGGCAAGAGAGAGTTCGGAAGAAGCAAGGATATCAACGTATCCCTATGACACCATGAACTTCAAGGTCATTCTGGTGACAAAGCACCAAAGACATCGCCTACATTGTACATAATCAATTAGAATAGGATGGGATAGAGCTTCGCCATTGACAGCCCATGGAAACATCGTCCATGACCTATTCTTGCATAGCATATGGTTTAACATTCTTGAGTGACCCTGTGTACGCATACATAGGGTCACTCAAGACCTTGCATAGACACGAGCTTCGTACCCGACACACTCCTACAAGAACCACGTCGTCGCACGTAGTGCTTCGATTAAGTGGGGGGGAGTCACGAGTGCTAGACAGGTCAACCGTGAGGAGAATTGTTTTTCAATTTTTAAAATCTAATGTCTCGAGCACACACTGGGCTTCGTGTTATGTCGCGCGGCGTGTGTATATGGTTGTTTTCTTGAAATTTTTTGCCTTTTTGAGCCAAAACGAGCCCAAAATGAACTTTCCAGGCACTAATTAGGAGAATTCAGAGCTCAAATGGAGTCCAAAAGGTGTTATCATGGAAAAAGTTGAGCGACTGTGCTAAAGTGTGTTGATGAGATTTATTCGTGTTTTTTCTGGTCAATTTTGGCATTTTTCTTTAATTTTCCTTATTTTTCTTCAATTTCTTTTGAAAAATCCATAAAATTTGCTGGAAGCTCCAAATCAGAAACGGACTTCAAACACCGAATGTACAAGTGAAGAGGTTTCTAAGGAGTGGTCAAATGACAGAATCGGAAAATAACGCCCGAATGGCCACTTAACGACAAGAGCTTGAAGATGTCAAAGACTAGAGAAGAGCGTCGTCAAGCAAAGCATGTGATGTATACAGTCGATTTTGCATGTCATAGAATATGCTACACAATGGTATGCTCAGAATCAAGTGTCAAGGTAAGTCACGGAAACCTGTGGGTATATAGGCCATTTGGGGACCTCATTTAGTCATTGCACTAGTGAGAGAGCTAGAGAGAGAGCTTTTCTGTGCGCGCAGTCACCGGCCTAGTAGAGCTCGAGCACACCACCCTTTGCAACGAGAGTGCACAGAAGTCCTCACCATACATTACAGAGTGCACTCACTCACCCACACAGCTCAAATAAACACACAGAAGGCTAGCACGACACTATGGCGTCGGGATCCCACCGCCCCGATACATGCGGTGTAGGTCATGTTCCGCAGCAGGGAACAATGGATGCGGGATCTAGTCAAGCGCCGACAACACAAGTCGAAGATATAGTGCCACAGTTTGAAGTGATCGCACAACAGGCTATGATAAAATGTTTCATCAGTTGCGAGAGCTTGGAAGCTGCGAAGACATTCGTGCTGAAGACAAAGTATCAGACTCCAGCAGGCGACAACCTGACAATCATGTCAGTGCCGTAGTCTTTCCGAAAATTTCAGAGAATGTCCGAAGTGCGGAAAGTGATGCAAATGATTGGATTAGAGAATTGGAATTTGCAAGATGTGGTGGCGGTCGACGCACGAAGGTGCTACGAGCTTATGACATCCCTCAAGGAAGACGACACCGCATCAGTCACCTCAAACAAAGGGAAGCTTCTCCAAATCCAAATCACATCCGACGTGATTAGAGAAGCCCTAGAAATCAAGACTGGAAGATTCAACATAGCTAAGCTGCGGACAACTCAGAGCATGAAGAGTTCCACATTTCTGCAGAGACTGATGGGCAGAAAAATTTCTATGATATACTTAACGATCAGATAATCTTGCCCATGCAGATTTTATATCAGATGTTCAACATCATCAAACCATAGAAATATACACATCCAAAAGTGGGACTCACCTATTGGCTAACCACAGCAATGAGCCATCCACAACCACTGAGATCCAATCTGCCGGAGAAGATCTTAATGGATATCAAGAGAGCAGCAAAGACGCAAATAGTGCAGAAGAAGGGTTATTTGGGAGCTGGGCAAATGCTTACACGAGTAGTCTACCAAGCTCTTGGCATGAAGGAAGACTTGAAGCTGCAGGCCTCAGATAACGCAACCCTAATTCACATGGCGAAGTGTTTGCGCAAGAATCTCCTGTCAGGCCAAGCAGAGGAAGAAGAGTCTGAGGATGAAGAAGCCATTGCCACAGCCATAGCTTCAGTCCACAAACCAATAGAAAGGGAAGAAGAAGAAGCTACAGTACAACCTGAGCGCCGCACAAAGAGGAGACACGATCCGACACAAGAGCAACAAAGGGTAATAGAGGAGATTAGTCGTCAAACCGAACCTCAACCCAAGAGGCAAAGGCAAGTTGCTCCCCATAGACAAGAGCATGCAAAGAAACTACAACATTTGACTCACATGAGTAGATTGGGACGAAGATTAGCTGAAGAACAAGTGAGAAAAAGACATGATGAAGAGGGAGCTCCACAAGAAGAGACAACTGCTGCTGTAGAAGAGGAAACCGTGCAGTACTCTGAGACGGTAAGCATATGGAAGTGGAACTAGAAGAAGAACTTCGAGAAGCTTATGAAGAGCGCCAAGTACCACGAGCATCCACAGAGGATCCAGAAAGTCCGCTAGAGGACATTTCTACAAAGGAGGACTGGACATCCATGATAAATCTGGAAGCAGGCAACACTCCACCTCCTTCACCAAAACAAGCTTTGGTTCCTTCACAACCATCTTCTCCATTAATAGCTCAACCTGCAGAAGTTAGCGAGCCAAGCTTGGCTCCTGTCGAGCAAAGTCCTCCAAGACCAGAAATCGCAGAAGAGGCGCAAGAAGAAGGAAGGAGAGAAGTAGACTTGCCAATGCTCGCCAGAGATGAACAAATAGAAGATTGGAGATCGGAGAAATCAATGAGATGGGAGCATTGTCGCAGAGTCAAAGCCAATTAAAAAGAGAGGAGGAGGAAAGAAGATGAAGTGTCCAAGACGAACTTGCCAAAGCTAGAGCTTTATGGGTCCATATCTCTCTTTGTGCTAAGTATTTTGCTATGAAGTTTTGTGTGTGCAATGTTGATGCTTTGATCTACACTTTGATGTAAGTTGTTGCATGTAAAAAATAGTATAGGCAAACATCACGACACTTTTTGGCCGTGTTGCTATTTTGCTCATATCTTGAGGTAGGATTGTCCAAATTAGATGATTTTTGGTGCGTGAGGTCGGGCTCACAAAGGGCTTTACACTGATGTCATCAATTGTCCTTTTTCATGGCCTGCAAACATCATTACGTTTTTTGTCCATGGCTTGTAAATTGCAGATCTAGGACATTCTAGCTTCCAAAAGTGCATTCTAGTGATACCATTGGCATTAGGGACCTTGTGGGGTATTGAGGAGTGATTTTGGAACATTTTCATTTTTTACAGCATTACGCCCTACATCATTATGCGTATTGGTGTCAGGTACCTAGGTGCTTCAGGTGATGCCAGACTTGCTTTTAGCATGTTTCCTTGCATTGTTGATGCCCAGAGGACCTAGTTTAGTGCCAGGACTCTTGTAGACGGAATAGCGTCGTGCTAACTAGAGATTCGTAGCAAGTGCTAGTTTAAAGGACTCCACGGCTTGACAACCCATCGGGGCCTCCGACTACCTATCCGTGGTCCATACTCCCTGTATCGACAATTAGTAAAGCTAGTTGTGAGACAGATCCGCTATACTGCATAGAGCAGTGGTGACAATCCCCGAGGCGCAGTGTTGATCCATGAGACGATATTGCGCCCGACAACACATTTTTGTAAAGTCACAATCCCATACATGGTAAGAGGGTCAAGCTATGGCTTGTGTTTTCTGTTCCCTCTATCGATGAGAGCGTTATATAGGAAGATTGTTGCATACTTATAGGATAAGCTGCAAGTCAGGCATAAGATGCGTCAGAGCACATAGATTGGGCACAACAGATACAAACTCGTCACTTAAGGAAAGTTCCTCAGCCCAACATTTTTTTTCTCTCTTTCTTATTTCTCTCCATGAATAATGAAAACTTTCTACGCAGTTTTTGATACATGTTTTGTTTGGGAGTCAGCATGAGCCAAGGTGCTCTAACTAAAAAATTAGTCTTCATCGTTTTGTCGATTGAACACTAAATGCCCCTACTGTTGGCATTCTCTGGGTGATGGTTCTCAAGATCCAATAGGTCCACCCGGGGAAATACACATCGATGTCACTGGACAAGCAAGAGTATTGTCATTACGGATGTCCAGAGTGTCACGTTTGCACTACATGTTTTCAGTGCGACACTCAAGTTGAGTTTTCTATAATCTTCAACTCACAGCAGCTCCTCTCTACATGCAACAATCAATTGAGACAGCATGGTTGTCCATACAAGCTAGGCTTTACACACATGTGTATCCTCATGCTCTTGTTCTCTAGCACTACGAGTATCTATGGACGCATTGTTTTCGGGTAAGATCCCGCGGGTGCTTACTAAATCATCCCATAGGCATTGAAGATCACAGTTTGATCTATTGCCGTTATAGTTTCAAGGAACGAATTCCGCAATCTACCACGCGGTAATGAAAAAATTCAACTTTTTAAGTAGATTCTCATCATTCTGTACACGGTTAACTAGGTTGGTTACCGTTACCTGCTAGTTGCACAATTCTACAAAGGGTCTTACCAAGGCGTTTGACTACGTAGCTTTCACCCAACGGGTTTGGATTGCGAAGGCAACAACCAGGGTTTCTAGTGCAATGTTGCTTGTTTTTTCACACGTGGACGACGTGCTCCTCTGTATTTGCATACGGGTTAGTAAACATTCAGTTCAATCTCCAGGTACACATCTATTTGATTTGGTGTTATTCCGGTTTTTAGTATGCATTGCTTGGTTTTTTCAAGTCATTTAAATACGCTTGAATATTTCAGGACCATGCCAAGGGCATGTCGAAACAAGTATTTTGGGCTGTAGTGTCCAAAGTACATTATGCTGTTATGAATCCACTTGTAGGATTCTATTTGGCACATGTTGTCACATGGGATACAACATGGTCTAGGAACTCAAGGAGTTCAGTTTAGCCAGTGTGGAGCAATGAATGAGGGTCCCTCTCACTCTTGTCGCAGAGTGTTTAGAGTTACCTCCACACACAAGTACATCTTGTACTTAAAGGATGTTGTTTTTTACACATCCTCACATGAGACATATTTCACATGTGGAGAATATGAGTCTCTGGACTGACACTGGCGCCACTATTTCAAATATGTGTCACGACAAAGTCCCAGGGTGCATGTCAAATCTGTATTCTAGACCATTTTTAGCACGACGTATCAGGAACAATTTCAGTGGCCATAAATTGTCGGATACTTAGAATGACTTGTTCAGCTACAAGTATTGCTAAACAACATTACAGATGGTTGTTTATACATACAGCAAGGCTCTGCGTGGTTAATGAAAAAGTTTCATTGTTGTTCCGAGAAGTGATTAATGTTTCATTTTCTATTATGGTTCAAACATTTCAGCAAGGCCTGAAAATGATTACCGCTGCAAGTATTTAGTTTCTTTTCGGAACTATTTACATTCCTCTATACTGTGTGCTACGCACATCACATTTTCCATAAGTACTGGCAAAGAGGATCATGGATATACAAGTTCGGATCTGTTTTTTGCTAAATGCATGCACACTAGGTGTTATGGTCCCTAGTGTTTAGCAAAGGCTAATTTGAAACAACATGCATATTCCTCAAGTTGTTGCTTATGAAGCATTTTTCACTCTATGTGCAGTATCTCTATGAGATTACTTTTGGGCTCTACTAATCACCAATAGAGGTCATGGCTCGGTTTGGGTGTTTGTGGATTTTTCAAGTTCACCACGATGGTTATTCCGGACATTGTTGATTCCTTGACAATGTTATACGATATTGTAAATCCCCGTTTACCACTCATCTGGAAGACTGTCTATAAACCATGGGGGAAACACACCTCAGTACTGTCAGTATCCAAGGAGATAGGCAGATTAGAAAGTGTAATCTTGGGCTAAAGGATATGCAAAGTGCGTACATTAGCACCAAGCAATCCAATTAATAAGCATTTATTGCTCTTCTTGGAGTTTACTTACTATCAGTTAATGCATGTTGCAACTCGACAGTCTCTTCATGTATAAGGCAGGTTCTCAACCTTGACACTAGTTAGGGTGGGGTTGTTTACTATGAAATTTGAGAACAAGTCAAAGACTTACACTTGGCTGATGATTTAGGTCAGCAAGTTACTTTCACAGAAAGTGAAAATTGGCACTCTTTCAGGTACATCTTTGTCGTGATAACTCGTTTAGCATGCTCATGTGCGTTCTAAATGGAGTCTATACACTAGATGGTTGCAAATGGACAACAATGTGGAAAATCAAGATGTTACTCTTGGTTTCATTGAACCTCCTACGGAATTGTGTTCCAGGAAACCAAACAACTGGATCCATGAGGGATGCCAATTGGGAAAACATTAGTGTTCTTAAGAAGAAGTTCCCCACTTTTGTTTTCGAGGACGAAAACTCTTCTTTAAGGGGGGAGTAATGTCAGGACAATGGCAAGGCCGGACTAGACAAGGGCAGGGCTAGGCTAGGCAGTGTGGAACGGGGAGTCCAACTAGGGCAAAGGGCCAAGGGCTTGCCTATATAATGGGTGGTTGGGTGGTGGACTCTCAGACCTTAGCTTCCCTTATCTTACAGTTCTCCTGTTCTCCACTTATGTGTAATACGTATCTAGCTTTCTTCGAGTACAAATGGTTTCTTAAAACCATGGAATGTAGGAATAATAATCTGTCACTTTTTAGACATACTTACAGGTACATGGATGACATACTTAGCATCAACAATAAGGCTTTCCTGAGGGAATCTGCCTTATATATTCTCATTGCTTAAAAATTGAACCTACATCCTTACAGGAGTTTTTAACTCTCGATGGGACTTTTTTTAGCTCCGTTCAGTTGCTTAACCTTTCTATCTCCCTTCACACTCCTTATGTTGGTGGATACTGTAGAGTGTGCAGGTGATGGAGAAGGTAGGAAAGAAGACTACACACACATACCAACACACATCGAGACACACACACACAAACAATTGTTACCATGCAGCAACCATTCAACGTGCTGCTCTCCTCTTCTTCTCTTTGAACTATTATCCAAACTATATTTACAACATGGTATAGTCAGTGTCCGGCCACCCATAGCACAACGGACATATTCTTTAACATCATATGCTTTAGCACTCCCCCTCAAGCTCAAAATGAGCTTGCATATGATGAATTCCCAATGCTTCACGAAAGTAGCAAAACTTCTCCTTTCCAAGAGCTTTTGTAAATATATCCGCAACTTGATCATTTATTTGTCTTCACATACACCAAATCAATCTCACCTGCCAAAACTTTTTCTCTGATAAAGTGATAATGTACTTCAATGTGTTTGGTGTAAGCATGGTAAACTGGATACTTTGTCAACATGATACTGCTAATATTGTCACAATAGATAATGACACTGTCAAGATTGTCAAAACCAAAGTCTACCATAAGTATTCTCAACCATGACTCTTCACATGCTGCCAAAGCTGCTCCACGATATTCAGCTTCTGTACTTGATAATGCTACAATTAATTACTTCTTGCTACTCCAACTTATCATACCATTGCCAATGGAAAATGCATAACCACCTGTAGATCTTCTATCCATAAAATCTCCTGCCCAATCTACATCTGTGTAACCATAAAGACAAAGCTTCCCATTCTTTTCATAAAACATTCCATAACTGACAGTGGCTTTCACATATCTCATAATCCGTCTCACTGCATCAAGATGACTTTTATATGGCTTTTGCATAAATTGACTCACAACACCCATTGCATAACTCAAATTTGGCCTTGTTATTGTCAAGAAAATAAGATTTCCAACCATCTTGCGATACATGGTGACATCCTCAATGTAATGTCCATCATCAATCAACTTCACATTTTGATCAAGAGGTGTATCAACCGTTTTTCACGTTGTCATTCCATATCTCTGAAGCATATCCAATGCGTTTTGTCTTTGTATCATCCAAATTCCTGATAAAGTGTCGACAATTTCAATTCCCAAAAAATATCTCAACTCACCAAGGCCCTTCATGTTGAATTCTCTCAACAAACTCTCCTTGACATGCGAAATTTTCTCATCATGACTTCCAGTGAGAATCAAGTCATCAACATAGATAACAATAACGACGATCTCTCCATCAACATGCTTCAAAAACAATGAGTGATTAGCTGTAGACTGTTTAAATCCAATCTTCTTCAAGAATCTGGTTATCTTTTCACACCAAGCTCTAGATGCTTGCTTCAAACCATACAATGCTTTCTTCAATTTACACACATAATATGGAAAATCTAGATGTTGATAACCCTCTGGCTGTATCATATAAAATTCTTCTTCCAAGTCACCGTTCAAGAATGCATTATCGACATCCATTTGCCGTAACTTCCAACCGAACATACTTGCCATTGCTATCACTAATCCGACTGTTGTCATCTTTGCAACTGGACTAAATGTCTCATCTTTGTAACTGGACTAAATGTCTCATCATAATCAATACTTTTTGTTTGTGCATAACCTTTAGCAACAAGACTCTCTTTGTATCTTTCCACACTACCATCTGACTTGCACTTGACTTTGTATACCCATTTTGAACCAATTGCTTTCTTTCCAGTTGGCAAGCAAACCAAATCCCAAGTGTCATTCCTCACAAGAGCATCCATATCATCATCGATAGACGACTCCCATTACGATTTTCCAATTGCCTCTTGAAAACATGTAGGCTCTTTATGTTGCACACGTGAAACCATGTATGCATAATGTGTATGCATGTAACCGTTGTATGTCAATCTATCAACTGGAAAACACACCCTCTCTGATCTTCTCAAGTGTGGTGCACTCTTCTCTTCAACTCTTGCATATGGGGGTACATATTTCTCAGCATTCTTACTGCTAGGTGTCCTCAAATGTGGTAAACCATGCTCTTCATCGAGGCTTTCATCTCCAGAACTCTCCTCAACCACTTTCTTCTTGCCTTTCTGGTCTTGCTTCTTATCTCACAAACGACCGCTCCATGGGTTGACACTTCCTATACTCTCCTCTACCATATGTGGTCCTGAAATAGTTCTTGTTGATGGTCCTGGCTTATCAACAACATGACGCACATTCTCTTGCTCTTCATACTTATCTTCTATCATCACTGGCTTTGGTTTTTACCATGGTTCATGCTCACAAAATCTGACATCTCTACTGACATAAACTTGTCTTGTCGTAGGATCATAGCACTTGTAACCTTTCTTTTCAACTGGATAGCCCAAGAATATACACTTCACTGCCTTTGGCTCCATCTTCTTTCTTGCTTCATTTGGCACATGAACATAGCAAACACATCCAAAAACTTTCATGTATGAAACTGTTGGTTTGATCCCATAAAGTATCTCATAAGGTGAAATTTCATGAATGGCAGCTGTTGGTGTTCGATTCAGAATGTGTACTACTGTATAAACTGCTTCAGACCAATATGTTAATGGCATATTCATCTCATTCATCATGGCTCTTTCAATCTTTGCTATGACTCTATTCTTTCTCTCAGCAACTCCATTTTGTTGTGGTGTGTATCTGCAAGTAATGTGTCTTGTTCACGTAAGTAATCATCAAAACTGTGTGACATGTACTCTCCCCCTCCATCTGTACATAGGCATTTAATTTGACAACCATTCTCTTTCTCAACCATAACTTTGAGCTCCAAGAATACCTCAAATGCCTCTGACTTTGCCTTTAGAAAGTAAACCCATTTCATTCTGCTGTAATCATCTGTGAATGTGATAAAATATCGACAACCATTCGGCGTAGCATGATCACAAGGTCCCCAAATATCTGAATGAACAATTTCCAAAGGACTTTGGCTAATTCTCACCCTCTTTGGAAATGTCAAACGAGATTGCTTTCCAAATTAACAAGCTTCACAAACATGATCAAAATTCAATCTGCCAAACTTTGGTAATCCACGTACAATTTGATTTGATTGTATATGCTTTAGTCTTCTAAAATTGACATGACCAATCCTCTTATGCCATAACTCTGCCCATTCATCTTGAGTGGCTGATTTGTTTGAATACATACCGCTGTGTAAACATGGATCTCTAGCTTCCACTGAGAACAAGCGACCTTTCTTTCTTCCACGTGCCAATATCTTGCCTAGTTTGCCTTTGTGAAACTCCTCTATGAAGCAGCCATAACGATTAAAACGGACTTGCAACCCTTGATCTGCCCTTTGTCCAACTGATGCTAAATTATTTGTGATTGAAGGCACATATAGAACATCTCCCAATGTGTTGTATGTCCCGTTTTTTTCTAGCAATGGAACTGAACCAACATGCGTAATCCAATGCATAGTATCATCACCTGTAGTGACAAACTCATCCTCTTCTAACTTCTCTTTCTTTCAAACCATTCACCATGATATGTCATATGATTTGTGGCACCATTATCTAAATACCAATCATCTGTATGATGTGGCTCCACCATTCTTCCAACAACATGCTCCATAGGAAATAAATGTCCACTGGATCTATTGTCATATATATTTTGATCGTGAGGATTGTATCCAGCAAAGTTTCCTCCATGTCTGCCATAACCTCGGCCTCTTCCACCACGATCATGATTTTGATTTAGCCTTGTGTAAAATTCTCTTTCAAAGTGACCATAAATGCCACATCTGTTACAATATCCATCTTTTTGAGGATGTATTAATCGTCCACCTCCACGTCCACGAGGTCGGGCTCTCCCCCTGCCTCTTTGGTTGTAATCATTGTAACTTTGACTTTGTTGGTTTTGCCATTGACCTCTTCCAGCATTGTTTCCACGACCATAGTTTCCTCTTCCACCTCTATTGTTTCCACAACCTCTATAGTAAAAAACCTGATCTCTGGAATTGTTACTTGATGTAGAAGGACATGACTTGCCTAACTTCACCTCTTCTTGCAAACAAAGGTTTACTAACTCTTCAAAATCAAACATGTGTTCTCGGATAGATATAGATGTATCTAATGACTTGTATTCCGATCCCAAACCATTCAATGTCACTGAAACTAAGTGATCGTCTGGAACTTCAACAGTAATGCTCGCAAGATTTTGTATTTGCTTTACCTCTATCACATAATCTGATATGGATCTATTTCCTCGCCATACACAATGTAACCTTTGCTTCAACTGAACTTTTCGTGGTTCTGTATTGGAGCTATTCATTCTTGCTAGTATCTCCCATGCTTCCTTTGGAGATTGAGCCTTCTTCACATGTGGTATAAAGAAGTCACTAATGCATAGTGAAATCCAATGCATCACTTTCCTTGAATTCTCGATCCACTTCTTGTAAGCTTCTACTCCTGCTTGCCATGTTTTATGTTCTTCAACATTCTCTCTATTTGGTTCCAAACCAACCTCGGGACACTCTTGTTCACCTGTAATGTAGCCCCATAAACCTTTGCCCATGATAAAGTTCTCCATCATGTAAGACCATATGCTGTAGTTCTCTCTGGTCAGGTTCTCTCCAACAATCTGTGTGACTTGAGTTGAACTTTTTGCCATCTTTACTCTCTCAATTTCTAGGATTTTGACAAAATTTCGGCAGAGTTCTGTTTGTATTTGGACAATATCTCAAGTGACAATCTCAACCAAAGTGCTCATAAACACTAACAGAAAATCTCTCACTGCCAAGGGAAAATCCACTGACTCACTTTGCCACTGACTCAATACTATGCATAAATACTCTAAAACAATGTCCACATGGACCTGTATACAAATGCAATCTATACGTTGTCCTATACCACATATCCATACATCCACCTTCTTCCCATAGTCGTAAACGACATATGAGGTCTTTAGCGGGGCCAGTCGGGGGTTCGCTCTCGTACCTAATCCACCTTGCCAAGGTACCAAAGCTCCCAAGTCAAGGCTTCAAAAAACCTCACTCGACCCTCACAAAGGCTGCAGGTTTTCAAAATACATTAACCGCATATCCATACATAACCACAAAGTACTCAATCTGACAATATAACCGCCTCAACTTCTTTCCACAACCTTTCTTACATAGGCGGCTGTCCATAACGGACCCACAACAACCAAACATAATCTTCGATAACACAATATCATGATGCAAAAGCTCTATGTCGCTCTCCAAAACCTGTGTAAATGCTGAATTCTTCACCTGTAACCTGTAAATCTACTGCCAAGCGCAAAACTGGAAATCTCCTATGCCTGTGTGAGCTGGCTGTTTGCTGTATAAAATTTTTGTTGTAGATTTGGCAAATCTGAGTATGCCAATGCGTCCGAAATGCCCAAAAACATAAAGATAGACTCCTAGATCACTGTATTCCGAGTTCGGGTGAGGGAGTTATGACCAAAAAACCTCTCTTTTTGGCTGTTTTCCAGAGCTGCGGAAATCTGTGTATTGAGTGTAGCTCCTTAAACTGAGCTCTGATACCACTCTGTAGAGTGTGCAGGTGATGGAGAAGATAGGAAATAAGACTACACACACACCAACACACATCGAGACACACACACACACAATCGTTACCATGCAGCAGCCATTCAACGTGCTGCTCTCCTCTTCTTCTCTTTGAACTATTATCCAAAGTATATTTACAACATGGTATAGTCATTGTCTGGCCGCCCATAGCACAACGGACATATTCTTTAACATCATATGCTTTAGCAGATACGATCTTTGTGTGGAAAAGGGATCTGCTTAAACTGCCTCCTTTGGAATTCATTAAGAGAAATAGTAATAGACCACACAAAGCAACACTTAACACTTGTATTAGCCTACTCTATCTATTCATTTACTCTTCCTCCAAATATCTCCTTGCCTGGGAGGCTACTAATAAATAAGTATTGCCATAACGGGTTCACTAGAAACCAAATTGTCCATAAAATTATACAATCACCGACTCAACATAACTGGCCTCGGTTACATTTTAAACATGAAAATCTCATTTCTTTAATAAGGTAGTAGGCCCATTCACAATGGTCCTACTATCTACCCATTGTGTTTGGTGCTTGGGACAGGGCAGGTACACACACACACACACACACACACACACACACACACACACACACACACACACACACACACACACACACACACACACACACACACGCACACACACACACATTGTATTACCTAAGGAGCATTAGCTTAATTTGACAGCTTTAGCTTCACCACATTAGGTGGCCACCGTAGGAATTAACCCTTCTAGGGAAAAGGGGGTTTTTTACAAAGGGGGACGGTTTTACTGCCTATGGTATTACTTGCCGTGAAGGCGCCTTTTATAGATCTCTCATTGTACCTATTGGTGGCCTCGCTGTAGTTGTGGGGATCTCTCTATTCATGGCACTCTACTCATCACACAGACCGGATGACCGTCCTCCTTCCTCTACTTAAAGAGGTGAGGGTGCATCTCTGCCTCTCACTTAGCTTTTGGTTGATTATCTTGCTTACATTAAGTACAAATTGAGTAGCTGTGTTACTTTGAAGTATGGAGCTTGCAACGCAGGTATCTCAGGTTGGCTTCTCTGCCCTTGCATATATTTTTTGCAGACTGATGATTATTTCTTAAAAAAGGAGGGGTGCTAATGCATTGTGTTTCTTTACACTGTAGCTTGTTTTGGTATGGTAGTTCGTAATATTGTTTTTGCTCTATATTAACGTCTCCTGGTTGGGTACCTGGTTGGGCTAGGAGTATAGGAGATGATGTTTTTTTGGGGTATGGATGGTTTACCTTTGTGTGTTTGACTAATTTGACCATACTGAGTTATGTTGTTACCACATGGCTTAGCAAATAAGGCCGATTGACAACAACATGCTGTTGTAGTCTATGATGCGCATTGGTTTTTCCTGCGCTTTCAACTGGTTTTTTACAGGTCGCACAGTATAAGTCATGACAAAATGGGTATTTGCCTTAAATGCTTACTGGTATGGGTTTGATTATATAAAAAAACAATGGGGTGGGGGGTGTTTTTAGTGGTTACCCCTGTGCTTAACTTGGCTAGGCGGTACTCTGTTGAGGATAACCAGACATATTATTGGTGCTTACTAATCATCAAAATGCTTGGGCATTTGCTTGGCACCATCGCTTTTGCATGTGTTATTGATCATAGTCATAAGAAGCCTTGATGGGCCTTGTGTTTTGGTTGGATATAGGAACACAAAAAGGGTGGGGTTCTCTGACCCACTGCACACTGATATTGAATACTTTTTAAGGAGAGATAGCCCGGTTGTACATTGTTGCTTTGCTTGTTCATTACTGTATTGTTGGGATGGGGTAATGTAATACACTATCTGCATTCACATAGGCGGGTGTAGCTCCATTTGTAGCTTTGGGATTGACTTGGTACTTTCACTTAAAGCATAGTATATTGCCTATTAAAAGACCACCGCTTGGGTTGGTTATGTGAATATAAAGGGGTTGACATTGTGGACACTATTATTAGATGTTTTTTGGATTTGTAGGGGAGTTTGCCCTAACTGCATACCGTGGCGTTACTGGTTCATTACCTAGATTTTTTTGAATGAGATGTTGCAAATCATAGGCAGGTATGGTTTCTTGCTTTTTGGACTATGATAAATCGGGGCTTGGCCCAGCTACATACGGTTATTAGATGGTTTTTTCTGGCCCGAACACTTACAATTACTGGAGGTATTACTAGTTGTCTTGGTAAAGTATTACAATAATTTTTTTCATTCACAAATGACAAAGCGAAATTGGAAACATAAAGCAAAATTCCTCTAAACTTCATGGTTGGACTCAAGGTCTATCTAGATCCCGCAAGGGCTCCTTGCCACTTTGCTAAAGAGATGTATAAAGTAAGTAATATACAGATTGGGGGTTGATTTGGACTCCATGAACTATGATGGGCATAAACTATATCTGACCTAAAAACAAACATAAACGAGCTTGATGCTTTGGAATTCTCTAAAAAACTTCTGATTCATTAATCTGGAAAGTAAACTTATAACTGATAAAAGTATTAATGAGGGGTTCAAACACTTGGATTAGCAGGGGTGATGGCCTTCTAATCAAAATGATATTTTTGTACTAGAAACTTTGGGATATTCTAAACAAAGAAAACATTTTTTACATAAATATTATGGACTAAGCTTGTAAGTTTTTAAAAAAGTTTTGTAAGATGGACATAGATAACAACTGGTATGGTCCATTGATACCTGTAAGACACATCCAAGACTAACATATCTGTTGTCTTTTTTGGATGGATATAGGTAAGGACTCTATCTTATCTTGGAAAGTTGTTTTTAGCTAGCAAGCTGTCCAACACTGGATTACACATGTACCTAGTGCTTGGGAAGTTATTTTGTTAAACTATATATTGGAATGGTGCTTCATTCCTACAATCATTGTACAAAATTAATTCTAAGACTGAAATGTTTTATACTTATCATCACCTTTGTTCTAAAGCCAGATGTCAATTATGTCTTATTATCTATAATAGAATAGCTACAAACACACACACAAACATGATAAGGCAAGAGCAAGCTTCGTGCTTTTAGAATGAGAAAATCTAGGTTTACAATCCTTATCTATGGGTTTGTCCCTTTCACATACAGGTGTCTATATTCAAGCAATTAGCACTAAATAAGTATGGTGTGTCTATCATCGGTGATCACAAAACCTTCATGTGTCTATCATCCGTGATCACCAAACCTTGACCATAAACCTATGGAATTAAAAAGCCCAACCCATGAATAAAAATATGAAAAAGAATAATAATTGCGTCATGGGTTAACATGCCCACCTCCTGATGTAGATTTCATCCTTGGAAGCAATGAGCATGTTAATTGGAGCAGGTAACAAGGATGGCCAGTAGTAGTAGTGAACATCTTGATGAGAGTAGTGTCCATACGTGCTCACTATCAAGATGTTTGTTGCATTATACACTACAACGCAATATAATTAAAATCACTAGCAGTTGTAGATTTCAACAAATCAAGGACTCTAGCCTTACTAGTTTCACTGTCAGGAAGGCAATAAAGGTCAATTATTAATTCCATAGTCAATTCTTTTAATTCTCCTTATTCAATTAAGCTATTTAATCATGAGAGTAGAGTGTTTCATGTCCGAGGGCTGACTAGAGGCTATACCTAGAAGACCCACAAGTTAAGGTATGATAAAGGAAATCACACATGAAATCATTGCCTATTGAATTGATTCCCATTGGTTAACCTCCCAAAGTGTTTGTGCTATAGACTTTGTTGCCATGTAGAGCCTTAATTGACTTTTTGGGCTCTCTCTGTCTCTCGTGGCTTTCCTTTATTGATTTTCAATTGTGTATTTTGGGGGGGTCATTTTGACATTGTTACCCTCTCCAAGCTCATCACAATAGTCAAACTTCCTTCATAATAATTAAGCTAGAGGCCAAGAAAGATTAAGCCCACTAGAAAGCACTGACATACTACACACAATACCTCATAATATTGGATGAAGAGCCTAAAGTAACCACTGAGAATTAGGAATGCTCTTCTACAGTATTAAGAGAAGATCTCTAATGCCCTACCTAAGTCAAACTAGCTCAATCGAAACTCTTGATTAACAAATCTAGACAAGGACTATGAGATAAAATTAAATGGAATTTTAAGGTAGAATACTTAAGCAAGTATGTTAGAGATGTTGTTATTGATTACTCTTGAAACAGACAAGCATGAATGCTAGAAAAAAGGAAAGTACCAATAATGGATATGAAACACCTATTTTTTGTTGGCCACAAATCTTCAATCTTTTTGATGTGGACATGCCAAGGACCGCCTGATGCTAAAAAGTTGAGCTACTGCAACGTCTTCCTATACACATCAGAAAACAGTATTAGATACTCCAGGAGGCTCATCTGTGGGAGAAGGCATTGACTATTATTGAACAAAATATGGAATCCTAACCTATCTATCTACTCCACACTACCAGATCAAGGGAAGAGGATATTGTATAGATTGGCTAGCATCCCTATGGCTAAACCTCTATCCTCATCATCATCAAGATAAATAAAGTCATCCTCAGTGAGACCATGGGTCTCGTCCGTAAAATCAAATAAATCTTCCTCATCATCACATGCACATAGGTTTATTAAGAATGTTAGTAGACATGGATATTCATCTTGTTCAAAAGGATAAACTTGTGTTATAGGGGTCAATAGACGTATCAACCATTCTAATTCCTCAAATTTTTTCTCACATGCTAGTTTATCTACCAAATCCCATTTAGAGGTAAGCACAGGGTAGACCATGTGAAACACTTCAGAAAAGTAAAGAGGATAACTCTCAGTAAGTGTGGAAGTGGATGACGCTAATGAACTATTGATGTTTGTGAACACATATATATTTTGATTAGGTTTGAGTAATTTCAAGACATTGGTGTGCATGATATGACATTGTGAATTTTGTGGATTTTTGATGTCTCATTCTCGTTATAGATGGCTCGTGCTCTCTTACTTCTTTTTTTTGTTTTCTTTTTTTTAAACTTTTTTGGCTAGTCTAAGTCTAAGGATACAGATAATGTATACATATATATACATTCCCTAAAATTGGTATGTTAAAAGGTCAGGGAAGGAAGGATGAGCGAGAATTCACAGAAAAATACACGATAACTTGCATTCCCCCCTTCATTGGGTATATCCTACCTTCTAAAAAGATGACAATACCCTTTGAAACCAATTAGTCTAGTTGGTAATAGGTGAAGATTTTAGCCAATTATTTTCTATTACCTTAGGTGTCTCATCAAGTTGCAAGGGTGGCAAGGTAATTTCCTAGGAACGAACTTGAAGTGGTTCATCATAATTTAACAATGTGAGGTGTAGATTTTTTTGTAGCTTTGTGGGGAATCACAGTAGTGGGTGGAGGTTGTGTAGAAGCTTTTACATCTATGGATGCATTACATGAGGAGCTAGAAGTTTCTTGTGACTCCCCCCTTCTTGAGCTACACAGAATAGATGGGTCTCCCTTTGGAACCCAAACTAGCTCCAGAATATGTGTGTAATATTTTGTGATATTTTTCTACCCATGATCCTCAATTAGTTTTGGAGTTATAGGGTTTGACTCACATGAATCTGTAGGTGACAGGGAAGAACACCATTTACGTCTAGGTACCCAGATTTGATCATTTATATCAAAGTATATTTGAGCTTCTAATAGCTATTTAGGAATCCAACTCCCAAATTAGCTTCTCGTTGGCATCTAATACGTTGTTGTTGTCACTCTCAAGCTTCAATCTTTGCTTGTATATTTTTAAACTTAGCTTGCTCTTTTGATACTTTCTTTTGATGGATGGCACGTAATTCCTCTTGGTTTAGGGGATCATAATATATTTTGAGTTTCCTCCCATTGAGGAATCCAATGGTTTCAACTCCATCTAGAGTCTCCACATGAAGGGTACCTTGTGGGGTAATTCACATACTCTATACGATCCTTTGCCAGTGTATTTCAATTTTTTCTTTTTGTTATATGCACTTTATACATAAGAACTTTATCACTGACTTCAATGTCCTTGTTCTTTAAGTGGCGATCAAATCACTTCTTTCTCCAATCTTTCTGGATAAGTACAGTCCACACAGCTAGCTACCTCTCTTCCTCTAGCCTTTAGAGAATATAGAAACGCTTGACTAATGATTTACCATCCCAACCTTCTTGAGAAGATACTCAAAGACTAATAATGACAAACTCCCATGGCATTATTTCTTCTTGACCATACAAACATTTTAAACGATGTGCATCAATGGCCACTTTATAAGCAATATGATAAGCCCATAGAGCTGATGTAAGCTTCAAGTCCCAATCTGTACGATGAGCCTCTACCCTCTTAGTCAAGATAGAAATTAGAGTCTTGTTGGTACTCTCAACTTGGCCATTTGCTTTTGGATAATAAGGTGTAGACTTAAGGTGGGATACCATGAAATCTGATGTGAGTTCTTTTATCACTTCATTTATAAAATGGGTACCATTGTCACTCACAATCTCAAAGGGACATCCGAATTGTGTAATAATGTTTTCAAAGAGAAACTTAGCTATTGTCTTTGCATCGGCCTTGCGTGTAGCTTTAGCTTTAGCCCATTTTCTCACATAGACAGTGGCCACGATGATATATCAGAATTGAGTATTTTGGGTTGTGAGATTAATTGGACCTACAAAGTCTAAGCCCCACTTTTCAATGGGTTATGCTCATAGAATGTAGAGGCATATTATCTTTTTGTTGTGGTTTTACATAATGTTGGCATTCATCTCATCTTTTTGTAAAGAGTGATGCATCCATAAATAAAGTGGGCCACCTATAGCGTGATTGCAATACCTTTCTAGCAATCAATGCTCCTAAACAGTTACCACAAGCTATGCCCATGTGTGCTTCTTGCAAAATTTACAAATATTCATCCTAACGAGCATAACATCTAAGAATTTCATCTTTTCCTTGCTTAGAGAGAGTTTCTGCAATCAAGCAATAAGGTTCACATTCCTTGATTAACTTTTGAGCTAAATCCTTTCAAAGCTCTTTGGGGGGAAGCCCATTAACTAAAAAGTTGACAATATTGTCACTTCATTCAAGCATTGTCTCGACTATAAATAGTGAATTTTTGGGAAATTCATCATCAAATCCAATAGGGACTTCACCATTGGGTATGCGAGACAAATGATCTGCCATAACATGTTTCTTGCTAGGTCTTACAACAACAGTGAAATCAAACTCAAGCAGAATTAACAACCATTGCGTAATCCTTCCAAAGGAACATGGCTTGCTCATTAGATACAACAATGCTTGATGATCATCATACAACATAGACTTGGTAGCAAGAAGGTAATATCAAAATTTCTTTACAACATAAATCATAGCTAGCCCTTGTCGCTATGTAGTGGTGTAGCTCATCTCTGCATCATTTAATTGGCAAATTGCAAAGCTAATAGGGTAGTCTAATTTATGCTCTCTTGGTTGAGTTAGAACACACCCAATAGCATGCATCAATATGCACATGGAAAATTACGTTCCAATTGGAAAATTGTAGGATTGGAGCACTTGTAAGGGCCTTTTTTAATAAGTCATAAGTATGGTCACACTCCTTGGTCCAATGAAACTCGATAAGTAGCTTGTACAATGGGCGATATATCTCAACGAATTTTAAAATAAACCGTCGATAATAACCAACATGGCCCATGAATCTTTGAACTCCCTTAAAGTTTTTAGGTGGTGGCAATTTGACAATGGCTTTAATTTTGCTCTTGTCTATGGAAATCCCATTCTTGGACACTATATGCCCTAAAATGACTCCATGCTTAACCCAAAATTGGCATTTGAAAGGGTTCAAGGAGATGCAGTACAATCTGCACCTTTTAAACACTTTTTGTAAACATGATAGATGCTTCTCCCAGGAAGAATAAACATAAAGGTTTTCCATGAAAGCTTCAAAAAACTCCCTTAAATATTCCTTGAATGTAGTGTTTATTAATCGTTGGAATGTAGCAAGGGAATTTGTTAAGCCAAAGGCCATACCACAAAATGCAAGCATTCCAAATTGGGTTATAAAAGTAGTTTTAGCTTGGTCGTCTAGTGCAAGTGATTTGATTATAATAGAGTTCCCATAAAAAAATCTATAAGATTCCTTTCTTGCAACTCTTTCAAGTACATGTTCCAAATATGGCAAGGGATAATGATCTCTCCCAATGCCCGCATTAACCTTCTTGAGGTCCACGCATACTCTACGTTTCCCGTTCTGAGTGCTCAATAGGGTATATGAATCCATAAGTTTTTCAATCTCTTCTTGAACAATGTTTGCATACTTAAGATTCATTGGGTACGGTCGTTGCTAGACTGGATTAGCAATGCTAATCATGGGAATTGTATGTTGCACCATGGAAGGTGGAACACCTTTCATATCATGATATGTCAAGCAAATATAACCTTGAATTCTTTGAGAAGCTCTTTAAGCACAACCTCTTCAGTCTCAATAAGGTCTGAGCAATAAAAATTGGTTAAGAATCCTTACCTGGTTTTACTAATATTATCTCCTTAACTACCGCCGGACCATCATAGACTTCACTACTTCCATTGGTAGACATTTGTTGGGCTTTGGCATGTACAAATTTTTGCTCCCCTGTGGTATAACATTTAAAATGTTTAGGTGCAGGATGTAAGTCTATGGGATCCTCTTGAGTTAAGATCTTTTCTTGAATTTCCACTTCCTTTTGTTGTTGAGCTAGAGTCTCAATTTTGACGTCGTGTTTCTGTATGACTCAGTTTTGGCTTCTCTGTAATCTCTAATTGTGCAAGGTCAAGGGGTCACATATTGCACTACATGACACTCTGGAGATATTCACCTCAATTGTCTACCAACTTTCAATGAGCATCATATGCCCCAACATAACTAAGCCATTCTACTGTGGATTTCTTTTCTTTGATCCTAGTATGTACATTTTCTTGATATCATTGCCTCTTATATCTCCTACTCCTCTTGTTTGATTTTTGGTTTTGGGTTGATTTTGGTGTGGAATCACTGGATTCGTCCTTATTTGTGTCCTCTTCACTCTAGGATACATTGTTATAGGATGTGGTACTTGGCCTCGAGGGTTTTGTTTCCCGGCTTGAGCTATATGCAACTCAGATTCCCTTTCAAGATCAAAATCAATTCTTGTCAATGATTCAGGATCTAAGTCACATTGATCAAAATCTTTTGGGACACTAGTCATTCACGTCTTCACCCTTCGTATTCTAAGAAGGTATATGCTTTGCACTTAACATAATCATCGGTGCAACCTGTAGTACTTTTTCCCCCTTAGGTGTTGCCCAAGTTGTTCCTCTATTGCCCCAAGTTTCTATGGATGTTGTGAGGTGTACCCAATCGACGTTGTCCGACTTAGCCATTCCATGTAAGACATCCATATAAGGAGAGTCTTCCCCAATATCTGTGTCCATTTTACATGTGTAACAATATTTCAATGGATCCAAGTGAATTGTGGTGTCCGACCAATTTTCAATTATAAACCTATTTCCTAAAGGATGTGCTCAACCACTTACAATATCAAGTCGGATGACGGAGTCTTGGAACTGTAAGTAGACGTGGTTTCTAGATAGCCATGCACCATTTTTTATTCCCTCATGAAAGGACACCCTAAGATCATCTCAAATGACATAGGATACTTGGAGAAATTGATAACGATGAAGGTATGCCTTAACTTATGTCCAAGGACGATCTTGAGGTATTTTATCATTCCAATAGGTGTGAGGATAGATCCATTGGCCATTTTTACCACTACGCTCGTGACTTCAAGATGAGGTCTTTCCATAGATTCCCAATATCTTTTTGTTACAATGCTCACTCCTGCACCACCATCAAAGACTCCCTTCACAAATAATCCTTTAGAAGTGATTGGTAGGGTTGCATTAGATTCATCACCTTCAAAGTATTGCCCCAACTTGTGAGAAGTATTTCAATAACTGAGCTATTTGTCTAGTTTGGGTTGTAGGTTCAAGCGTTCCTCCTCAATTGGGATTTTGCTGGGCCTACCCCTTTGTGGAAATTGTGGTAGGCTAACTTTTAATTCTCCATTGAGAAATGCACGAAGATCCAAGAATAGCTCTGGATCCCTGTACAATTTAGACATGATAATGGTTCTAACTTCAGAAGCCATGAAATCTGTTAATTTGGCAATGCTTAAGGGAACTTTTTGAGATTCTAGTTCATGACCTAAGGCTGGTGAAGATGAGATCTTCATTTCTTTGATGGGTTGTCTATTCCCTCATTAAACATCATTTCAATCAAGAAAGGAGTATGACCACCTTCCGATGTTTTGATCTCACACTCTTCCTAGAAGATACTAGGTATGGCTAGCGGATTGGGATCTCCTTGAGGTTGTGGTTGTGTCGAGGACACTGTATCCACAGTCCTAATCCATGTAGGTTCTATCTCAAGCCCTCTTTGGGTCTCCACTACCAAATTTCTTAAATGCTCTACTCGCTCAATCTCCTCTACAGGGTTTGGGTAAGTCCCAATTTTCTTCACGGTTTCTTTGGGTTTTGCTCCCTGGAGGTTCTCGCTTGATTTGGTTATCCTTGAAAACACTCATTGCATCATGGGTGGTAGGGGAGTGGTTTCCTTATGTACTCCCCTAATTGTGTCTTTGCTTCATTTCCTCTCATGGTGATCATCATTGGTTTTCTCCCTTATGGTGGCATTTTTAGTTTCCATGATTTCTATTGAATCGGAATCATCTTCAAGATCATTCATATACACGTGGTCATCACCAGTCCCTATGTTGGTCTTTGAACTAGGGCTAAATTTGTAACTTTTAGTGATCTCTTTCTTTGTGTTTTATTCTTCCTTGCTTAGCCAATTGATGTAGCCTCTCTCTTTTTGAGGATGTAATTTTGGATTTGGAGCATCGGCTGTGTAAGTGCATTCACTAGTATTACAAGTGTAGTTTGTGGTTTCTCATAAGTAATCTTGATCAAGTTCAATGGTGTAATCTTTGGCGTATTTGGATTACTAGGACATTGGGCAATCAAATGATCTATGACATGGTGATTACAAGTGAATATTGGCATTGCCGATGTTCTCGCTTGAGTTTTTTGCACTTGTGCAACATTCCTTTGCATTCTAATAGGACACTCAACTACTCGATGTGGTGCACCACATTCGTAGAATTGAAGAGGTGGTCTCCTAACAATGATATTGATATTTTGGCCTCTTACTGCAAGAGAAGTATCTTGATATTCACGCTTGACTTGTCCCCAATGGTCCTCCATGTATTATTGGGGACACTCCTCAAGCGGATCTACTCCGTAGGTATACCAAAGTCTACGTCATCTTTACAGTCCAAATAAGTAGTAGATGGCTCACAACTTACTTGGCTCATAGGGGTAACTCTCGGATGTGGAGGCTACGGTCCTAGCACTGGAGGAGGTAATTGTGTGGTTTGGACAACATTTTGGGCTCTAGGGACCATATGCTGCGATGGTTGCTCAATAGGTGGGGTAGGCATTAATGCAGGAAATTGAGGCGAGTCTATCCAAGATAAGGGTGGTTTATTTTCCATTATGCATTTAAGCACTAGGCAATCCTTAGCTTGATGGCCATATCTACTTCACTATAAAGGTAAGGCATTCACTGGTGATATGTGGTCCCAAGCAAATAAAGAATCATTTTATCCCTTTCTTGGATACATATGGTTATTTTGTGGAGTACAATTACCCCTAAGGCTTTCAGATATCCTTGGTGAGATCGGCGGATTGTCATCTCATATATCTTTGTCTCTTTCACGATTGGCTTTATTGTCACCGGTACATGTCCAATTGCTTGCAAGCTGGTAGATGTTGGCTCAACAAACAATCTTTTTCCTTCAATCATTAAATTGTCCTCTAATTGGATTGCATTGGTGGTGAATGCTTCCCAAGTAGTGATACCTCTAATGACTAGGTCATTATAGATATCCTCATGTCGCAGTCCCCTAATGAATCTATCAAGCAGCTGGTTATTGTTGAAATGCTCATTTGGATTACAACGAGAATTCAAATTCTTTAAGTGACTTATAAAGTCTCTCACCGACTCACCTTCCTCCCATTGGTCTTTCTGGATATGCTACGTCCCAAAGCCCTCCCTCTCGTATGTACTCTTTCAAGAACAATCTCCTAAGAGTAGGATTGTGTGTGCACTCTTCATTCCTTAGGGTTCTATACCAATCCCCTACCTTCACACTTAGAGCCAAGATTAAAGCCTTGCACTTATGTAGTTCATTGTGCTCTTCTAGGGAATCACATATGTGATCAACCAAAACCAGCCTTTTGAGCTAGAAAAGATTGCAAAATCCCCATCAAACATAAGAAAGTTAGGCACTAGTGCATAGTCTAGCCTATTGTGAGGGCCATGAGGAATCTTAATCTCCAGATAAACCATGCCATATGAGGAATCACCCTATTCTCCATTGCAGAATACCAAAACCATCTACCAACCATTATATGTATTGCAATTGACAAGGGATCACTACTTAGTAAACAAAAACACTTTGATGTTGATATCTAAACTACAAGCCTAGGGCATACCCACCAAGGTGATGACAACTAATTCCACCAATGCAGCCACCCCAACCCGTGGGACCATCGGAGGTGACCATTGGGCCATAAATTATTTGAACAAGGGAGAAATTCTCATACTTTTTTGTTTTTTTCTAATTGTGGTAAAACACACTTCATTCTAGACTATCAAAAAGTCATTATAAGGCCAAAAAGACACCAATGAACAAAATCAACATCCTACCCAATTCTTATGGATCAAACTTAGAGCAAACTGCCCCTATCAATGTTGTTACAAAATCCCAAACTTGAGAAGCCATACACGATAAAAGCAACAAAAATGAGCTTGCAAAGGTAAACCCTACTAAAGTGGAAGCTAAATTAGTGAGAACATGATGTAAATCTTGGAAAGAAACGAGGGAAAAATGAAAGCCACACAAGATCAAAAGGAATAAACCTTGGCCATAGAGCTCTCACAAGCTCAAGAGCAACTAAAACAATACTAGAGAAAGGAATCTTTAATAGTGGAACTAAGAAAAGTCCCTCCAATTAGTTCAAGAGCATCTATGCCAATAGACAAAGTTGTTGAGCCACTAGATGCTATATTGCAAGCATGCAAGAAGAGATTCAATACCAACCACATGCTAGAGCATAGATGGATGACATATCCCTATGCATAAATTGAGAAACAAAGGTGGGGAATGTGTAAAAAAATGATAGAGACTACACAAGCCTTCTTAGAATCTATCCAAGCCTCACAACAAAATGACAAAAAATGATGAAGAATTGATCTTGAGATACCTAATGAGGACTACTGAAAATTGCCTCAAACAAAATAAGAACTAAAATCACAACAAAACCACAAACTAGTAATGAGCTAGAAATATAGCTTGAAGAACGACTACAAATCATGATTGAAAGAAAAACCTAGATAGAAAAATGCATGGTTACAAAAACTAGAGATGACTACATGTCATATCCAATGGCACCTATCCTCGAGATTGAGGAACCATGACCAAAGACTTTATGGGAAGCGATAAGGAATGAAAAATAGGGAAGTGCAACCTATCAATCTATCCCAATCCCTTAGATAAACATGGAACTTGAGCATCTACACCTTGATATCAAGTCTCTCTATGGTGACATGGGTTCCAAGTTTTCTTTCAAGGTACCAACTTGGTACCCTGAGAGCCTTATAACCCTCCTCTTACACAAGAGAGCATGAAGCCAAATTGGAAGTCAGAGTCTTGCCATTAGAATGGAAGGAAACTCCTCAAATGATAGACTCTAGAAGTTTACAAGAACTATTGTCAACACCCATCCAATGCACCAAAATGCTAGGAGAGTTCTTAAAATCCAACTACATGCGTGGCCCAAAGTGGGAAGGAACCTGAAAAAATGGGCATAGACTTTCCATACAAAACTATAAAAACAAAAGCAAAGAATAAAACATGTGTTAAACCGAATATTTTTACCATATACATGTGGTAGTGATGTGTGTGAACACACTAGGACCGTCGGGGCATTTTTTCCCTCTTTAGGAGGTTTTTTCCCCCGAGCATTGTATATACGCCCATCACTCTAGGGCTATCTATCTTTCCTTTGCACACTAAGTAACACACTCTCTATTGTGTGCCGTGAGCTTCCTTCATCTTCTCCAAGCTCTGTGCATTTCTCTGCAACCCTAATTCCAACAACTGGTATCAGAGCAGGTTGCGTCCTCCCGGGCTTAGTCGCCAACTCCTCCAGCACACGCTTGCTCACTTTCTCTGATTTCAGTGAGCTTTGGAAAGCGTTTGCAGGTTGACAAAAATTTCGGCCAAATTTTTGATTCAGGCTCATTTCGGCCCCCCTTTCCACTACAAGCGGTACTGCACAGGCTATTTTGTCATTTTGTGCAGAATTTTTGTCAGTGCCGTTTTTTGCATAACAGGTACCTCATAGTCTTCTACGGTTTGTGCTATATAGCACGTGTTGTTCCCGCTCCGTTTCTCCTATTTTCGGGCAGTTTACACATCAGGTGCAGCATTTATCATGGCTGACAACAACAAAGATGTGTTCAAGATGTTTGGGTGAACAAGGTGAAAATGGTGTCAGATTTAGGCTTTAGGTCTCTAAAACTAGTAGATGTAAAGGAATTTTGAGATTATGAGCTCCAAATTTGTTCAAACTTGGCTAGTGGGCTTATGACATCATGTACTTTGGATCTATGATGGCAAAGTTGCAAATTTCTTCCTTTTTGGCCAAAAAGTAAATGATCGTGATTATTGACTTTTATACCAAAATAAATATTTTTTGGTACAACTTGGTTCTAGGCATGGTACAGACCCTGTGTATGTGATATGAGGCGATTTGGATCAAAAATGTTGCTCATAACTCAGAATTTGGCTTGCAAGGACTTCTTTGCGTTTTTTGATAATTTTTCAAGTTATATTTGATCATTTTGGCTCATATTTGAAATTGCACATGTAATAGGTGTGCACAAGTGCTAGGTGAGGTGATGATGCAATGTTCAAGCCAAAAGAGTGCAAAAGTAAATAATCGTGATTTTTAAATGCAGTCAACATTTTCTTGCAAAACTTGTAAATTTTGACTTAAACACATTCTACACACCTAAAACAAGTGCTAAATTGAATTTGGTAAAGTTTGGTCTTTCCGGCATCACTTTGTGCTTTGTCGACTCTGAAATCATCAAATTCTGTGACTATACTGCCTGTAGAGTTGGTTAGTCACTTTTGAGACTATGGACTTGTCCGCAACATAGTCGTAAAGCAACTCATCCAATTTTGACCCATTTGGAGTCAATTTGACCTCGTATGTCGAATTTGACACTTTGTAGCCTTCAAGCCGCTTTCTGCCTTTCGAGGGCTTGGCTTGATTGATTTTACAAAACCAATCATATACATTGTGTATAGACCTCATAGGTAAGCTGTCTGTGGAGTAAGAATCCAATTCTGGTATCTGCCAAAAACCTAGCTTTTCTACTTGGGACCCCCTAGACCCTTGCCAAATGGTTAATTGTTGATATAGAAGCGTTCTAATATGTTGGGGCATGCTACAATTCAAATCTCATCCGATTTGGTTGAGCTAATAGGCCGCTATGGTCAATTTTTGGTCGCAGGTCTTCGTGCACTGCTCAGAGTCTAGGGTTTTTTCTAAGGGTTTAGACTAGCTACCAGCCGTACAAAATGGATCATTGATGAGTAAAGAACTTACCCCTCATGTCTTGTGTGAGACGGCGTTGAAAACAAGTGACTGTGACTACGAGAAATACGTGCAAAGAGGGTCGAAAGGCTCTCTCCAAAGGCAACAAGTAGAAATGAAGTGATTTTAGCCTACCTTGGGTATCTACACTCGGGCTTCCCGAACAACTTTTCCCAGATTTCCCTGTTAGTCCTACTGGATCATGAAATCTATGTTACACTCAAAAATTTCCCCAACCGGATTCTTGTAGCTCATTCTGCAAGAATTCTACAAAAAGTAGGTCTTGCCGTCTAATTTAGGCTTCTCGCTTCCATCTGCTGATTTGATTGAAATTTTTTGTGCTTGTTTGCCTTGTCTTTTTTATCACCGTCGTGTCTTCAGTTTTTCCATCTGAGCGTTGCTATTTATTATTAATTTTTGACCTGTTTATCGAAAAATAAAAGAAAAAGCTATGAAAAACAAAGTGAAAATCCAGTAATTAAAAAAATCCATTAAAAAACACAGCTTTATTTTTTTTGCTGGATTTCTCCATTTTTAAGTCTTAATATTAAGAAAAATGATGAAAAATAACAAAAAAGGACTATTTTTTGATGATTTTTTGATAGTATATACACTATCTACACTCATCAGGGAGATATTATTAGTTAAATTTCCCCCGTTGATAAATTATAAAGGCATTATCAGGTAATTTTGCCAAAAATCACACGTTAACATCAAACTTTTTTGTCCCTCTTCAAACATTGCCCTTAATTACTTAGTACTCTTCCACCCCTCCTAGATGGCATACTCCAGGATGACTGTGTGCATGGGTTGAACAATCGTGTCTATGCATAGCCTTGGTTGGCTCTACCATGCTTTGAAGATCAATGTAGTTCAAACCATTATGTTGTGCAAGAGTTGGGTCTTTCGTGACGAACTCAAGGGTTTCTGATGTCGAGGCTTGCTGATGCTATCTTCCAAAGAGCAAATCTTGTAGCCTGTGTGCTCTTTTTTTAATTGTGACATTAGGATGCTTTAGCACGCTAATTTCCTAACTTTTGGTATTAACAATGACTGTTGTCAAACTTTATCCACCATTGGTATCTTGGTTTGTCTTGGTCAGAATGGTGTGGTTGAGGTTTCTGAGACTTAACTCTCCATTGCTCGATTGTTTTTCCAGTTTGTTGAGAAGATAAGTGCTCTTTTTTCTTCGAAACCCATTTCGTGTTAGGTTCCTTTCTTAGAGATGCTCGTCTCAGTGCTTTGACCCTTGGAACCGTCTTTGGTATTGCTGATGATGTTTTGGGCACCTAGATTTGAATCGGCTTGTCCTTAAGCTGTGCTTTTGGTATCCAAATTTGCATGACTCCTTGCATGCTACTGTAGCATTTTTTTGTCGATAGGATGGAGAATATTGATTACTTCGTGGTTTTCTCTACCGGTAATTGCCTTTCCATTCCTCCTTGCTTGGTGCAATTGGGACAATGAGTTGCCCGCCTTTAAGTGATAGCTTGAGCTGATTGGTATCCCAATCTGGTACTGCCTTGTATGTTCACATCCATGGAATTCCAAGAATCATTGTCTCATTCATGTTCTCATCTAGTAAGCATACAAACTGATGGGGACATGAACATCCATGTACTATTATGTTCAAGTTGACTACTCCCAATGTTGGTGTCGGGTTCTTGTTGCATACTTTAATATTCGTTATTCCTGCTGTCAAAGACTGACTTGTTGCTTTCTTGTACGTGGAATAAATGACTGCATTTACTCTAGCTCTTGTATCAACCAATGCATTTGTGCTATAGTTGTTGAGCTGTACTTTGATGCGAAGGTCCATTCCATCTAACCATTCATTATCTGCTGTTGACACTGCATCTTTCTGCAATTCCCATTGCTGGTCATCTACTTCCAAGGTGTTGATGGGAATAGGTATTTGTTGATTCTTGAGAGCAACTTTCCATTTGAGTACCCGAAGCCGAGATTCTTCTTGGGCTTCATCAATAACCTGTTGTCGTTTTATCTTCCTTTGCTTTGCTGCATGCATTCTTTCTAGCAGTTCATTGGTTAGCGGCAAATTTGTACTTCTTTAAACTACATCCACTAATCCAATTAGCCATTGGTTCACCATCTAGGGTGGAAAACTTAACTGATCCACTTGGAGAAACATTTGTAATAATAAATGGTCCGTTTTCCTTTTTCTTAAATCTGGGAATGTGTTGCTTAAGGAAATATATTGAAACTAAGTCCCCCTTTTTGAAGATTTGTAATTAAATGGGAATATTGATCCTTATCTCTCCCATATAACTGGTTTCCAATAAGAGCAAGGTCTCTTGCTTCAGTTTCAATTGCTCTTTGACGGCGTTTACTCATATCCTCAGAAAATATTTGGCTCGATAAGTAAGTGACTAAATAGTTACTCCACTTAGGAACATGTGATATTTGAAACAATATGACATGAGGTGTGGGTATCTGTTTTTGACATTGAAGACAATCCTTTACAAAAGAGCGAACATCACTCCTCATAGTTGGCCAAAATACTCTAAGTCTCAAGATCCTTTGTATAGTTTGGTCTTTCGCAAAGTGAAGTCCTACTATGGTAATATGTGCTTGACTTAGGTATTGGGTTTTCTCTTCAGGATTAATGCATAAGAGCAATATTCCGTCTCAGTTTCTTTTGTATAGCCTACCAACTAGTAGTTGATATATAGCCGATTGCTCAATTAATGTGATTGTAATAGGAAGTGGTATTTGAGAATCCACTTGAGATATGGTCATCAATGATACCATATTTTCCGACCATGAAGGTATCATTTCCACGGAGAACAAATATGCATATGGTAGATCATCGTCTACTCCTTTAGGTGGTTCTCCTGAAACAATCCTAGACAAATCATCTGCTCGTTGATGAGTAGTGCCCTTTTTTACAACTACAGTGAAATCAAATTCCAAAAGAATGATGAACAATCTCACTATTCTTCATGTGCTGCGCATGGCTTATTGACCAAGTACAATAAGGCTTGGTGGTCCACAAAGAACACAAATTTGTTTGCTAATAGGTAATGTCTATACTTTTTTACGGCATAGATCATTCCTAATCCTTTCCTTTCTATGGTTGTATAATTATTTTCCACCATGTTCAACTGTCAGCTAGCATAAGAAATAGGAAAATATATTTTCCCGTCTCCTGGTTGAGCTACTATACACCCTATGGAAAAATTGAAAGCATCTACAGGTATGTGAAATATCTTATTCCAATCTGGCGCTTTCAATATTGGAGCTGAGGTGAGAGCTTTCTTAAGCTTCATGAAGGATTCTTCACACTCATCAATCCATTTAAAGTGTGTAATCCAGCTATACATGGGTTTTTCAATTATAGCGTACATGTAAATGAATCGCCTGTAATATCCACAATGTCCCATGAAGGCTTGAGGGCCCCTTGACTGTTGTTGGTCTAGGTAAATCAATAATAACATGAATTTTATCCATATCAGTAGCTAGCCATTTTTAGACACTATATGTCCAAGAATTTTTCCTTGTCTACCCATGAATGTGCACTTTTCAGGATTCAAGCAAATCCTATAAAGTCTACATTTTTCGAATACCTTTATGAGATGTTCAGAATGATCAGCCCGGATTGATGAATGTATGCATAGATCATCTATATATACTTCCAATAATTTCCTAAGATATTCTTTAAAAGAATGACTCATCAATCTTTGAAATGCGGCAGGAGCATTAGTTAACCCAAAAGGCATAACCCGATAGGCAAAATACCCCATTCCGTTGCAAAAATAGTTTTATTGCTGATGATGTTTTGGGCACCTAGATTTGAATCGGCTTGTCCTTAAGCTGTGCTTTTGGTATCCAAATTTGCATGAATCCTTGCATGCTACTGTATAATTTTTTTGTCGATAGGATGGAGAATATTGATTACCACATTTGAGAATCCCCTAGCACAATAAAATTTGAGAATCCCCCAACTCAATAAAAATTTCCACATTTGAGAATCCCCCAGCTCAATAAAAACCTCACGCTATCGACCCTCACACGAAGGCTAATGAAAATCGTGTATAGTCAAGTCTCAGAAATGACTATCTTCCAGACGAAGTCTCAGAAATGGCTGGGACTGCCAAATACAACCAAGTATGGCTCCACAAATGCGTACAATGGCAGTTTCCACAAGTAACGTACAATCCAGCAGACAATGCACTCAAATAGGCACCAAGTGATGCATACCCACAACAACTGCTCCAGCTACCTGTAGCTGTGTGAATCACCTGTACCTGTACCTGTCCCTGTAACCTGTAACCTGTAACCTGTAACCCTGAATCTCGAAGCTTGAAGCTCGAAGCAGAAGGTACTCAGAAGATCCTCCGTGGGGACGCCAAAAGAATGTGAGCGGGATGGAAACACACATAGCGCCTCTATAATGACCCGACACACACTCTTGGGATAATACACACACACATTATGGGGCACCACTCGGCTTACATAACCAACCTGGCCGAGACAGGAAACACACAGATGGAGTGAGAAGAGAGAGATTTCCCACTTGCCCACTCAACACTCACACATACACACTCACACACACACACACACACTCTCTCAATTCAGCTCAGAAAAAAATCAACAGAAAATATGTGAGGAATTTGGAAAAATGGACAGCTCCATTGCGTCCGGAACGCCCAAAAACCCCACCCTACAATGTCACAGTGCTCAAATCCGACCTCGGTTGAGCAGTTTAGGGCCAAAAAATGCTCCAAAAACAACAAAAACACACTTGCGACTGTTCCTCCTCTCTTCTCCACTTTTCTTCTGGTCTTCTCTCAGTTTTTTTCAGTTCCCATACTTAGATTTATTAGTTGGGCACCCTTGGCCTTTTAGATGACCTCAAACGGACCCCGAACAGGCCAAAAACTGACCTGGCAGTGCATAGTTGTCACCTTTTTGCATCATCCGCACACCTGGCACTCGTTTCTTTTCAATAATGTGTCTCCCAACCACGTGAAGTGGCCCCAATAAGTGGTCCTAATGATGACCTTTCTGCATAACTCTCACAAGAAAACACCCACGTTGTGTCCGTATTCATCCACGTGCAAATATTGACCCCGTTCGGCCTCGTGACGCCACTAGATGCCATCTGACTCACCTGCTTACCTCATGTCTTCGGCCCGCGGATAGCTTTCTCGAGAATTTTTACGCGCTACCAACTCCTCCTTATTGTAGAAAAAACACACTGGTACTGATAATAGTGAAAATCGCTGCACTATGTATACCCTGTCCTACCTGTACACACGTGGGCCCCACGTAACCACCTCGCTATGGAAATTGGGCAATCGTTTATTCGATGCACCATGCATGTGTATGTACATATGCGCAATACCTTGCTCCAAAAACTCCTGACATAATTTGCCCATCCCCTAGCCTGCTAGATCATTTATGATCAGCAGCAACAAAAAGCGATATGGGACTCGCGGCGTCACAACTCTCCTCATCCTTCACCAACACTCCTTGATCCACATACAGCTCATCTTGATCGACCATCATCAACCTGACATGATACAATTTAAGACGCAATCCATTTACCCTTGACTTATGTAGAAACCCATCCAGGTTAGCCAACTGATATGTACCATTCGAGAAACACTCCACTACCTTGAAAGGGCCTTCCCACTTAATTTGAAACTTGTTTTGGAAGGTGTTGTCCAGCTTACTATTGTAGCGCAAAACCAAGTCATGCTTCTTGATACCCTTACTTTTGACCTTTTCATTTATCTTTGCCAAAGCCCTATCTTGCATCTGCCCATAATGTTCTAATGCACTCATCCTATCCAGCTGAACCTCTTGTAGCTGTAAGAGCCTCTCTTCGAATGCATCACTAGGCGGCCCAAGCAACTTCTCTAACATCTTGACCGCAGGCAACTCTACTTCCACAGACAATAGTGCTTCTTTTTCATACACCAAATGAAATGGAGTAAACCCTCTACCTGTCTTCACCGAAGTACGGTAAACCCATAATGCACTAGGCAATTCCAAATCCCAATTCTTTCCTTGGTGCTCTATCACTTTCGAAAGAATCTGTACCAACTCACCATTGAATCTTTCATTTAAGCCATTACACTGTGGGTAATAAGAAGTGGTATGCTGGTGCCTAATCTTCATCTTTGCACATAAAACATCTAGCAGTTTAGCTCTAAAGCCAGGCCCCTTATTTGAAAGTAGCTCCAGTGGCACCCCAAACTTGCAACATATTTCATCATACACAAATTTTGCCACATCCTTTGCACTGATCTGTTTTACTGCTATAGAATCTGCCCATCTAGAGAGATAGTCCACTGCAGTCAAAATATAGCTTTTGCCCCTGCTTGTGATAGGTAACGGGCCTATTGCATCAATCCCCCACTTTTCAAACACATCAAACGCCATAATGGTTTTTCGTAGCTCTGGCTTCAACACTCTCTTCTCAAATGCTTGACACCTATTGCAAGACCTACACCAATGGTGAACATCCTTGTGCAAACTAGGCCATACATACCCCTCTTGCAAAATCTTATGCAAGGTGATCTTTAGAGCAAAATGGCCACCACATGTGCCTTCATGATTCTCTTCCAACACTCTATAAAGCTCCTCTCGCCAAGGTACACGTCTCAACACGAGATCAGCCCCTTTCATGTATAAGACATCACCAATCAATTTGTACCTGTATGCTCTACGCACAAAACCATACTTCTTAGACTTCTGAATCTCCTTTGGAATGATTCCTGTTAGCAAAAAATCCTCTTCTTGAGCCAAACTTTCTCGGCCATGATAAAGAGGTAAAGTGGTCCTCAACACAAATAGCTCCCCAATCATGCCTTGAGCTGCTTCATGTGCCTCTCCATTTAGAGCACGTTCAATGTGTCTGATGCTCCATGATTCGAACTTTTTTAACAGGCCTTTAATTCTGAAGCACATTTCCTTCAATGAGGTGTTCTTGCTCTTCCACACACCCAGCACTTGCTTCACCACTAACAAGGCATCACCTTTTATGCTCAACCTTCGAACCCCATGCTTCAAAAAAATGTGTAATCCGGCTTCCAGAGTAGCATATTCAGCCTCATTGTTACTATGAGCATCCAATTTGAACCCTCTCTTGCATACTAGCTTCCCCTCTGGATCATAAAGTGCTATACCCCCTGAAGCTGCATCATGGCTCTTTCTATATGAACCGTCAAAGAACAACACATGTGCATTGCTGATCTGTGGCACTTATTCAACTACCTTTCTCACCACCTCTTCCTTAACAATAAGGGGATTCTCCTTGTAGGTCAACAAATCAGCTAGGGTAGCCCTTGTACTATCTTCCACTAGAAAAGAGAACTCAAACTCTTGCAGCTCAATTACCCATTTCTTCACCACATTTGACATGTTAGTGCCATTAATTAATTGTGGCAAAAAGGCATAACTCTTCAAGAAAACAAAAGGTCGTGGTAGCAAGTAATGACGAAATCGTCGACAGGCAAATATTACACTAGCCATCACTAGCTCTACTTCCGAGAACTTTCTCTCCGCTACCAACTTCACTCGGCTTGCACAATACACTGGCCTCATATAATGGCTGCCCTTCCCCTTTTGCAATAGCATGGCTCCAATGGCATCATCCCCTACTGATGGATTTACATAAAACACTTGCTCCCAATCAGGAGCCTGCATGGCTGACAACCCCCCTAACACCTCTTTCACCTCTTGAAACACTTCTTCACACATGTCATCCCATTGCAATGGATCATGCTTTGCCACTTGCTGTAATGGATAAAGAAGCTGCGAAGACAATGGAATAAACCTTGCCATGTACTTCACTTTGTGTATAAAGGTTGCCAATTGCTTCGTACTCGTAAGTGATGGAAGAAGAATAATAGACTTAACCTTGTCTGGATCAGCCTCAATGCCATTTTCTGACACCATGTGGCCCAATAACTTCACCCTTGGCTATGCTAGATGACATTTCTTTGGATTTAGTTGTCCTCCACATTCATCATATCGAGCCAATACCATCTGCAGCTTCTCATGGTGTTCAACCCTACTGCTATAAACACAGAAGTCATCCATAAAAGCTTTAACACAACTACCAATGAATGGTTCCAACACCCAATTTGCTCTCTCTTGATAGAAGGAAGGTCCATTTGACAACCCAAATGGCAATACTGTGTAGCAATAGCAGCCCCATGGCGTAATAAAAGTGGTCTTTGTGCGGTCTTTAAGAGCAATCTTCAATTGAAAATAGCCTGAAAAACCATCACACACACTGTACCTCTCATAACCTGCCACTGAATCCAAGATCTGATCGATGAATGGAAGAGGATATGGGTTCTTCTTAGTGGCTGCGTTTACGGGTTTAAAATCTACACAAATTCTTCACTTCCCACCCTTCTTTGGACTGACCACAACTGGACTCATCCATTCTGTGGTCTCCACAGGGACTATGAACCCTGCCTTCAATAACTTGTCCACCTCTTCTCGCAAGGCTTCCATTTGCTCTCGACCCATCCTTCTTAGCCTTTGCCGCACTGGCTTAGCACCTTCTTTCAGCTCTATATGCATCTCTTCACCCTTGAACCCTCTGATCTCTTCATATGAAGTAATGAACAAATCAGAAAAACTAGCCAGCATGTGCAAATATATATCCTTCTCCATAGCTGAGAGGTCTCCATTGATCATTTGTGTCCTCAATTCCTGCTTCTTTGACAACTCAACCTTGGTTTGCATCAGCCCTTCAATCACTTCATAAGGCCCTTCACTTTCATCTTCAACCTCATTCGCAAATGCAACTAAACCAAACTCCTGGATTTCTTTGTCCATCAAAAGAAATGCAACATCAGCATCCTCATCACTGCTGGTAGTGCTATCACTGTCCTCAATTGTCACCGTGGAAGAGTCTTCATCACTAGACTCATACTCATCTTCATAAAGCTCCTCTAATCGTTTCCTTGTGTCCATATTATAAAGCTTCTTGGTACCTGTCTTTCCATAGAGGCTAATCGTACCATGTCGCCAATCTTGAACAGCTCCCACTGCACGTAACCATGTTCTGCCCAGTATAATAGGATATGCTCCCAACCCTGCTGGCATCACATGAAAATCAACCACTGCCTTTGCATCATATGCCTCCACTTCTAAGCTCTTTACAACACCCAAGCATTTTACTTTTTGATGGTTTGCCAATCTGATCCGAAAACCTCACACCCCAGCCACTGTGAGATCCATCTTCTCAACGCATGAGTGTGTTATGACGCATATTTGGGCTCCGCCATCCACATAACCTTGTCCCAAATTTTTCCTTTTATGCCACACATCTACTATTGGACAAATGTCTGGTAGCTCATCCATTGCCAACACCTTTACTGAACCTCTCTCTGGCTCTTTCTCCATTGGGTTAACCATCCTCTTCCACTGTCGCTTTAGCTTAGGCACCATCTCTATAAGCTGCCCAAAAGTAACATCTGCCTTCCTGCTCGTCAGATCCTCCTTCAAGTCATAGCTTAATTGCCCATCCCCTAGTGGAAAATCTGAAACATGAAACTTTCGACGAGCTCTCCTTTTCCTCTTGGCCTTGACATCCTCGCCTTCATGGCTCTTTCCTTTCTTCTTACTAGCACTTCTTCCTTCCTATCCTCTGTGGTCCTCTTCCCAATAGGCATCACTAATGTATCCTCTAGCTTTGATGCCTTCTCCAAGGTGACTACACTTAGCACTTTTGTCTTTCCCTTTTCCTCTTGGGTCAGCCCACTGGTTCCTTCGTCTCCCTTAATTTCGATGCCATAATCATTTGACCTAGTTAGCACCTGTCTTGGCAATGGATATATGTCTCCCCCCATCCTTAGTGGCTTATCACATTGCGGGCTGATGTGACCCAACTCTCCACAATTATAACATGTGGGAGTCTGCCTCCAAAACCTACCATTGCTTTGTCCAACACCATTCCTAGGCCTTTCTTCACCTCCTGGCTGATTTGCAAACCTCCCTCATCGATTATTTTCCACTTAACCTAGCATGTTTAAGCTGAGATTATTCATCGAATCTACCACTTGCCTCATGTCTTGCCTTAGCCCATCATCTTGCACCAATGTAGTGACCACTACTGGCATAACCTGAGTAGTAACAAGAACCACTGGTTCATGATGAACCCCTGACATGCGACCTTGTAAAGACTCTATAGGCTAAAATTCAGACCTCATGGGCAAAGACTCCACCCCTAACTGGCTCATTTTCCTCAACTTCCACTCTTTGTTCCTTGCTACCTCTAGTGCATCTTCATATGTCCTAGGCTTCTTTAGCTCCACTCTCCAACGTGTATTCTCCCAAAGACCAGCCAAGAACTTGTCCTTCTTCATCATGTCAGGCGTGGGTACCTGTGGTGCTAAGGCCTTGCACATCCGCTCCCATGCCAATGAGAACTTACGTATGTACGCATCTATTGGCTCACCTTCCTTTTGCACCAAACCTTGTACTTCTTGCCACACTTTGTCAGGATCTTCTATCTTCACAAACTCCACTTCCAACCCATGCCTTAGATTGTCCCAACTCAATCTTACAGGTGGATTCGCTGCACGCAACTCCTCTTCAAATGTTTTGGACCAGACTCGTGCATCACTCTTCAAACGAATTTGGAGAAGACGTAACATCTGTGCAGTGTCATGAATTTGGTTGCTAATGCAGGCAACCTCCATCTTTTCCAAAAAATATTCCACATCTTCATCACTTCTTCCATGAAACTCCGAATAAGAGAAAGCCATGGCTACCCAAGTTACAATGCTTTGAGAACCCCTTTGAACACACGTGCAAGAACCCAAGACTTTTGACTACCCAATCCCCAGAAACTTCAATGGAGCTCAACTTTAGATAAGGACAAACACATGCACATCAAATGAGTTTTCATAGTTGATCATTGGAATTACAACAGGCAAAGGACATTCCAAGATCTCTCGTAATCTTCTTGGCCCGAACATAAAGACTATGCGCTGCTGGAAAAAAATCTTCCTGGACACATGAACATTTATCTGGATTCTTTGAGTTAAATGAAATGGAGTGAATTGAGGGCCATTTTGATCATCCATTAAATCCAACCATGAAGCCCCTAAGAAGGCACACTTGACTTAACCTCTGATTTTGCCAAAATTTCAGCAGCACAACAGCATAAATGGCTCAAAAGACCAAAAAACCAGCCATCAGAACTTGGAAAAATTTTGGCAGAGTTTCCCCAGAAATAGAACAGTAGGAACCCAAAATATAGACTGTATATGTATGCATAAACTGTCAACAATAGAACCCGAGCATCAAGTAGGACTCACTAGTACATAGCCTATGGCGAGGTCACAAAAAGGGTGCTCCAGCTACCTGTATCACCGAAAGGATTTCCACATTTGAGAATCCCCCAGCTCAACAAAAACCTCACGCTATCAACCCTCACACGAAGGCTAATGCGAATTGCGTATAGTCAAGTCTCAGAAATGACTATCTTCCAGACCAAGTCTCAGAAATAGCTGGGACTACCAAATACAACCAAGTATGGCTCCACAAATGCGTACAATGGCAGTTTCCACAAGTAACGTACAATCCAGTAGACAATGCGCTCAAATAGGCGCCCAGTGATGCATACCCACAACAACTGCTCCAGCTACCTGTACCTGTGTGAATCACCTTGTTAACCCTCACGACACACGGACACCCATCACCTACGATGGACGCGTATTATGTATGATTTAGAGTCAGGTACCGGGCTTGTCGGTCCAATAGGGAAAGGTAGAGTGATCGCCGATGAGAGGCGCACTTTAACTTGGACATTCAAGGGATTAGTTGGTTAAGCATGGGCGCCCAAGTGTGAATGGGGTGAGCTCCTATAAAAGCCAACTAAACCTAATTTTTACTCATTCTCTCATTTGTGCAATTGAAGAGTGCTCTTGCTCCATCTCCATCTTCTTCTTCTTCACCTCCTTGTGTGTGTGTGTGAGAGAGAGAGAGAGAGGGAGAGTGTGTGTGCGATCGAGCATTACGAAGGCATGACGGCGGCGAAGCGGTTGAGCGCGGCACGACTGCAGCTTCTTCTTCATCGCGGCGAGGAATCCACCACGAAGGCGAGCGTAGAGCGGTGAGTGACACACCCTTTGTTTTCTTGAGCTTGCTAGTTTAGGCTTGTTGTGTGCTTGGAGCCGTTTGTGGCTCGCATACGGTGTATTGGCAAGTCCTTTGCTTCGACAGTGCGGCAAGGAGCGCACATTTTTGGCGCCGCTGCCGGGGATATGCCCTACACTAAGCTCGGTTAGCACTTTACGCTTCCTTGTGGTGCAATCTCTATCATAGGAAAGGCAGGGAAGGAGTGTGTGGAAGGTTTCTGTTTTTTGCGTTTTCTGCAATTGCTGTCAAGTTTCAATTTCTGCTATTGTCTGCGTTTTTTCAATTTCTGCATTTTCAAGTTCGGCGTTTTCAATTTCTGCAATTTTCTGCATTTCTGTCAATTTGCTGCAATTTCTGCGTTTTTTCTGCAATTTCTGCAATTCCTGCGTTTTTGTTTCAATTTCTGCGTTTTTCTGCATCAAAAAAAAAACAAAAAAAAAAAAATTGGAAAAAAAAGTTTTTTGAGGAAAAAAAAAATTTCGAAAAAAAAAATATTTCGGAAATTAAAAACGCGAGCGAGCGGGCGGCGAAATTTTTCCGAAAATAAAAAACGTGACTCTTAAAACGGACGGTTTGGTTTGTATAAAAGATAGATCGGGATCGGGATCATTTTCCCAAGCCCAAGCCCAAGCCCAAGCCCAAGCCCAGGCCCAGGCCTCAGGCCTCAGTCCTCTGATATATACTAGACTCACTCTTATATATATACCCTACTCCCTCAAGAGAGAATGAGAGCATGTGGGACAAGTCCTCCACTCTCCTCCTTTCTCTTCCCACTTGCACCCTTAGACTTTCTAGTTTGGGCCTAGTTCCCTACTGGAAATTGACAGTTTTAGGGATTCCGAGGGCATAGAGTGACCAAACGGAGGGCTGTAAAGCACGGCACGACCCTCTGACCGATACGCTTGTTTTGAGCTATCACACGGCCCATTCCACGACACGCTCAAAAAAATCTAGCAAAAAAACAAACAAAAGACACGCTAAAAACTAGTCACAAGGCCTCCTAGAGCAGCTTTTTGACACCTTAGGGTATCAAAAGCACATGCACTTACGCTCTGGGCGGGTGCTAGAACACGAGCATATTGAGGGTGCCTCTGTTCATACGGACACCCATTACCCATCCACGATAAGCTCTAGACCCTCAGCGGGGACACAAGGTAGCACCACCCAAGACCCTAAAATAGCCGCTAGTGATTCCTCCTCCGACTCAGAAATCATGGAAGCATTCCCTACCCAAAACACTGAGAGAGAAGGCCATGCACCTCCCGAAGCTCCACAGCCTAGTACTAGTATGTTTAGCCGTTTCATGGAAACATTAGGTAGAGCTACTCACTCGGAACCTGATGCAGATGAAGCACGCGAAGGGGGTGGGGAAGTGGAATCTCCTTTCACATCGCACGTGGACCCCACACCCCCAAAGAGTGTCCATGTGGATATCCTACCAACTTCTTACCAAGAAGGCCCTGTTGAGCTGCCTCCTTCAGAAGTTCCCTCTAGAGTACCGTTGGTGACAAGTAAAACCACGGGGAGCAACATTGCTTCTACCTCACAAGAAACCGTTAACACGTCGACTCTAGAAGGATTGTTCATTAATGATCATTGGACATACGACCTCCACACTGAGGTGTTGACGGATCTACACTCTGGCCACGCCTACCATGTAGGATGGATAGAGATTGTACAATCCACCTCTAGTGCCACGAGCATCGAAGATCAACAGAAAATGATCTGTAATGTTATCCATGGCATTATTCAATCAGAAAGGCAAAACCGAGGGGTAAATATACTCTCAACTGGCCCCATGAGATTTCTGGATACGAGCAAGGCTCAACAGCCTACTCTATCTCAAATGGAGACTCCTCTAATGAGCCCCATGGACCCATCTTACGTCATTTCACCTGGGGTCTCTATGCAATCTGAGCCTCCGAGCGAAAACTTTAGCTTCCCTAACTTGGCTCAACCCTCTATCAAGGAAAACATAGTGCTCACTCCAGGGATAAGCCTGACAGAGAATGTACCGATGACATCTACGGTTAGCGCAGTGCCACTACCTAGTGTCGTAGTACCTAATATGGGGCCTCGACCATATGTGCCTCTAGCCCCTTATGCACACATGGCCCCCACACCTCCAATTGTACCACTTGCTTATGCTCCTCGAGTGCCGCTCCCTAGCTCTTATCCGAGTGGACCTATGCCCAGTTATGTTCCATATCCTGCATCATCTACACATATGCCAAGACCGGTACCCGTTCCTCTCCCACATATGATTCCAAGAGTACCTCCACCGGCCCTACCTCCTCACATAGGTGACTTGGCAGCGTTTGCTCAAACCATAGGTCGATCTATTGCAGAAAATATGCATCATGCATCTGATAGAGAGCCTAGAAGTAAGGCAGTACAAATTGCCAAACTCACGCAAAAATTCAATGGGGACGAAGATGCTAGGAAACACATTGAAGTGTTTGAACAAGTATGTGATTCCTTAGGGGAACGCAACGAACTACATAAGTGCAATGCCTTAAGCTTGACATTAAGTGGGAAGGCTGGAGATTGGTATAGGACCCTAAGGGTGGATGAGAAAACAATCTACCCTACCCTTCGAAGGTTGTTTCTAAAGGAGTACATACGAGAAGGTGTGCTTTGGGGTGTAGCATCTCAGCTACAGAAGGCCGAACGTAAGGAAGGAGAGTCAGTAAGGGACTTCATTAGTCGTCTAAAGCACTTAAACTCTCGTTGCCCTGTAAATGAGCGCTTCAACAATAACCAACTGCTTGATCGATTCATTCGAGGGTTGAGGAATGAAGGAATCTATAATGGACTAGTGATTAGAGGTATCACAACCTGGGAAGATGTCACTGCCAATGCAATCCAATTAGAGGACAACTTGATGATAGCAGGCATGAGGGTGTCTACTGACACGAGATCCACTAGCTCACAAGCCATTGAGTATGAACCCATGACTGCAAAGCCCATTGCCAATGAGCCAAAGGTATTTGAGACATTCTTGACAGACCTCACCAAGGCAATCCAAGAGTCTCTTAAGGATAATCGACCCCCTCAAAATAGTCACATGTATCCAAGAAGGGAGCAACAATGGTGTTCCATTTGCTTAGGTCCACATAGCACTAGTGAGTGCCCTACGTTTAGAGTAAAATTTAATGGAACTTGCAACGCATGTGGTAGGTATGGTCACCAAGCTAAGGATTGTTTAATGATCAAACGTATGATGGCAAATAGACCACCTGTAGCCTGGACGGATGCGCCTCGAGCTCCTGTATTGATGCCTACTCCACCTGTTGAGCAACTACCGCAACACATGGTCCCTAGATCTCAAAATGTTGTACAAGCTACACCGTTACCACCTCCTGTGCTAGGACCGCAGCCCCCGCATCCAAGAGTCGCCCCTATGAACCAAGTGGGTTCCGAGCCATCAAACGCTTATGCAGATGGTTGTGAGGAGGAAATAGACACTAGTATTGCCTACGGACTTGATACATTGGAAGAATGTCCTATATACTACATGGAAGATTGTTGGGGACAAGTCAAGCCGGTTTATCAAGCTGCTGCTCTCGCATCCAGAGGTCAAAATATCAACACGCAGGCTAGGAGGCCACCTCTTCAATGCTACGAGTGTGGTGGACCACATCGAGTAGCGGAGTGCCCTATTAGGGTGCAAAAGAATGCTGCACAGATGCAAATGAATCAAGGGAGCACGTCTGCAATGCCAATACTCACATGTAATCGTTGTGGCATAGATCACTTGATTGCCCAATGCCCCTATAACCCAAATGCGCCTAAAATCACACCCCTAAATTTGGTCGAAATTGCTAGTGTGACGTCACCAATACCACCCGTCGCACCCGCTTATGCGATTACACGGTCCATGCTTCAAGGGCCAGGACATATCCTCGAAGAGAGAGATACCGCGTCAGTTATCCAAGCAAAGAAAAAGAAGACACGAAGGAAGAAGTCGCAGAATACGGAAAATTCAAAGCCAAGTTCCAAAACAAACATAGGAACAGGAGATGACCCCGTGTATATGAATGACCTCGAGGATGATTCAGATTCAGTCGAGACAATGGAGACTAGAACCAATACCACAAAGGGAAAGACCGACAAAGAAAACCGTAACAATATGGAACCAAATGAAAACCGAATGAGAGAAAACCATAAAGAGCCTCTGAAAACACCACAAGTGTTTCCAAATCCAATCCAAGACCCCCAAGATAAACCGCAGGGGCAAAAAGGAAAAAATCGTAAAAAGAAGATTGGGACGTACCCAAACCCTGTAGACGAGATTAAGCAGGTGAAACATCTAAGAGGTTTAGTGGAGGAGACTCAAAGGAAACTAGAACCAGAACCCATGCATGTAAAAATTCATGACACAGTGTTTCCCACGCAAGTTCATCCTCCCCACATGAACCAGAGACCGTTAGCCATATCTAGTATCATCCAAGAAGGGAGTGAGGACAGGACATCAGAAAGTGAGCATACACCCTTCTTGTTGGAAAGGATGTTTAACAAAGGAATACCTGATCCCATTGAGGAATATGAGATTCCATCCTCACCAGTTCCTAGTCAAGGACCTACACCCTGCAAAACGCCAATGAATGTTGCCAAACTAGTGGACTTCATGTCTTCTGAGGTCCGAACCACGATCATAGCAAAGCTGTATGGAGATCCTGAGTTATTCCTTGCACTTCGAGCATTCCTTAACGGAGAGCTACGAACGGGATTACCGCAGTTTGCGCAACCAAATAGGCCTGACTCGATTATGATTGATGAGAAAAATCATGTGCAATCACTTGACTTAGATGGACACGAGTCTGTGATCGAGGTACCCATTAACGAATTTGGGCAGTATTTTGAAGGCGACGAGTCTAATGCGACCCTACCCATCACTACCAAGGGATTAACTATAAAGGGAATTCTTGATGGTGGTGCGGGAGTTAGCATCGTTACAAAAGATTGTTGGGAATCCATGGGAAAACCCCGCCTCAGTGTTACTAACATTGTGGTAAAGATGGCAAACGGTACCATAGCCAAACCTATGGGGATGCTCAAGGATCTTAAGATCAAAGTTCTAGGATACAAGGTGCGACATACGTTCATTGTAATGGATTTCTCTAAACACCTTATGTCATATGAAATGATTTTAGGACGACCATTCATGAGGGAAGCACAAATGGTTCACGATTGGTCTAAAAATCATGTCTATTTGCAATTCCAAGACTCTGTCCTTAGAGTGGATTTGGTGACTGGTAAGGTACACCCCTTAGGGAGTAAAACCATTATTGATCATCGCTCTGACACCACAGTTCACTCGGCCCCACTACAATATTGTTAAACTTGTAAGAAGGATACAGACATTGGCCAAGATTCTCCTTATATGGATATCCTACCTGGGATGACTGAGTCGGACAATGTGGATTGGGTACACCTAGCTGCAACCATAGATACCTGGGGAAATAGAGGAACCACTTGGGTCACACCAGAGGGGGAAGAGGTACCACAAATTGCACCTCTGAACATGATAAGTGCCATACATGCATCTTCTAAGGGCAAGGCAATTGTGGACCAATCTGACAGTGACACTGATAGCTCAATAGAAGACTTTGACCAACACGACTTGGACACTGACTCCCAGAGTGAAACGGATTCTGAATCTCATGAATTAGAGAGTGGAGCAAGTTCACAGTCAAAACATTCGGAAGGATCGAGCACATCAACCGATGATAGCTCCTCCGAGAGTGAAGAGGACACCAACGAGGACTCCTTTAGTGAGCCAGATCTAAATGCAAATCAAAAGCAGGTCTCAAATAAGAAAAAGAAAAACCTTAAGAGGCGTCGATATCGAGCCAATGTACGTGCTAGGATAAACAAGAAGAGATCCTCAGCAGAATGGCTCAGTTATATAGGAGCATGCGATGCTCATCGAAAATTGGTAGACAATTGGGGTGAATATCTCCAAAATGTTATGTGGTGTAGACCACGACCCCATGACATAGCCCAATTAGAGATCATAGACAAGCCAAAGTTGAGCCGCACTGCAAGGAGGCGTCAAAACCAAGAGTTAGCTCGACAACACAAGAAAGCAGAAATGGAAGCACAAACCAACGCACAACCAGAATCCACAGACTTGCACCCTGCACCAGAACATTTCAAATCTTACACCACAGGGGAAGCAGAGGTTGTGTACACAAAAGCCCAAAGAATACCTATCGATGGGAATAATGGAATCTATGATGGTCCGGCAATAGTTAAAGAAATAGAATTAGCTGACCCCGGTGAAGAATCAAAACCTGTTTTTATTGCCCAAGACCTCACAGAAGTTGAAGAGGCGGTCCTCAAAGAGCTTCTCAAGGAATTCAAGGACGTATTCGCTTGGACATACCATGATATGAAAGGTGTTCCGCCTTCTGTGGTCCAACATACAATCCCTATGATTAGCACTGCGAAGCCCGTACAACAAAGACCCTACCCGATGAATCCTAAGTACGCAAAGATCATTCAAGAAGAACTAGAAAAGCTTATCAAATGTGGGTTCATATATCCTATTGAACACTCTGAATGGGTGTCGCCAATAGTTATCGTGCCAAAAAAGAATGGGAAACTCAGGGTGTGCGTGGACCTCAAAAAAGTTAATGCAGCTACTAGAAGAGACCATTACCCCCTACCATATTCCGAACATGTACTCGAAAGAGTTGCGGGCAAGGAAGCTTATAGCTTTCTAGATGGGTACTCAGGCTACAACCAAATCACGATAGCGCTAGAGGACCAAGCTAAAACTGCCTTCATCACAGAATTTGGCGTGTTTGCATTTCGTGTGATGGCTTTTGGCTTAACAAATGCCCCTGCTACATTCCAACGATTAATAAACACTGCTTTTAAAGAATATTTGAGAGAGTTTTGTGAAGCTTTCTTAGACGACCTTTGTGTTTACTCTTCTTGGAAAGAACATCTATCATGTTTGCGGAAGGTGTTTGAAAAATGTAGGTTATATCGTATCTCATTGAACCCGTTCAAATGCCAATTTTGGGTCAAGCATGGAGTTATTTTAGGGCATATAGTATCCAAGAATGGTATCTCAACCGATGAGAGCAAAATTAAAGTGATTCTAGAGTTACCACCACCAACCAATTACAAGGGAGTTCAACGGTTCATGGGACACGTGGGTTATTATCGACGGTTTATTTTATTTTTCGCTGAGATAGCACGTCCTTTGTACAAGCTTCTCATTGAATTTAAATGGACTGAAGAGTGTGACCAGGCCTATGAACAATTGAAGAAAACACTAGCAAGTGCTCCAATTTTAAGGACACCTAACTGGGATGTCATTTTCCATGTGCATATTGATGCATCAAACTTTGCTATTGGGTGTGTTCTCACTCAACCAGGAGAACATAAATTGGACTATCCCATTAGCTTTGCAAGCCGTCAATTGAACGATGCTGAAAGGAACTACACCACTACAGAGCGAGAAGGTTTGGCAATGGTTTATGCAGTAAAGAAATTTCGCTACTACCTTCTGGCAAACAAGTTTGTATTTTATGTGGATCATCAAGCGTTGCTGTATCTGGTAAACAAGCCATGCTCCACAGGAAGAATCACACGATGGTTGTTAATTCTTCTTGAGTTTGATTTCACGATTGTAGTGAGACCCGGTAAAAGGCACGTCATGGCTGATCATTTGTCTCGCATACCCAATGGTGAAGCCCCTACAGGAGTTGATGATGAATTACCCGATACTTCCCTATTCATAGTTGAGACTATGCCTGAATGGAGTGAGAACATTGTTAACTTTTTAGTTAATGGTTTTCCACCCAAGGAACTTCGTAAGGATATCGCTCGAAGGCTAGTAAAAGAATGTGAACCCTATTGTTTGATTGCCGGAACCCTGTATAGATTAGGCAAGGACGATATTCTTAGGCGTTGTGCCCGCGAGGATGAATATTTGTATATCTTGCAAGAAGCACATATGGGCATAGCAGGAGGACATTTTTCAGGGGACCTGACTGCTAGAAAGGTGCTGCAATCAGGCTATTGGTGGCCAACTTTATTTAAGGATGCATCACTTTTTACAAAAGGGTGTGATGAGTGCCAACGTTACAAGACCACACAGCGCAAGGACAGAATGCCCTTACATCCTATTAAAGTAACCCAACCATTTGAAAAATGGGGCTTAGACTTTGTAGGTCCAATTAGTCCCGCAGCTCGCAACACTCAATCTCGATATATTCTAGTTGCTACGGACTATGTAACAAAGTGGGCTGAAGCTAAGGCTTCACAAAAAGCTGACGCGAGGACAACAGCTAAGTTTCTTTTTGAGAACATTATCACAAGATTTGGTTGCCCTTTTGAAATTGTTAGTGATAATGGTACCCATTTTATAAATGAGGTAATAAGAGAGCTTACCACGACCTTTATGATATCCCACCATAAGTCTACACCTTATTACCCGCAAGCTAATGGACAAGCCGAGAGCACCAACAAGACTCTAATCTCTATTTTAACCAAGACGGTAGAAGCTCATCGCACTGATTGGGATTTGAAGTTGACATCTGCTCTATGGGCTTATCGTACTGCTTATAAAGTGGCTATTAATTGTACGCCATTCAAAATGGTATACGGCCAAGAAGCGGTTATGCCTTGGGAGTTTGTCATTCCTAGTCTTAGGGTAGCTTCGCAAGAAGGATGGAATGGTAACCCCTTAACTGAGCGTTTGTTTATCTTAGAAAAACTAGACGAAGAGAGACAGTTGGCTGTGCAAAATGCTCTTGTGGAAAAGGATAGGAGAAAGAAGTGGTTTGATCGCCATGTGAAGGACAAGGATATCAAAGTTGGTGATAAAGTCCTTATGTATGGAGTACGTAAAGAGAAGAAAAAGTTGAAATATGCTGGTAAAGGACCATATAGAGTATGTGAAATTACCCCACAAGGTACCCTTCGTGTGGAAACTCTTGATGGAGTTGAAACCATTGGATTCCTCAATGGGAGTAAATTCAAAAGATATTATGATCCTTTAAGCCAAGAAGAACTATGGGCCATTCATCAAAAGAAGGCCGCCAAAGCACAAACCGAGTTAAACAAGATACAAGCTCAAGCTGAGGCTAAGGAGCGACAACAACGTATAAGACAAAAACGAGAGGCTAACCTTGGGGTCACAAATGCATTCCACGTGGAAATCGAAGAGGATGGGTTGGACTCTGACACACCTCTACGATACCCCATTGAGTTAAATAGTGCCTATGGAAAAGTGCTATATAACGCCTTATTGGACACGGGTGCTAAATACAATCTGCTATCCTATGGGGTGTGGTGTCAGTTAGGGAAGCCACCTCTATCTGAGAGTATTATCCAAGTCAAGGGTGTCAACAAGAAAAAAACTGCGGTTTTTGGAATCTGGCACACTTCTGTCAGTTATGACAATGGGGTGGTAGCTCAAGACTTTTTGGTCATGCCTACTGGAACTATGGAGGGTAATATAAACCTAGGCCGCACGTGGATGATAGCCACCAAATGCACTATTGATTGGGGGACTGGGGGTGTTACAACGCAAAAACCAACTCTTAGCCCTACCACTCAAGCCATAGTCCCTGAGATATTGCCCAAGGAAATAAAACCCAAGACATTGCATGTCCAGGAGGTTGAACCATACGTCCCCATAGCCCAACTCTCTAGAGCTTCAACTAATGTAGTTGAAAGAAAGCTTGAGACACACAAGAACCATCCTAATATAACAGAGAAAACATATAAGTGGGTCCCTAAAACCTCTGTAGTGAGCATGGTTGATGCAAAAAAACGGAAACCTAGCAAGAACCGTACCACTCACTCCAAGAAATGTAAAGAAACGCTGCGTTGGATTCCTAAACGACTATTGGAAGCCCAAGGATACTATGAAGGAAATGATCAAATCTGGGTGCCCAAACGTAAAGTGTACTCTTACCTGTCACTTGGCCCATGTAAACCCAATCCTGTGGCTCCAAAACAAATTGGAAATCGCGGAAAGGAAAAAATCATGGAATGTTACACACCCGTTCTAGAGCTAGTTTGGGTACCAAAGAAAGAACGATTTGTCCCACCTAGCTCAGGAACAGGGAAATCAAATGAAGCTTCTTGCTCTTCATGTAGTTCCTATATGCAAATAGAAGCTTCGACACAACCTCCACCTACCACTGTACATATCCATCCAAGCACGAAAGAGTTTGCACCTTCCGGGGTAAGTTCACCACCTACAACAACGTTGCAAATAAAATCCTGGGAGAGTACCTTACCACCCTTACAACTTGACGAGGCACCTAGGGTAATAGAAAACTACTGGCAAAAATCCTCACCTATTACCAACTGGAACAATTGGTTTCAAAGGGTGACAAGCTCATTTCAAACGGTATGATCTACCCAAGGAAGGGGGGAGTGTTTGTGGACATCCATCATTCACTTGCTTCCCTCTCAACCTTTTTCCCTGACCTCTTAATCTCCGATCTTAGGGAATGTATATATATAGCCTTATACTCACAAAAAAACAAAAATAGTAAAGAGCAAGAGCGCCTAGCAATGAGAGAGCACCCTATCAGATCTTACATATAAGTCCAAATTCACCGTGTCAAGTCAAGCAACACACAAAAACAACTCTTATGTTTTAAAGGCCTAACCAAATCTATCTGTCTTGTCAGAAATGGCTACTTCACCAGAGGCATGCACTTCTATTTTTGATGAAAGGTACCCCTTGTCTTTTCAACAAGTGTTCTACGTATGCTACCCTATACTTTCTTGCAAATGGGATTTGATAGAGAGCCTTGCATGTGAGAGAAATTTTGAGGAGTTAGAATGGCTGATACGTCTATGGCTAACTAGTGATCCCTACCCAGTGGCGAATGTGTCTCCAATGGCACATGCTTATTCTTTTGCACAAGATGAGTATCCACGCATCACGAGGTTCTTGATTAGCATGCTTGCACAAGAGGATGATGAAGAGGAACTAATAGAGACCGAGGAAGACTATGGCCTCACGGACAACGATTTTATTTATCTAGATGATGAGGATAGAGGCCTAGCCTTAGGGTGGCCACCCGGTTTATATAATATCCTCTTTCCTTGATTCTAAAAGGGGTGACAGATAGGTAGGTTAGGGGTCTAGATTGTGTTTTGAGTTTGTTTTTTAGGAGTTTTAATTTTTCCCACTGATGTGCCTCCTGGAGGTATTCCTTTTGTTTCCTAGTGTGTACAGGAGCGTGTTGCTATTGATAGGATTTGGACCTTCATGGAACCTTTCTCTCGTTTACACTTCATATCAAGCGCGACCATCAACACAAACAGGTGTTTCTTGTCCATTAGCATTGCCCTTATCTTTTTGCATCTATGTTTTTCTGCTTTGATTGTGATTGGTAGCATACTATTCAGCGCGTTGGCTTAGTATCCAACATTTAATTCAATGCAATCTTTTGTCATAATCACTTGTTTAGGTGTAAAAATCAAGCAGTCCGACTAAGCTAGTTTGACCAAGCTAGGTATTAGAAATCTTCTCTTAATACCATGGGGAATGCCTTCCTAATAAGCAATGGTTACTTAGGTTCTTAATCCGATTTAGGCAGCATTGTATGAAATGTACTAGGGCTTTCTAGTGGGCTTAACCCTATTGACCTTTAGCTTAAGTATTATAAAGGGAGTTTACTAATGTGATGAGCCTGGGGAAGGTAACAGTGTTATATGACCCCCCAAAGTTACAAAATTAAAATGATGAAAATGAACAAACAAAAAATCAAAGTGCCACAATGTAAAATTTTAAGCTGGAAGAGAAATCTCAGCTTGATTTGGTACTTCACTCACATTTATCGCCTATGGTACTAGAGCCCTAGAGGTTCCCAGTGTGGGCGCTTTTCCTTGAAAAGCAAAAAACCCAAGGCATACAAAATAAGCACACACATCATAATTGAATCAATGTGAAAAGACTTTGGGGGGTCAAAGAAAAAGTAATCAGCCAGGCGATGATTTCATGAGAAATTCCTTTTATGGTAGCTTAACTACAAAGTTTTCTAGATATAGCCTCTAGTCAGCTGAACACGAATACTTGGCTCTCGCGATTAAACAACTTAATTGACCACAGAAAATTAAGAAGCTTACCCATGGTATTAATATTCGATCTCTAGTGCTTTTCGACCGTCAAATTAGCGACCCCAGACTTGTTTAATTTTCTGCCTTTACATCTGTTTATGCATTTGATTACATTGCAATTTAATGTTCATTGCTATCAAATTGTTTGAAATTCTTTGACCAATCAATGTGTCTACCTAAAACTGCATATGCTTTTTAAGAGAATGCCATTACTGTGCCAATGTTGTTTGATTTTGCAGTGACTGAAGAAGGCTAAGGACATTCATCTCAAATGCTCTTCCACCTCGACGAACCACCTTCAACTCAATAGCTTCCGAGGACGGAATCTACATCAGGAAGGGGGGCATGTTAACCCTCACGGCACACGGACACCCATCACCTACGATGGACGCGTATTATGTATGATTTAGAGTCAGGTACCGGGCTTGTCGGTCCAATAGGGAAAGGTAGAGTGATCGCCGATGAGAGGCGCACTTTAACTTGGACATTCAAGGGATTAGTTGGTTAAGCATGGGCGCCCAAGTGTGAATGGGGTGAGCTCCTATAAAAGCCAACTAAACCTAATTTTTACTCATTCTCTCATTTGTGCAATTGAAGAGTGCTCTTGCTCCATCTCCATCTTCTTCTTCTTCACCTCCTTGTGTGTGTGTGAGAGAGAGAGAGAGAGGGAGAGTGTGTGTGCGATCGAGCATTACGAAGGCACGACGGCGGCGAAGCGGTTGAGCGCGGCACGACTGCAGCTTCTTCTTCATCGCGGCGAGGAATCCACCACGAAGGCGAGCGTAGAGCGGTGAGTGACACACCCTTTGTTTTCTTGAGCTTGCTAGTTTAGGCTTGTTGTGTGCTTGGAGCCGTTTGTGGCTCGCATACGGTGTATTGGCAAGTCCCTTGCTTCGACAGTGCGGCAAGGAGCGCACACACCTGTACCTGTACCTGTCCCTGTAACCTGTAACCCTGAATCTCGAAGCTTGAAGCTCGAAGCAGAAGGTACTCGAAGAAGATCCTCTGTGGGGGCGCCAAAAGAATGTGAGCGGAATGGAAACACACACAACGTCTCTATAATGACCCGACACACACTCTTGGGATGATACACACACACACATTATGGGGCACCACTCGGCTTACATAACCAGCCTGGCCGAGACAGGAAACACACAGACGGAGTGAGAAGAGAGAGATTTCCCACTTGCCCACTCAACACTCACACATACACACTCACACACACACTCTCAATTCAGCTCAAAGGAGGAAAATTGCTATTGTTTAAACTCAATGAAGCTCAGCCCAACACCAATGGGTCAAATAGTTTACACATTATTGAGGAAATACACCAGATACAACCACAAAGTTAAGCAGAGGCTTCACTCACCGGAGAAGATTACACAGAAGAACAGTAGAAAATCTGTGAGGAATTTGGCAAAATGGACAGCTCCATTGCGTCCGGAACGCCCAAAAACCCCACCCTACAATGTCACAGTGCTCAAATCCGACCTCGGATGAGCAGTTTAGGGCCAAAAAATGCTCCAAAAATAGCAAAAACACACTTGCGGCTGTTCCTCCTCTCTTCTCTACATTTTTTCTGGTTTTCTCTCAGTTTTTTTCAGTTCCCACACTTAGCTTTATTAGTTGGGCACCCTTGGCCTTTTAGATGACCTCAAACGGACCCCGAACAGGCCAAAAACTGACCTCGCAGTGCATAGTTGTCACCTTTTTGCATCATCCGCACACCTGGCACTCATTTCTTTTCAATAATGCGTCTCGCAACCACGTGAAGTGTCCCCAAAAAGTGGTCCTAATGATGACCTTTCTGCATAACTCTCACAAGAAAACACCCACGTTGTGTCCGTATTCATCTACGTGCAAATATTGACCCTGTTCGGCCTCCTAACGCCACTAGATGCTATCTGACGCACCTGCTTACCTCATGTCGTCGGGCCGTGGATAGCTTCCTCGAGAAGTTTTACGCGCTACCAACTCCTCCTTATTGTAGAAAAAACACACTGGTACTGATAATAGTGAAAATCGCTGCACTATGTACACCCTGTCCTACCTGTACACACGTGGGCCTCATGTAACCACCTGGCTATGGAAATTGGGCAATCCTTTATTCGATGCACCATGCATGTGTATGTACATATGCGCAATACCTTGCTCCAAAAAACTCCTGACAACGTATTCAAACATACATCCATTGTCGCTAAAATTTGAGTTCACTCAAATGGCTCAAAAAAATGCTCTGGAAAGGGTTCAAGTACATAGGCTTCATCTGTGCACTCCCTTTTGAAGATACATTCTTCCTAGTTTAAGCTCCCATTTTTGGAAGCTCCACACATCCAAAAAGGAGTATCTTTGTTCAACCATGATGGAAGCTTAGTTTCTACCAAAGAGACTAAATCAAACTCTTGTACGGGCGTTTTCATGGCATCTCTATGAGTGTGATATTTTAGATTAACCCTTGTTATAGATCCCACTTGCTTCAAGTATAGATAATTGTTTCCCCAATATTGGATAAGTTGTACCTGTCGCATGAAAGGTCTTCTCAATATGATTTTGTAATTGAGTTTCTTCCCAATGTCTACTATGGCAAAAGTGTGATGATATTCAATCCCAACCATACTTTCGAGCTTGGGTTTTTGTTTTTTCAGCAATTCTTGTGTGATTCTTACCAAATTTTGATAAGCTTCAAGCTTAGCTGCTTCTATGTTTGGAAAAGGATAGTTCTTCCCTTTGTTTTCCATGTTTTGGCATGCTTTAAGTCCTGCTTGGTAGGCTTCCAAGGCTGCATGAATAGGCTCAAAAATTTTGTCAACCAAAATTGATTCTCCAGATTTCACAGTTGTTTCTTTGATTTCACTTCCAGTTTCTTTCACCTTTTCTTGGAATAGTTGTTTTGCTTTCTCCTCGATTTCAGCTTTTTGTTTCTGTTTTCTCATCTCATACCTTTTGCTTCTGCTTCTTTTGGTCTTTTAAGAGGCAATTTTTGTATTCTCTGAATCATCAAAGAAGTTATGTTTCTTTTTCTTAGCGTGGACTTTAGTGATTACCTTGATTGGAACAATCAAGGTCACTCTCAGATGAGCTACTAGGTATCACTTGGACTACGTTTACTACTGTTTTACCCTTGTTTAAAGGATTTTTAGGACAATCTTCTGAGAAGTGTCCTCCCTTTTTGCAACATTGTATGCAATAAGCTTCAACTGGCTTGAGGTTCTTGTCAGGCTCTAGGGATTCATTTTTCCAATGATCATCTGCACCACAGTTATGACAGTTTCTCGTTCTTGGCTTAATCATGGGTCTTACCATAGGAGGTCTAACACCTTGATTAGCCACATAGTACATTGGTGCAAGCTCTAGTGGAGCATGAGTCACAGGTTCTTCCATTGGTGGTGGATGTGAATTATACCAATCTCCTTCTACCATTACTGTAGATGGACTAGGCTCAGCATAGGGTGTAACATGCACTAGTACTTGCTCATCTATGACTCCTTTTGAATGCATGTACTTTACAGGCACTACATTATGTCCTAGATACGGAGGTTGTTGACTCAACACAGGTTTAGGTCTTTCCATACGCATCGGTGGTCTTTGAGCTGGTGCCATGTTAGGTTGGTATTTGTACATGGGTTGTCCTTGTGGCCTCATGGGCAAGTACTGAACATTCCCATCATACTTTGGTCGATAGTAGAATTCATTGGTCTCATGGTTGATGCACTTACCCTCGATTGCACACCATTTTTTTCGGTCTAATTGGTTGTCCTTGTTGAGGTATCCGTTGCCATGGTCCCCTCATAGGTGCTTTTTGCATGTTATTCATCATGTCATTCATCCTTTTGAGCATGTCTTCTATGGCTGAAGTGGTGCTGTAGTAGCCGTTCCCACTTGTGTTGGTTTAGTGGATGCTGTTTTCTCACTTTGGTTATCCTTAGGGACATCTTCTTTGTTGAAAATATCACAACTGTCTCCTAAGTCAGTAGCATCTGACACACACTCTTCTAGGGTTGTATGCTTCTTTCTATACAATATATCATGACATTCTTTGTTTAGTAGTCCCTCTAGAAACAATGATACTAGTCGTTCTTCTGTAGGTATCTCTAGCTCTGGGCATCTGGCAATGTATTGTTTCATTCGAATTGCACAATCCCTAACAGACTCACCTTATTTCTGTTTAAAGTTGTAGATTTGAGCTACCGTATTGTGTTTGATCCCCATTTTGGAACAAGAATCTACAAATACTTGAGCTAATGTGTTCAAGTCCATGATTGACCTTGGTGGAATGTTTTGGAACCATCTTAATGCTTTTCCTTCTAATGTCATTCCAAACCCCTTGAATTGAGTAAGGAAATCGAATATGCTTTCTGCTCTTAGCACTTGCTTAAATCTTGCTAAGTGGTCGTATGGATCCCCCAATCCACTGTATTTTCTAACCCATTTTTGAAAATCAGCTGGTCTAACACGTCTATTTGGTTCAACTCCCGGTCTCCCGGCAGTTGGTCCTGTTCTGAGTCCTTCAAACCAATCTATTGGAAATAGTGACTCATGTAGCCCTGGACTGCTGGCCTTAGTGCCACCCGGTTTTCTTCGTGATGAGGTGGTTTTTGGTTTCTTAACATTACTCTTAGATGATCTCTCACGGTGTTCATCTCTTGGATTAGTTTCTGGACCTTGGCCCAATATCCAATCCCTTATGGAATATCCTTGATATTTGGTTTGTTCCACCTCCTCAGGAGTCATCATAATAAAGTTGTTGTTATAACAATCCCTAAACAGGTAGCTTGGTAGATCTGCTGGTCCCTTTTCCTTGATCTTGAAGATATAAATGATCTTATGGGTGTTAGTTGTCCTGATTTGGCATGTAAAGTCCATAGAAGATCTCTTACATTTCTATCCTCCCCATAATAGACTCCGATCCTAAGATTATCAGTACTAAGCCGTTTCAAAGGCTTCAAATCAACTTGATCGTATCCCTTGAATCCTAAAGTTGGTGGTCCTTCTTTTTCGGCCATATCTAGAATTATGGTATTTAGTTCTAACCCCCGTTTGTCTACCACGTCAGGGTTTTTGACTTGTAAATATTGAGTTCCGTTTCTATCTATGTATATTTTTCCTTGTTTGTTTGCCTTGAGTTCCTCTTCAAACTCAATACCATGGTCATCAATGCGAATAGAATAGTCTTCGTTAGGATCCAAGTAAACCTGAGCTCTATGGCTATTAGTCTTATTAAAAGAGAGTATATGTTTATAGCGTATTGTTGTTCTAGTTTCAGAGTGAGTCGAATAAGAATACATTTTGGATGTTGAATCATAAAAAGTGTCTGAGAATTCTTCAAATAGTGTGCAAAGAATTGTCTTGATTCACACTTTCTTCGATGGGTACTCTATTGGAGGTTTATCCAAATATGCCATAATTTCCTAGTACACGATCAGATCTAAGGTTCATAAAGACTTGTAAAGCCTTGGATAGAGTACTTACCTTTGGATTGACTTGTTGTCAATTTCTTGCACTTGACTGGATTGCACTTTCTGTCAGGGTACCAATTCCTCGTTTGCAACCTGATTTCTTGTATCAATTTTGATCAAGTTAGCTATTCTTTCACGTAGCTTTTGCTAACTATTGTGATTGGTCTATGTGTATCACTTCAGTTCGAGCTATTTGTCAGTAGTTGAGATTTTCAGACTCGACTTTGGCAAAAATTAAAGGATTAATTTGCAACCTAAAAAATGAGTGAACATGTACCAATTTGGATCCGACTAAACCCAAAATTTCCCGGTGGCATTAACACTGCACAAGTTCAAAAGTCAAAATTGGTGGCTCTGTGTAGCATTAGTAAATAAGCACGATTATTTACTTTTGTTATTTTTTTGTAATTTTGGCTTGGTTTGCCAAGTATACAACCTGTTAAGGTCCTTGGACAAGTTTCAACAAGTTTGGACAAAATCTGTTTAAGTTTCTCAACTATTTCATGTCCGCAGACTCTGATTTCAAGAATCTAGCTTAAGTCTCACTTTTGTGATCCAAATTTTGCCAAAATTGATTTGTGGGGTCTTCTTGATATGATTGACCTTGTGGTATGCTCAAGTATGCAAGATTGTCAATTTTTTAAGCAGATGTAAATAATCGTGATTATTTACTCTAGCTAATTTTTAGCAAGTTTTTGTCCCAATCTTGACACAGATCTGTTAAGTACCTCAACTTAAGGTCTCTAGCCAAGTTTCATCAAGTTTGGACTATTTTTGGTCAAATGGTGATCAATTTTCTTTCTGCAGACTGACTTTGCAAATTTGGTCACAATTTTCAATCCAATGATCCAAATCTTACCAAATTAGGTTTGTGGGCTTATTATACATGATAAACCTAGTGGTATGCTAACTTGGTCAAAAAGTTGAAAAATGGGACAGATGTTAATTATCACGATTATTTACTTTTGGTAAATTTTTGCATCTTTTTGGTCAACTAAGCATGTACACATGTCTATCACATCAATATAAGCCTATGAATCAATTTTCATTAAGTTTGGACAATTTTTTTTTCAATTTACACTCAACTTTTAGAAAGTCAGTACAAACTTTAGTTTATATGCCTTTACAAAAGTTTTTTGTACACATGCAATGAGTCACTGGTATCAACCTTGGTCAATTTTGAGCTGAAAGTAAATAATCGCGATTATTTACCTCAGGCTTAAAATGAACCATTTTTTGCAACTTTTTTCATGAACAGTCTTTTCATGAGTTATGTTTAAGCCTAGAATCAAGTCAAAACTGAATTTGGCCTAAAATGTCAAGAAAAAGTAAATAATCTGAGTTTTTGCAAACTCTTGAAATTTTTACCTCAAAGTGTCCTTGAGCTTACCCACTGGTTCATACAACTTTTAAGTTTACTCTCCAATCAGATTGGGTGGTTTGGAGTCTTTTTGTGCTATTTCTAGCCGTAGACCTGAAATTATGCAACTTCAAATATAACTCACAATGATTCTTTCCGAGAAAGAAATGTTCTGAAATCCACCTTGGATCCTACTTACCCTACTCCTAGGTTCTCATGCAATGGGGTTGTGGAAAGTGTTCACAAACACTCGTTTTCTTTTTTTTTTATGGTTTTTTGAGCATTGATCTTAAAACTTGTCTTGTCTATCAATCATTCTCAAAATCCTAATCTAGTTCTATAATCCTACAATCTTAAAGGCACTCGACAAGTACGATTACTTCCAAGCTTCCTCTACGCAGCAAAAGATGCCAATCTTAAGCTATGCGGTTTTTAAAAGAAAGTTTTTACTCTAGGAGATCCTAGAGGAAGTTAAAGGATAATTTTACAAGACGCTCGTGTTTTTTCCTAGTTTAGGTCTCTTCGATCCTCGACAGCGGCGCCAAATGTGGGACGTGTGTCTAACCTCACTCCTATCTTATTGTAGATTTAACGAAAACCAAATTGTCAATCCATGGGACAAAGCTGATTTGACTAGTGCATAGAGGATACAAGAGGTTGTCAATCTCTTCGAAAACAACAAACAACTCGCATCTAACTCAAGATACACTCCAGTGATGACTGAAATCACCAAAAGCCAATCGCTCATCTGCAAACAAATCACATATGTTACAACATCAAATGACATCCAAATGTAACAAAACTTCTAGGACATGTTTATAAAACCTAAGCGCATATGCTTATGGTCTCAAATTCCACTTTAGGTCAAGTGCAAAAATCGCGATTATTAAGAGCAGTGGATTTTTGACCTAGTCGTTTTCGACACAGAATGCACCTAAATGCTTAGCAATGATGCCCCAATACCCGCATATGCTTAGTTTTTTATTTTGAAGTGTAAATTCCTACTTATGATGAATTAGGCCGCGGGTCTCGGCGACGCTAAAAGCTACGAAATACCATGAAGTGTTTACGTCAATGAGTAGAGCTCTTACCTACGGTTGCAATGCAATAAACACAACTGCAATGTGACAACCGAGGAGGGAGTAGGAAGCGCGAGAAGGAGAGAAGTGAGCGCCGTTAGCTCACGCTGTTTATTTCATTATCCAAAACTTAATAATAACTTACAAAATTTGGCTTTTATACCTTAGTCAAGGTTTTTGGTGGTCAAAACTAATAATCTAGGAGCTCTAACTAAAGATAGATAATGACAGGTTGATACAATCTGGAAACTTGTAGCCTCGGCTCATCAATTACAAGATTTATCCAAAAAATAAGAGTTACAATATTCTCGATTTATAAAAAATAATAAGTGTTTTTATAATAAGAGCTCTGAAAAATTGTATCCGTGTTAGCTTGCTGCTAACATTATTCATCATTGATGGTTAGTGGATGCGGAAGCGTACTCCCTAATCACCAATTATTAGCTTTAGGTTATGGAGGAAGAAGACTTAGCTTAATCATGGTGTTAGGGTTAGGATTAGAGAGATGATGATTAGGGCTAGCTTATGCCAAAAGCTAGAGCATAGAGAGAGAGAGAGAGAGAGAGAGAGAGAGAGAGAGAGAGAGTAGACAAAATGATAGGACTCAAAGTGAAAAGATTAATTAGAAAACAACCTCTAATACATGCTTATTGCTTTACAATCATTGGCTAGAGAGGGTACACCCTCTTGCTATTGGACCATCTCATCATTTATCTCTTCCTAGGTGGTTAGAGGGATTTCCCACATGGTGCCACAAGTTGGGCTTACCCTTACAATCTCCCCCTGAAGCCAAACTTGGGGTTGTACAAAGACTTAATGTGTTAAATTGGGTCATGGATTCATGTCAAGGTGTACTCGTAGGCTAAAACAATTCATCTACTTGATGCATCATGGCGGTTCAATTTGATTCATCACCATGGTTCAATGTCTCATGATATATCATAGTGGTTCTCGATTTGATTCATCACTATGGTTCACAAGTGAGACTGAGTAGGTTCAACAGTAGTCCTGGTAGTACAAGACATTTCATTCAGTCATTCATTTTGTGAGAAGGGGTAATCATGTGTATACCCTTCAAGGTTTGTCTTCATGTTGTTTGTTGTTGTCGTAATCATCCTCTTCTTTATCTACATGTTGTTGGCGTCATTGTCTTTCTTCATCTTCGTGTCGTGATATTCATTTTGATGTTGATCTTCATTGGTCCAATTTGTTGAGGGTGAAACCTTCATTTCTAATGGTGTATAGCACTCATACATTTCACTTGTGATTCTTTTGTGTGTGATGGTAGTGTATAATCCCATGTGCATGTGTATTGTGATTTCATACACAAATATCACATACATTTCTTCTATGGCTTGTATTGCCATTAAAGTGTGCTTGTGGTTTATGTGAGCAAGTTCGTTCATGCTGGTATATTGTATACTTGTGCTTGATGTCGAATAAGCCCTTAATGATAGTGTGGGAACAGGGCCTAGAAATTCCAAATTAAAAAACCTAAATGAAAAACCAATAACCCAACAACGGTTTGCAGGGCCGAGTGCATGACACGATTGATGCTAGCTTGGGGCCTGTGTCAAAATCAAGCAAGAGGAACTGGGCCACGAAAAGCATGCTCTACTAGCCATGGCAAGGAATCTGTGCTACTGCACTGTGATGATGAAGCCGCGTCAGGGGAAGGTGGTAGATGGCGTGGCAGGCGGTTATAGAGGATGAAGAGTGCTTAGCAAAAGGGTGTACAATTGGCTTGGCATGGATTGGAGCTAGATCTAGTGCATCAAAGCTTGCTGGTGTAGATAAAGCTCAAGCCACAGATAGCTGGCATTTGTAAATGGCCAGTGGCTAGGCTTTGTAAACTGAACACACAAAGAAGCCCATTGACGAGGCAAGTAATTGTAGCCAGTTGTCAATGAGGATGGTAGGTTGCAGTGCAAGCGATTATCTTGAGGACGTGGGCTTGCACCGAGTATGGTAGGCTACAACTGATGAGCCACAAGTGCATCTACTTGATGAATTATTTGGAAAACTAAACCCCTAAAAGTAGGAGAGGGCTCACACACTTATGATTGTCATGATGGCCTTCTTCCAAATAAGGTGTACTCACACACACCTAAATGTGGTAGATGATCAAGAGCACAAACTTACACGTGCACACACACACACATAAATTATATGCAATCAACAGGCTTTCAGAGAGAAAAATAGTTACTAATCTTGCAAATTTAATTGTATAATTAATCGCTCATACGGGATTCAATTAAAACAAGTGGATAGTCATTGGCCCTCTCTCTCAATGAGACCTTGGCTTCCAGGAGCACGTCTCCATAACTATGTATATGCATTGGGTGCATGGTCACTCCAAAGCATTTATAGCTTTCCAGAGTGCAAGAAAAATAAGTATACAAAGTACATCACAAGCACATTGACATCCACAACATGAGACAATTCCAACGTCTACAATCATGCCATAGGATGCTACAACTTCCGATGCCAAGGACAGTGGTAATAAAAAATCGGTAAGTACCTTAAATTTAAGTTTCAATTTTCAGCTTATTCAATCTTGAAGGACTTTGTACAATGCCAACTTGACAAGTAAATGTTGCTTCTATCAAGTAGAGTTTGGTAGTTACATGACATGATTCGGAAAGTAGAGTTTGGCAATTACATGACATGTTTTGGCAAGGATGATTCTCTATGAAAGATTGACAACGTCAATTCTCTTTTTCTTTGACATTTGTGTGTCAACATGAGAACCCATTAGCTATGAGCACTTAGGTTGCATTCTATTTCACCTTTTTAATGAACTTATGCAAATCAAGGGTTCACTTTAGAGAATATTGCATAGAAGCTTCCAAAATTCTGGAATATACTATTAGCATATGAAGTTGGGGAAAAATTGACAACATGTCTACCTGATTTTTTTCTTAGAGGTCAGTATGAACCAATCCATGAGGACATGCATGGTTCATCTGACAACTCTAAATTTATGAGGATAGATGGCTATGAGCTAGATTCAAGCGAAGGAAACTGCTCTTAGAGGGGTGACAAGGTTAGACAATTTCAAGTTCTACTTGTTTTTCTGTCTAAATTTTCATTTAAAAAATTTGTGCAAAGCAAAGTGCTTTGACAGACTTAACACAAAGCAAGGTTTCTATTCCATATGCCAAAGTACTATCCATTGACATAGGATCAAGAATAATGGAGAATAGGTTTGGCAATAAGAGGATATAGGCGCAAAGTTTACATTTGGCAATGACAAATTGTGATGTACCCATGCGAGTGAAATCGTGCAAGGCATGCATAACATCAGCTCAAACTATCAAGATTGTGATTGAAGCCAAGGGCTTGTCACAACCAAGGGTGTATCACACTATTTTTTTATTATGCATGCATGTGATGCTAGTATAGTGGGATTCATTCAACTGAATCCTTGTTTATGATTTTGCTATAGTATCAATTACCCTATTGAGGTTGTTAGATTGGCTTGTGATCGTTGTATATGTCTACAACGATAGACACTCTACATCATTGGCCACTATGGATGATAATTTTTATGGATAGAAAGTAGGTATGGCCTTGCTATCAAATAAGCATACTATACCCATGTAGGATGATGTAAAGACAAGCATATAAAGACCCTATACTTATAATGAGACTTTTGTGAAAAAGATCAAGGAAGAGATAGAGAAATTCAAGGGAGAAAATTTGATCCATGAAAATGAACACACTAATTGGGTGCCCCCAATTGTGGTGGTATCAAATAAAAATAATAAAAGAATGTGTAAATCTCAAGAAGGCGAATGCTGCAATCACCATAAGAGATAATTACCTCTTCTTATCACTAATCACATCTTAGAAAGAGTGGTAGGAAAAGAAGCTTATAACTTTGTGGATGGATTCTCTGGCTACAATCAAGTAACCACTGATCCAAAGGAACAACACAAAATGGCTTTTGCCATGGAATTGAAAATATTTGCATATAGAGTCATACTTTTTAGGTTGAGAAATGCTCCAACAACATTCTAGAGGCTTGTGAGGAGCCATGCTTTCAAGGAGTACCTGAGAAACTTCTTTAAAGTTTATAAGGATGACTCATGCCTACATTCGTCCAAAAGAACAAACCATTTTGAGCGCATCAAGAGTGTCTTTGAGAAATTTTGTTTTTATAGGATTTTTTGAAATCATGAGAAATGTGTATTCATTGTTAGACAAGGCAATTTTTTTTGGAGATATTGTTTCAAAATTTGCAATTGCTACGGATATGGAGAAATTGGTCCAAGTGATTGCTGAAATGTGTAGACTGACTAATGTTAGGGAAGTTCAAGCATTCATGGAACATATTGTGGATATTATCAAAGATTTTTCTAGATGTATGATGTGATTTCTAAATCCATTGATGCAATTATGACTCAATTTGTATGGACTGATGAGTGCAAAGAGTCATTTTAAAAGCTCAAGCAACCTTTGTCTTCAACACCTATCTTGAAGACTCTAGATTGAAATAAAAGTTTTCATGTGCATGTTGATGCTATGAATTTTACTTTTGGTAGCATATTGTCACAACCAAGAGAGGGAACCATGGATTTTTCCATCTCATATGCTAGTAGGAAATTGAACACAACTAAAAAGAATTATATCACCACACAAAGAGAAGGACTTGGGATGGTTTATTCCATCAAGAAGTTCACACATTACTTATTGGCAAATAATTTTTTCTTCTTTGCAGACCACCAAGCACTACTTTGTCTTGTCAACAAACCATGTTATGCAAGAAGAATCATAAGATGGTTCATCATCTTACTAGAGTTTGATTTTATGATGGTTTGTTGAAAAGGGCACCACACATCAAAGAGCTAATCACCTTTCAAGGGTCACCTTAGGAGAACCTCCAAAGAGAGTGGATGATGATTTACCATACATATATCTATTCTCAATCGAGATGATTCCTAGATGGTCAAATGAATCTAGTTACTCTGATGACCATAGCATAAGTAAACTCTCAAATTCCACTTCCTATAACACTATGGATGATCAAAAAATTGGCTATGTATCAATTGTTATCACGAAGACTGTATCAAAAGGACATGGATGGAATTCTACTTTTGTGCATAATCCTAGAGGAATAGGCTAACTATTTACATCGAGCTCATACAATAGTAGTAGGAATCCATTTTGTGATAGATTAAACATTGAAAAGACTTATGTGGTTAGGGGTTTACTAGAGAAATATGAAGTGAGATGTTCATGCCTATGTAGACAGTTGCCCCCAATGCAAAAAGAGAGAAACTATACCACATGCTACTTTATTCCAAACATTTGTTGCACGTAAATGGACTAGATATTTGGTGGAGTACTTGAAAAATAGAAAAAATCCTTCAAGATATGAGCACACATAGACAAAGAGCAATCAAAAGAGAGGATACAAACTACACTATGATTGGTCGATGTAACATTTAATGGCCTAAAATCTTATGTGTAGCGGAAATTAGCATGAACATAGAGGGCATTTCATTAGAATAGATTCCTAATGAGAATTACAAGAGTGCTTGGGTGGAGAGAGCAACAAAAAGCATAACACCTAGTTAGATAGCATCGACAATACTTTCAAAAGAGAGAGCAATTAAGCTATTGACAACAGTTGAGGACCGGATTTGCATGGAGCCGGTCCCCCCTCCAAAAGGCTTTGTATTATGGTTTCTCCCATCAAGAGAGACATTGTACAATACAATTCTTTGTGTTCCTTCAAGACTAGCTAGTGCAATGAAGATGGAAGCTTCATACACCAAGCAAAACACTTAATCAAACACAACTTGAATTATCCCCGTTCTCAGACCCAAGACCTCACACACCTTCGAAGATGGTGAGAGCTAGCAGGGTATGAGAGTAGATTGAGAGGAAAAAGAAGTATCTTACGAGAAAGAAGTACATCTCCTCACATAATCACTCATATTAGCATAGCTTAGCTTAGTAATTAGCTTGGTAGAGAAGATGAGCATGCATTGAAGCTTGGCTCTTGGTTGGATTTGCATCCACATGCCAAGAGAGTGTTGATGTAGGCTTCTATCTCACAAGCTTGGAGTAGGTGATGAGCTCTCCATTAAAGCTTGGGAGGAGATAGAGTATTTTCCCTTCACACATGGTCAAGTGTGAGAGTGTGTGTGTCAATGCCCAGCAAAAATCAGCCCCCCCCCCCTCTCTTGGGCGAGCCCTAGCTGCTAAATTAGTCTGGCTTTTGCCTCATTGGACCTCCCCAGGTCAAGCCAATAGGGATTAAGCAGCATAAGTGATAGCCTTTTGACATGTGTCCCCCTTTCCCCTTTTGTGAGAGCTTTAGGTAATTAAATAATTAAACTAAACTCTCATTGGACCCCTTTGCCTCCTGGCCAATAGGAATCAGGCAAGCCATGGGGCTCCTGAATGCTCATTGGACCCCTTGGGAGACTGCCCAATAGTCTTCTAGGACACTTAATTCTTATTGGTTTCTTTTATTAAATGTTTTTAAATTAATTAAACTAGATTTACTCTAGCTTAATTCTCATTGGTCCACTTCAAGGGTCTTCCAATAGGAATTGGGCACACCTTGTGGGCATCTGGCCTAGGGAGCTGACATGTGTCCCTCATTCCCTTTGTGTAAAGGGAGCCTGTGTGTGTGTGTGTGGCTTTCTCTCTCATCCCCTAGCTTTGGGGCTCGCCCCCTCCCATGTAGGGATGTAGAAAGACTTTTTGGGCACACACTAAGCATCCAATTTTCCCTAAGGTTGACCTTTGGACACAACCTTTGAATTTTGGAACCTTAGCATTTTGGAAGTCTTAATGGGATGAACCTTAGGGTCTTTTTAGCCCATTGTTTCACATGGCTCTTTTGCAGATGGCCCCCCCTTTGGATCCCTATTTTCCCTCCTTTGGATCCCTACTGTGGCCGGTCTGCTAACTTAACCAATATTCTAACTTTTTCTCCCTTGGCACTTCCCCACATTAAATGATCAGTTTAATATGAGAAAATCATTTAGGAGAATTAGATATTGATTATTATGACAGTCGATATCTATACAGACAAGGGAAGGACTAGCAGCTAAGACTATATGCTAATGAGGGCTTGTATATTCCTATCTTGAAATAGGTACATGCGGCGTGAGGGGCCATGTCTCTCATGAGACAATGGTGGGAGAAATTTTGATGGTTGGCATATGGTGGCCAACTCTATCTGTAGATGCTAAAGAATTTTTCAAGAGATGTGACACTTGTCCAAGAGCTAAAATGCCAACTAGAATGGATAGCATGCCATTGTGACCAATGATGAGATCAAGATCATATTCCAAGTGGGGTATTGACTTTGTTGGTCCTATACATTCACCAACTTATAAGACTCAGACATAATATATTATTGTGGCCACAAATTATCTAACCAAGTGGATTAAAGTAAGAGCCACTAGGAAGAATGATGCACCATGGTTGCATTCTTGTATGAATGCATAGTCACAAGATACGGACTTCCAATTGAGCTCATGAATGATCAAAGGACACACTTTCTCAATGAGGTGATAGAAAATTTGCTAAACGAGTTTATGGTTATCCATAACAAATCCACACCCTATCATCCTTAAGTGAATGGCCAAGAAAAACACAAAATCCTTATCTCTATGCTTACAAAGATTGTGAGCTCTAGACGTACTGAGACTATGAGATGAATCTCCATATAGCTCTTTGTTGGGCTTATAGGGTTTCTTACAAAACGGATTTGAATACCACTTCTTTCAATATGGTCTATGGACTTGATGTGATACTACCAATTGAATTTTCACTTGCAACACTTAGAGTTGCACATGACCTAGAATGGACGGGTTACGAACTACCAAAATGACTAGAAAAAGAGAAAAGCAGTAATGTGGCCAGTCCCAAAAATCATGCTAGTCAGTACGCTTTAGGTTCAAGCTCTACATTTAACTCAATACTTAGCAATAGATGAGTTCCAGACAGATGATGAATGGATGGATGGTCTTGACATGAGGATAATAGTGACCTTGAAGGATGGAGCTAAATTCAAGGCATTAGTAGATACATGTGCCAAGATAAATGCAATAAGTCAACTTCAACATATTTGTGCACATATGTCTCTATCCACACACGTTTATATGCATTTCAAACAAGCACATGAACAAAGACATGGTACTAGGAGTTCCATGGATGTGAACATAAAAAAATGTTTAGGATTGAGAGCCAAAGTTTTGGAATTAACACTAAAGGTGGACAATTGAAAGTATCATTTTCTTATAGCAAAGAGGAATGGAAGGGGTTGATCTATGAACTTTAAAATTGACGAAACCATCTCCTAGAAAAGAACCTATGGAAATTGTTTCACACAAGTTCTATCCTCATAATACATGCATGCAAGGAACCAGGCAATATTGGGTACCAAGGCTCAGTTCCAAGTAAACTGTAAACAAATTTGGGTGCCCAAGGATCAGATAAAACACAAGCAGGGTATCAAAAACTACCAAAATCAGCTCCACAATCCAAGAACAAGAAGAAAGTGAAACCACCAAAGAACAAGTAGGTGTGGATGCCAAAGAACATGTTAGAAGCAATGACACCAGACAAGGAAACTTACTAATGGGTGCCCAAGCTTCAATAGCCTCTCAACAAAGCAACAACCAATTTGCCAACAAATTGATCAAGAAGACAAAGATGGTTGTTCGCTAATGACTATCAAAGAACAAGCTCAACTGCTCCAAGATATTCTTTTCAAGAGAATCAAGAGAATTAAACAATATGAAGCCTTGACATAAGAACCCTTGAGCGATTGGCTCAAGACCCTTCTCTTGCACAACATAATGTTTTGCAATGCATTGACATGACAACCATGGTAGAGCCAATCACTGCTATGCATAGACACGACTTTGCAACCCATGCACAACACTACCCGCATTACATATTGTCATCTTGGAGGAATCTAGCTAGGATAGGGGAGACATTTTGAATGCAAACCCAAACATATGAAATTTGTTAGAGAAAGGGAAATGTTTGAAGTATTTATATGTATAATGTGTGGTTTTTTTTGCAAAATTTGTTGAAAATACCGTCACAGTAAAGAGAATGGGAAAATGTAATATGATAGCCCTTAGGTCTATATAAATAGTGTAAATATCATCAAAAAAGTCAAAATATTATATTTTTAATCTTTTTATGCATTCTTCTGACAAAAAAGTTATCAAAATGGAGCAATCCACAAAAATGTAGGCAAGTACAATATTCTTGTGTGTTTTGCTATTTTTGGATTGGATCTCTATTTTTTAGATTGGTCTTGTAATTTTCCTTCAATTTCTCTAATAAAAAGGGTTAAAAATAAGAAATAAATATCAAATAAGCTTAGATTGATGAACAAAAGATACGATCAAGATCAAGAATTCATGATTATAAGGGTAAGACTAACTTGTGGCACCATGTGGGAAAGCCCTCTAGCCACCTAGGAAGAGATAAATGATGAGATGGTCCAATCGCAAGAGGGTGCAACATCTCTAGCCAATGATTATAAAACAGTAAGCTTATATTAGAGGCTATTTTCTAATTAGTCTTTGCACTTTGAGTCCTATCATTGTGTCTATACTCTCTATCTCTGTCTATGCTCTTGCTTTTGGAATAAGCTAACCCTAATCACCATCCCTCTAACCCTAACCCTAATGCTAACACCATAGTTAAGCTAAGGCTTCACCCTCCATAGCCTAATTCTAATCACCGATGATTAGGGAGTACGCTTTTGCATCCACTAACCCATCAAGTGGTATCATAGTCGATGCTTACACACCTAGGCCTATCATTAATACCTTAATTTATTGCGTCTAATCTCTTGCATTATTAATAAATTCACTTTCTAATTACTACTTGGTCAAGAGCATGCTCCACTACCCTATGGTGATTACGTGAGGAGAAGATTGCACTTTGCTTTTTTTTTTTTGGACTGCATTGTTGGTTTAATCTTCATTATAGTCTTTGCATTTAGTGTGGTTTTCACATAATTGCAATCTTTAAATAATCACTCCACTAGTGTGCTTTTGTAGTGTCACATGTGTGTGTGCCATGCTTGCCTTAAATTTTTTGCAAACTAGAAAATAACAATGCACCATAGAATGTACAAAACCAAAATTTCAAACTTCAAGCATTCATGTGAAATTATAAAAGTAACGATGATTCCTACTCTCAGATCCACGCAGATGAATGGAAATCACTAAATCTAGTCATAGCCTTGCGATAGCTAGAAGCAAACTTGGCTTTAGAAGCTTATGAATACACCCTAGATGGTAATCATTCTAGGACCAATTTCCTGTAGTGTTCCCCAAATCAAGCCAGAATATAGTACCTATTGCAACCCTTGCTAGAAGAGCTTGCTCGCATCAAATGACCTTGTTCCTTTGCTACGTAAGAGCTCAAAAAATTGCGTTTATAAGCCATTAGAAGAATGAAGCAAATGGAATTTATAACACCTAAAAATTGTTGGGGTATAAAGCCCAATGTGGTCGCCCAGGTAAGTGGGCGGGCCGCCAGGTATGTACACATATTCTTTTGTAAAAACCTAATAAGAACTCACTATGCTCTACACATTACAGTAGAACAAGTTCACCATATCGTCGTGCTCTTCTTCTCGCACTCTCTCTCGCGTCGCACTTCCACTCGTACTCCTTCAAATGGTATCAGAGCTCAGATCGAGGCTCGAGGCATCACTACAGGAGGCTAGAGTCACCAGCTCAGATTGGAGTGAAATTTGACAGGCGAAGACACGGCCCCAAATCCTGTGGGGTAATCTGAAGGGCTTGGTGTTCTCAGAATTTCATTCAGAGGTCATCTCGGCCACCGTTCGGCTTCGACAAAGGTCTGCGCAAGCCATTTTCGACTACGTGGTCTCGACGGGTGCAGATCCGACTCTGCAAATTTGGGGTTTTCGGCCTACGACTGTAGGTGCTGAGGATATTGACACTCCCAGAGTGTTGATTTGTGGCTGTCTACACATCGAAGGACGGCTCACAGTTCTTGGAGACGTGTCACATACGACACGGGCGTATCTACACATAGACTGTAGGCGACATCCACTAGTTCATCAGGTAGCTTGTGTTTGCTGCTTGATATTCCAGATTTCATCCTGACATTGCAGGTACTTCCACATGGGATGTATTGTCAGAGATGATGTATGTCTATTGAGGGTTTGCTGTGAGTCACGCAGCAAACAACCGCCGCAGCGGTTACAGCATACAATGGGAAATTTGTGGATGTATGACTTTGTGGGAAGTCTATGTACTGTCAGATTTACTGCAGCCTTTGTTGAGGGTCGAGTGAGGTTTTATTGAGCTGGGGGATTCTCGAATGTTGAGATCCTTTTGGTGATACAGGTCTTGGAGCGATCCCTCGAGCACCCTTAGATAGGCAGCTAGGATGTATTGACTATGAGTTAGACAGTTGGGATTGCATCTTTCCTTTACTGCCGTTGAGGCATTGTCACAGTCTATGCTTACAGGACAGTGACAGGACAGTGAGAGACAGTACAGGTGCAGGACAGGTTTACCCGCAGCTTACAGTGTCAGAGAGACAATGTTTTTTGAGCTGTTTTTTGGTCTGTTTTTTGAGTACACCAGAGCCATTTTACAAAGGAGACTCTGCTGAAATTTATGCAGAATCTGAAGCTTTCTTGGTTCATTTGACAGGTTGATATTGGTTCAGAGGTCAGTTTACAGGGGAAACTCTGCCAAATTTTTCCCAGGAAAGTAAACTACTGTGAAGCGTAGCTATGGCTGGATCACGGGACACTGCTCTTTACAATATCAAGAAGCTGGATGGAACCAATGTCCCATTGTGGAAGAAGCACATTTGACACGTGTTGGTACAAAAGAAGCAGATAAAACCTATAAAGCTCAAGGGGATAAAACCAGAAGATATGGACGAAGATGAATGGAGCGAAATGGATGAATTGGCACTTTCTACCATTATGCTGACTTTGGCAGAAAGCATTTACTTCAATGTAGCAGACGAGATGTCGGCTTCTCAAGCATGGTTAAAGCTGAGTGATATTTATGAGAAGCAGAGTGCAGCTTCACAGGTATACTGGCTTAAGAAGCTTGTTGACTTGAAGATGAAAGAAGGGACACCTATGTCCAATCATATGAATGAATTCAACACAATCTATGGTCAGTTGTCAGCTCAAGGTGTCAAGTTTGATGAACCTGTTAGAGCTATGTTCCTGTTGATCACATTGCCGGAAAGTTGGGACACTTTTCGCACAGCTTTGAGTAATTTTGCACCTCCAGATGGTTTGAACATAGCAGGTGTAGAAGGAAGTCTGCTTACTGAAGAAACCAATAGAAAGACAATGGAAAAAGGCAAAGGAACAGCCTTAGTTGTCAGGGGAAGGACCAAAGAAAATTACAAAGGTGGAAACAGGAATCAGTCTCGTAGCAAGTCCCGCGGTGCTAAAGGCAAGAGTGACATAGAATGCTACCATTGTGGCAAGAAGGGTCACATGAAAAGAGACTGCAAAGAATGGAAAGCAGAAAAAGGCAAAGAGAAAGCTGAAGACCATGGTGAGAAGAAGAAGTCCTCAGTGAAGATTCAAGAAATAAATGTGACAAACACTGTTCCAGAGGATGACAGTCTAGTGTCAGGAGACATCTACTTCTTGAAGAATACAATGGACTCAACTCTTCTTATAGCATCTGATTGAAATGCACTGAGTGACTGGATTATAGACTCAGGGGCATCACTTCATGTGTCTCCAAACAAGGAGTGGTTTACCTCTTATGTGACCACTAAAGATCATGTTCGGCTAGGCAATGGGCAGACATGTGAGATCTTAGGTGTTGGAGATGTTCAATTGAAGTTTCAGAATGGCTCTTCTTTCACGCTGAAGGATGTGAGACATGTTCCCGCAATTACAAAGAGCTTGATCAGCACAGGTTTACTTGATGATGCTGGCTACGTCACCACTTTTGGACAGAACATGTGGAAGATATCCAAGGGTTCTATGACAGTAGCACATGGAGTAAAGTCTGGAGGACTTTACATGATTTATGTATCAAATGCCTCTAAAAATGTAATCAATGTAACCGAGCAGCCGAACGTTTCTTTGTGGCATAGCCGGTTAGGACATATGTCCAAGAAGGGAATGGAAATCTTGTCTCGTTCTGGTTATTTTCCTGGCTTTTCATTTAATGATTTTGAATTCTGTGAACATTGTCTGTATGGTAAGCAAACACAGCAGCCACATAAGCATAGAAGCAGTAGAAGAGATACACAGTTGGCACTTGTTCATAGTGATTTGTGTGGACCTATGCCTAACCTATCTCTAGGGGGAGCTTCTTACTTTATGACATTTATAGATGATTACTCGAGGAAAGTATGGGTTTACTTTCTCAAGCACAAGGATGAAGCGTTTAGTGTTTTCAAAACATTTGTGACACTTGTGGAGAATCAGAGTGGCAAGAAGCTTAAATGCTTACGCACTGACAATGGTGGAGAGTATGTTTCAAAGGCCTTTCAGGACTTTTGTGAGTCAAAAGGTATAAAACGTGAACTTACTTCTCCTTACAATCCTCCTCAAAATGGTGTTGCTAAGAGGATGAATAGTACCATACAAGAGAAGGTCAGAAGTATGTTGTCTAATGCACAGCTGCCAAATGGGTTTTGGGCTGAAGCTGTATCAACAGCTGTTCATCTTGTAAATAGATCTCCTAGCAAGGTTTTGCAGAAGGATTCAGTGCCAGAGATGGTATGTTCAGGCAAAATGCCCTCATACAAGCATCTTAGAGTCTTTGGTTGTGAGGCATATACTCAGGTTCCAAAGGAATTTAGGAACAAACTTCAGCCAAAGAGTAGAAAGTGCATCTTTCTAGGCTATGGTAATTCTGGTGAGATAAGGTACAGACTTTGGGATCCCGAATCCAGAAAGGTTGTCCGCAGCAATGATGTTCACTTTAATGAATCCAAATATCATTCTAAACCAGAGAGGGTTGAGGAGATTAGAAGAGTTGTCTTCCAAGAAGATGGACCTGCACGTGTAAGACAAAATGTCAGGGCTCAAGAGGAGCAAGGACAGGATAGAGTGGAACCACAGGTTGTGGCTGAGCCTGAGCCACCTATTGTGCGTAGATCTGGACGTGTCACGCGACCTCTTGATAGGTTTGTTCCATCTATGAACTATGTCATGTTGACTGATTGCAATGAGCCTTCATGTTACAAGGAAGCAGTGCAAATGAAGGACTCTGGGAATTGGCAATTGGCCATGCAGTTAGAGATGACAGCTCTGCATAAAAACCAGACATGGAAGCTAGTTAAATTACCACGGGGCAAAAGGGCTCTACCTTGTAAATGGGTTTACAGGTATAAGATCACCGCTCATGATAGTCAGCCAAAGTACAAAGCAAGGCTTGTTGCCAAGGGCTTTAAGCAAGAACAAGGCATTGACTTTGAGGAAGTCTTCTCTCTGGTGGTCAAGATGACTACATTGAGATGCTTTCTTGCATTGGTTGCCATATTAGATTTGGTGTTGCACCAAATGGATGTCAAGACAGCGTTCTTGCATGGTGATTTAGATGTGGAAATTTACATGCAGCAGCCAGAAGGGTTTGTTGAGAAAGGCAAGGAAGATTTGGTATGCCAGTTGTTAAAGAGGCTTTATGGCTTAAAACAATCACCGAGGGCATGGTACCGTAAGTTCCACAAGTTTATGCTTTCTCAAGGCTACAAACGTAGTGAGTTCGATCACTGTCTATATACAAAGAAGGCTAAGGATGGTAGTTGGCTGATCCTTATTTTGTATGTGGATGACATGTTGATTGCTGGCAAGCACTTGGAAGAAATTTCAGCTTTGAAGTCAAAGATGGCAAAATCGTTTGACATGAAAGACATGGGTGAGGCAAGTCATATACTTGGTATGCGCATTGAGAGAGACAGATCAAAGAAGTTGATTTGGTTATCTCAGACAGAGTATATTGACAAGGTTTTGCAACGTTCCAATATGGAGAAGGGAAAGGCACTGAGTGTTCCATTGCCACCATATGTGAAACTTAGCAAACAAGATTGTCCTGTGTCTGAGGAAGAACAGGCTGAAATGGATAAGATTCCATATGCGTCTGCAGTGGGTAGTTTGATGTATGCAATGATTGCTACTCGCCCAAACATTGCATTTGCAGTGGGAGTAGTAAGTCGATACATGTCAAACCTAGGCAAGAAACATTGGGAGGCAGTGAAAGGAATATTGAGATACCTGAAAGCTACAAAGAGTATGTGTATATGCTATGGGAGTGAGGAGCTAAGTGTAAAGGGTTTTACAGACTCAGATTATGCAGGTGACTTAGACAACCGAGGGTCTACGTCAGGGTATGTCTTTACATTGGCTGGTGGAGCAGTATCATGGTGTTCTAGATTACAAGATTGTGTTACTCAGTCTACTACAGAGGCTGAATATGTTGCAGCATCAGAGGCATGCAAAGAATCAATTTGGCTTAATCGACTAGTAACAGATTTGGGAATCAAAGAAGAGATGCGTGTGTTATATTGTGATAGTCAAAGTGCTATACAATTGGCTCGCAATCCAGTTTATCACTCAAAGACAAAGCATGTGGATGTGAAGTATCATTTCATCAGGGAAATGCTTGAGGATAAGCAACTTCAGCTTGTCAAAGTTCACACCAAAAAAAATCATACTGATCTACTTACAAAAGGACTTCCCTTAGAGAGCTTTGCGCATTTTCGCAAGCAGTTAGGTGTAGGGTAGTACATCATTTCTCTACATCTCTTGTATATTAGCTTGTATAGTAGCTTCTCTCACACTTAAAGTACCACATTGGACTTTAAGTGGGAGGTTGTTGGGGTATAAACCCCAATGTGGTCGCCCACGTAAGTGGGCGGGCCGCCAGGTATGTACACATATTCTTTTGTAGAAACCTAATAAGAACTCACTATGCTCTACACATTACAGTAGAGCAAGTTCACCATATCGCCGTGCTCTTCTTCTCGCACTCTCTCTCGCGTCGCACTTCCGCTCGTACTCCTTCAAAAATGTCATGACAGTTGGAACGTGTTGGACACAAGCACTTGTATTTTGCTTGAAGCAAATTAGGGCCCCAACAAATCTCATGACAGTTGGGCTGTGTTGGACACAAGCATTCGTGTCTTGCTTGTGTTTACAATTACCTCCACACACAAGTACACCTCCTACTTGATGGATGCAATTTTTTTGGACATCCTTATATGAGACGTATTCCACATGTGGAGAATATGAGTATTTGGGACTGACTTTGGCGGTGTTATTTCAATTATGTGTCATGATAGAGTCCCTAGGTGATGCTTGGATCTGTTTGTTAGACCATTCTTGAGCATGTAGTATCAGGAACAATTTCAATGGCCAAAACGATACCTAGTAAAACTTGTTAAGGTTACAAGTATGGTTAAACCACTTTAACGGATGTTTGTTTGAACATATAGCAAATATTTTTTCTATTCATGAACATGTTTCAATTGATACCTAGATGGGATAAATTTTCACATTCTATTATGGTCCAAATATGGTAGCATGGCTTTCATGTATTTAGTTCTTTCCCAATGGGCTGTGAGCATATGGTTATCCATAAGCATTGGCAAGTATCATCATGGATATGCAGGTTCGGATCAGTTTTTGTTAAATGCATGCACACTAGGCGTTATGGGTCCTAGTATTTAGCAAATGTTGATTTGGACCGGCATGCACATTCCTGACATCAATAGCTTCTAAAGCATTTTGCACTATACATGCAATATCTCTATGAGAAGAATTGTGGATCTACCAATCACCAATATAGGTCATGGCCCAATTTTGGTACTTGTAGATCAGTTGACTAAACTTTGTATAGTTTATTCAATCCACTTTCAAAATCTCTAAAGTTAACCAAGATGGTTGTTCATATTGGGGTTCAAAAAGGATGACCATTGTCACCAATTGTCTTTGGTCTATGCATTAATCAATTGGAACAAATGGTACTTGAATTTATGCAACAAGAAGGCATTGAAGAGGTTACTATTTGCAATGCCATAATCAGGCTTTTGTTGTATATGGATGATGTAGTGCTCTTATTACACACTTTAGAGGATTCACAAAATCTTATGGTTTTCCTTGAGAAATTTTACTTGCATAGATGATTGATTGTGAATGAATCCAAAACAAAGGTTATGCTCGTGGAAACCAAGCATAAGAAGAAGCCATGCATTGTATACAACAATGAGACACTTTTGTTTTGGGGCTTTAAGCACCTTGGCCTTGTAGTGCGGGGCAAGAGCATCTCAAAGTCTAGTTGGAAAGAGTTTGAGAATCTCCAAAAGTGTCTTCTTACAAACTTTCTCCAAGTTAAAACACAAACACCATACATATTTCTACTTCTTGAGGTTATGGACATGGAAAGGGCTGTGGAGTACATGATAAAGAAATGTCAAATCCCCTCACGTCGACTTCCTTCAAGTGCATGGAAATCAAGAAAAGAATTTCAAAAGGTGCATAAAAGCAAGATCATGAGCATGGGATAGATGCAAGACATAAAGCAATGGTTTGGGAGATGGGATGCATTACACTTACTACATGATGCCTCAATAGACTTCCAAGTGAATGAAGCTTTTTTGCAATGCCAATTTATTGCAGCTTGGGAGGAATCTAGTGGGTCATGCTTCATACATTACACCATCCATATTTCCCCCAGCTACAAAACCATGTTCTTCTCTAAAAGAAGAAATCACACTCACCTTGTATGTTTGAGCCTATCCCCTTGTCAACGATACACACTATTGCAGCCATTTGGCCTAGCTCTTGCTCCTTTGATGCGAGACAAGGCGTTGGGGCAATGGAGAGAAGTCAAATCAACTCTACACATTATGCTCATTGCAAGATCAAATCAACTCTGCACATTATATGCTCACTCCAAGTTTGAGAGTATGAGTACCACACACTACTAGAGTGCCCAACTTTTCCTCACATTCGAGCTTGCTTTTCCATTACATTTTTAGCCAGGACTTAGACCTACACACTTTCCTCTCCCAACTACACTTTGCGCTCTCCATTGTGACTCTCATCATCACAATCCTAGAGCATTGAGAATCACCTATAAGAACCATACATAGCACATCACATGTGTCTTTGGTCCCATAGGTCATATTTGACCTCCAAGGACGATATTATCTCTCTCTCTCTCTCTCTCTCTCTCTCTCTCTCTCTCTCTCTCTTCCCATGATCACATGCCCCTTTCTCTGAAGGAGTACGAGCGGAAGTGCGACGCGAGAGAGAGTGCGAGAAGAAGAGCACGACGATATGGTGAACTCGCTCGACTGTAATGTGTAGAGCATAGTGAGTTCTTATTAGGTTTTAACAAAAGAATATGTATACATACCTGGTGGCCCGCCCACTTACCTAGGCGACCACATTGGGCTTTATACCCCAAAAACCTCCCACTTAAAGTCCAATGTGGTACTTTAAGTGTGAGAGAAGCTACTATGCAAGCTAATATACAAGAGATGTACTACCCTACACCTAACTGCTTGCGAAAATGCGCAAAGCTCTCTGAGGGAAGTCCTTTTGTAAGTAGATCAGCAGGATTTTCTGTGGTGTGAACTTTGACAAGCTGAAGTTGCTTATCCTCGAGCATTTCCCTGATGAAATGGTACTTCACATCCACATGCTTTGTCTTTGAGTGATAAACTGGATTACGAGCCAATTGTATAGCACTTTGACTATCACAATATCACACAGGCATCTCTTCTCTGATTCCCAAATCTGGTACTAGTCGATTAAGCCAAATTGATTCTTTGCATGCCTTTGATGCTGCAACATATGCAGCCTCTGTAGTAGACTGAGTAACACAATCTTGTAATCTCGAACGCCATGATACTGCGCCACCAGCCAATGTAAAGATATACCCTGATGTAGACCTTCGGTTGTCTAAGTCACCTGCATAATCTGAGTTTGTAAAACCCTTTACACTTAGCTCCTCACTCCCATAGCATATACACATACTCTTTGTAGCTTTCAGGTATCTCAATATTCCTTTCACTGCCTCCCAATGTTTCTTGCCTGGGTTTCACATGTATTGACTTACTACTCCCACTGCAAATGCAATGTCTGGGCGAGTAGCAAAAATTTCATACATCAAACTACCCACTGCAGACGCATATGGAATCTTATCCATTTCAGCCTGTTCTTCCTCAGACACGGGAAAATCTTGTTTGCTAAGTTTCACGTATGGTGGCAATGGAACACTCAATGCCTTTCCCTTCTCCATATTGAAACGTTGCAAAACCTTGTCAATATACTCTGTTTGAGATAACCAAATCAACTTCTTTGATCTATCTCTCTCAATGCGCATACCAAGTATATGACTTGCCTCACCCAAGTATATGACTTGCCTCTCTCAATGTGCATACCAAGTATATGACTTGCCTCACCCAAGTATATGACTTGCCTCTCTCAATGTGCATACCAAGTATATGACTTGCCTCACCCATGTCTTTCATGTCAAACAATTTTGCCATCTTTGACTTCAAAACTGACATTTCTTCCAAGTGCTTGCCAGCAATCAACATGTCATCCACATACTAAATAAGGATCAGCCAACTGCCATCCTTAGCCTTCTTTGTATATAGACAGTGATCGAACTCACTACGTTTGTAGCCTTGAGAAAGCATAAACTTGTGGAACTTACGGTACCATGCCCTCGATGGTTTTTTTAAGCCATAAAGACTCTTTAACAACTGGCATACCAAATATTCCTTGCCTTTCTCAACAAACCCTTCTGGCTGCTGCATGTAAATTTCCACATCTAAATCACCATGCAAGAACGTTGTCTTGACATCCATTTGGTGCAACACCAAAACTAATATGGCAACCAATGCAAGAAAGCATCTCAATGTAGTCATCTTGACTACCGGAGAGAAGACTTCATCAAAGTAAATGCCTTGTTCTTGCTTAAATCCCTTGGCAACAAGCCTTGCTTTGTACTTTGGATGACTATCATGAGCGGTGATCTTATACTTGTAAACCCATTTACAAGGTAGAGCCTTTTTGCCCTGTGGTAATTTAACTAGCTTCCATGTCTGGTTTTTATGCAGAGCGCTCATCTCTGACTGCATGGCCAATTGCCAGTCCTTCATTTGCACTGCTTCCTTGTAACATGAAGGCTCATTGCAATCAGTCAACATGACATAGTTCATAGATGGAACAAACCTATCAGAAGGTCACGTGATACATCCAGATCTATGCAAAATAGGTGGCTCAGGCTCAACCACAACTTGTGGTTCCACTCTATCCTGTCCTTGCTCCTCTTGAGCCCTGACATTTTGTCTTGCACGTGCAGGTCCATCTTCTTGGAAGACAACTCTTCTAATCTCCTCAACCCTCTCCGGTTTAGAATGATATTTGGATTCATTAAAGTGAACATCATTGCTGCGGACAACCTTTCTGGATTCGGGATCCCAAAGTTTGTACCCCATCTCACCAGAATTACCATAGACTAGTAAGATGCACTTTCTACTCTTTGGCTGAAGTTTGTTCCTAAATTCCTTTGGAACGTGAGTATATGCCTCACAGCCAAAGACTCTAAGATGCTTGTATGAGGGCATTTTGCCTGACCATACCATCTCTGGCACTGAATCCTTCTGCAAAACCTTGCTAGGAGATCTATTTACAAGATGAACAGCTGTTGATACAGCTTCAGCCCAAAACCCATTTGGCAGTTGTGCATTAGACAACATACTTCTGACCTTCTCTTGTATGGTCCTATTCATCCTCTCAGCAACACCATTTTGAGGAGGATTGTAAGGAGAAGTAAGTTCACGTTTTATACCTTTTGACTCACAAAAGTCCTGAAAGGCCTTTGAAACATACTCTCCACCATTGTCAGTGCATAAGCATTTAAGCGTCTTGCCACTCTGATTCTCCACAAGTGTCACAAAAGTTTTGAAAACACTAAACGCTTCATCCTTGTGCTTGAGAAAGTAAAGCCATACTTTCCTCGAGTAATCATCTATAAATGTCATAAAGTAAGAAGCTCCCCCTAGAGATAGGTTAGGCATAGGTCCACACAAATCACTATGAACAAGTGCCAACTGTGTATCTCTTCTACTGCTTCTATGCTTATGTGGTTGCTGTGTTTGCTTACCATATAGACAATGTTCACAGAATTCAAAATCATTAAATGACAAGCCAGGCAAATAACCAGAACGAGACAAGATTTCCATTCCCTTCTTGGACATCTGTCCTAACCGGCTATGCCACAAAGAAACGTTCGGCTGCTCGGTTACATCGATTACATTTTTAGAGACATTTGATACATAAATCATGTAAAGTCCTCCAGACTTTACTGCATGTGCTATTGTCACAGAACCCTTGGATATCTTCCACATGTTCTGTCCAAAAGTGGTGACGTAGCCAGCATCATCAAGTAAACATGTGCTGATCAAGCTCTTTGTAATTGCGGGAACATGTCTCACATTCTTCAGCGTGAAAGAAGAGCCATTCTGAAACTTCAATTGAACATCTCCAACACCTAAGATCTCACATGTCTGCCCATTGCCTAGCCGAACATGATCTTTAGTGGTCACATAAGAGGTAAACCACTCCTTGTTTGGAGACACATGAAGTGATGCCCCTGAGTCTATAATCCAATCACTCAGTGCATTTCCATCAGATGTTGTAAGAAGAGATGAGTCCATTGTATTCTTCAAGAAGTAGATGTCTCCTAACACTAGACTGTCATCCTCTGCAACAGTGTTTGTCACATTTATTTCTTGAATCTTCACTGAGGACTTCTTCTTCTCACCATGGTCTTCAGCTTTCTCTTTGCCTTTTTCTGCTTTCCATTCTCTGCAGTCTCTTTTCATGTGGCCCTTCTTGCCACAATGGTAGCATTCTGTGTCACTCTTGCCTTTAGCACTGCAGGACTTGCTACGAGAATGATCTCTCTTTCCACCTTTGTACTTTTCTTTGGTCCTTCCTCTGACAACTAAGGCTGTTCCTTTGCCTTTGTCCAATGTCTTTCTGTTGGTTTCTTCAGTAAGCAGACTACCTTCTACACTTGCTATGGTCAAACCATATGGAGGTACAAAATTACTCAAAGCTTTGCAAAAAGTTTCCCAACTTTCCGGCAATGTGATCAATAGGAACATAGCTCTAACAGGTTCATTAAACTTGACACCTTGAGTTGACAAAACTGACTGTAGATGGTGCTGAATTCATTCAGATGATTGGACATAGGGGTCCCTTCTTTCATCTTCAAGTCAACAAGCTTCTTAAGCCAATATACCTGTGAAGATGCACTCTGCTTCTCATAAAGATCACTCAGCTTGTCCATGCTTGATAAGCCGACATCTCATCTGCTACATTGAAGTAAACGCTTTCTGCCAAAGTCAGCATAATGGTAGAAAGTGCCAATTCATCCATTTCGCTCCATTCATATTTGTCCATATCTTCTGGTTTTATCCCCTTGAGCTTTATAGGTTTTATCTGCTTCTTTTGTACCAACACGTGTCAAATCTGCTTCTTCCACAATGGGAAATTGGTTCCATCTAGCTTCTTGATATTGTAAAGAGCAGTGTCCTGTGATCCAGCCATAACTACGCTTCACATTAGTTTACTTTTCTGGGAAAAATTCGATAGAGTTTCCCCTATAAACTGTCCTCTGAACCAATATCAACCTGTCAAATGAACCAAGAAAGCTTCAGATTTTGCAAAAAAATTCGGTAGAGTCTCCTTTGTAAACTGGCTCTAGTGTACTCAAAATCAGACCAAAAACAGCCCAAAAAACCACTGTCTCTCTAACACTATAAGCTGTGGGTAAACCTGTCCTGCACCTGTACTGTCTCTCACTGTCCTGTAAGCATAGACTGCGACAATGCCTCAACGGCAGTAAAGCAAAGATGCAATCCGAGCTGTCTAACTCACAGTCAATACATCCTAGTTGCCTATCTAAGGGTGCTTGAGGGATCGCTCCAAGACCTGTATCACCGAAAGGATCTCAACATTCGAGAATCCCCTAGCTCAATAGAACCTCACTCGACCCTCAACAAAGGCTGCAGTAAATCTGACAGTACATAGACTTCCCACAAAGTCATACATCCACAAATTTCCCACTGTATGCTGTAACCGCTGCGGCGGTTGTTTGTTGCGTGACTCACAGCCAGCAAACCCTCAACAGACATACATCATCTCTGACAATACATCCCATGTGGAAGTACCTGCAATGTCAAGATGAAATATGGAATATGAAGCAGCAAACACAAGCTACCTGATGAACTAGTGGATGTCGCCTACAGTCTGTGTGTAGGTGCGCCCGTGTCGTATGTGACACGCCTCCAAGAACTGTAAGCCGTCCTTCGTTGTGTAGATAGCCACAAATCAGCACTCTGGAAGTGCAGATATCCTCACCACTTGCAGTCGTAGGCCGAAACCCCAAATTTGCAGAGTCAGATCTACACCCGCCAAGACCACGTAGTCGAAAATGGCCTGCGCAGATCTTTGTCGAAGCCGAACGGTGGCCGAGATGACCTCAGAATGAAATTCTGAGAACACCAAGCCCTTAGGGCTCACCCACAGGAATTGGGGCCATGTCTTCGCCTGTCGAATCTCACTCCAATCTGAGTAGGTGACTCTGGCTACCTGCAAATGCTGCCCCGAGCCTCGATCTGAGCTCTGATACCAGTTGAAGGAGTACGAGCGGAAGTGCGATGCGAGAGAGAGTGCGAGAAGAAGAGCACGACGATATGGTGAACTCACTCTACTTTAGTGTGTAGAGCATAGTGAGTTCTTATTAGGTTTTAACAAAAGAATATGTGTACATACCTGGCGGCCCGCCCACTTACCTGGGCGACCACATTGGGCTTTATACCCCAACATTCTCTCCTCCTACACACACACACACATTCACACTTTGCCCTTTATACAACATCCATTATAGTTAGGAACAAAAGAATAAGCAGCATGGTGTAGGGAAAGTTCATATAGTGACCTTTCCCACAAGTAAAAACTACAACCGCATCGCGCCCGTCCGGTGGGGAGCCGGGAGCCATGGCAGAAGTATTTTTTACTAGAAAAAAGGTCACTAAATGACCTTTCTCGTCCATCAAGGTCTAAGGGAGGGGGGGGGGGGGGGGGGGGGGGGGGAGGGGGGCAAGGAGTGATCCCTGACCACCTCCTTTAGCACATGACAATTGGTGTTGAATTGTTGATTAGTTGAGCATACGCTCACATCATTATTTTATTATGTACGTTGACTTGTCAGAGATCCAATGGTTGAAGCTGTACATTATGTGAAATGATGGCGACTAAATGAACATTACAGGTCCTTTGTCCCCCAAACTTGGACCTTCACGATAGTGGCATGCCTGCTAGTGTTTGCAAATCTCTCTTTATAGAAGGATGCTACTCCAAAACTATAAACAATGTGCAAGTATTAATAAGACTTGTTTTACGATAGCACACATGCACGGCCTTAATCCACACAAAAGAAATTGTAATTCACTATTTTGGAAATTTTGAGAATTGTCATGTGTGTTTGTGTGGGTTGCGGTTCGGTGTTTTTTTTTGGTGGGTTCGGGGGGGGGGGGGGGGGGGGGGGGGGAATAGTTATCCCCTTTTCAGTTATGTGATGTAAACTTTTTTTCCCTTTTGTGTGACCACACAAAATGCCAAAAGGCTTAGTTTTATGCATAGTTTTGCAACTATCCCCCCCCCCCCCCCCCCCCCCCCCCCCCCCCCCCCCCCCCCCCCCCCCCCCCCCCCCCCACCCCAAAAAAAAAAAAAAACGCTTAGTTACAAAAAAAGAAAGCTTAGTTATTTGACAACAGCAAAATAACTAAACCACAACGTTAGATGGTGAGGACTTCTAAAATACAATTGCAAGTTGAAAGAGCACGTGAACGACTCTAATTTTGTAACACATCTAGTTTTTCAACCGATTAGACAAGAGATCGCCATGCATCCATGATCCATGTAGCGAAGGTCAAGAGCTTCATCTTTCTATTGGCCTGCTGTCAAACAACTGATAAATAGTCGATTTTCACAGAGAGCTTGGTGGCCGCCATCGCTCTCAAAGTCTCTGCAGCTTCGCGTTTGTCTGGTTGCAGATGTAGACCATTCATGAAAATGCACCAGCTTTCTTTGGTCAAGTCACCCGCAAGTTGCAACTCGTGCATCCCCCCTCTTGACCTCTCAACCTACTCTCACTTCGTTTTCCAAAACAGTAGCGGAATCAAAGCACAAGCCCTGTACTCTTTCCTATGTATCACTTCATTAAAAGTTTGTCATCTTTTGTCATTTTGCCAATGTTTTTGATCTGACCCTCAGGCCATTGAGGAAACTCCAGCCTAGCATGCACTTACTCTGTGTCACCATAGCATTTTTTCAAACAAAAGCTTCAAATAAATTGAGAAAGTAGGTAGCAAAAAGCTTGTGATATTCATTTGGTCCAATTAGTAAAACCTCATTTTGGAACCGCCATCTTTGAATTGCCATTAATATCGAGTGTGTGGTGTTGGACTACATAAGGCCTTACTGAAGGGTTACAGTTTTGGGTGCAACTGTAGACCATTTAATAAAGCTTGCTGATTAGTGCCACATGGCAATAAACTTTTTGGACTGCATAAGTTCTTAGTAGAGGGTTGCATTTTGGGAGCAATTGTGGATCATTGGATAAAGCTTGTTGATTAGTGCCACATGGCAAGCTAACAATGACAAAATTTCTTTTTAATTCTTTTTTTAGGGTCTTGTGAAAGGATGTTGACATTTGTTTACCTCCCTCTTTAAAACAGGGACATTGGGTATTGGGCCACACAGAATCTTTCCCATCTTCCTTCAATTGTTTTCTCCTCAATTTTTGGCATGCTAAAGGTCTTAGTATCCGTATGGGTGAAGGTAGTTCATCTCTAGTTTTTAGATATGTGTCCCTGAAAAGAACCTTAAAAATCTTGCAAAGAAAGAAATCATGTCCTTTCAATGGTGTTTCCAAAGAAGCATTCATTTTTTGACTACACAAGTATTCCTTAGTAAAGGGTTGGATTTTGGATGCATCTCTGGACCATTAGATGAAGCTTGCGGATTAGTGCCACATGGCAAGCATGATAATATTTATTTTTTAATTATTTCTTTTAGACCCTTGTGAAAGAATATTGACATTGGCATAACTTTGTCTTTAAAGAGGGCCATTTAATATTGTATCCAACATTATTTTTTATACTTTTGGAATATATTATAATCTAAATAGTTCATTGTTGCACTTTTTTTCAAAGAAACATAATATTTTATTGTGATATCACATGTTTTAAAATACTAGTGTCACTTTCTATTTTTGTCTCTCACAAAGAAGCCTTTAATTATGAAATTCTTTTCAATGGTCTTATATAGGCCATAGTGAATTTTCACCTTGTTTTTGGAGGGGGTGCAACAAATGAATAGAAGTTTTCAGGATCCAAGAGGTGAAGTACTATTGGCTCATTGAAATTTCTTTAATATTTTAATCTATAAAAAAGTCCTTATATTATATTCTATGTGTAATTAGGCCTACTTCTTGTTATAAGAGCATTAAGATATTCTTTTGCTTTTGTTTGTCAATGGATCCAGCTTATTTTTTTAATTTTATCAATACAATGGCACTCACTATTGTGAGTTTCTAAAAAAACAAGTGAACAGGTCACGACGGCTTTCAAAACAATAAGAAAGTGATAAAATTGTTATGTTGAATTAAACTGGTATCAATGTTTGGAAAAGGATTGCCTCAGCTTAAGCTTGAGCCGATTGAAAATTGAGACTAGTTAATTGCAAACCATGATAAACGAAAGAAAAACCGATAAAATATGTAAGAAAGTTGTCCAAAAATTTTACAAATCTTAAAATTTTTATTAGTATTTTTGGTTTTCTTCTAATTTGTGAGGAAGAAACTCGATCAATAACCGTTTAATAAAAGAGACTTTCTCGAGCGTTAACACTAATTAGAATCAAGCTATAACAAGAAATGTAAAGCTATGTGAAGTTGTGAAATGAAAAGTGAAATAAAAAGAACTAATTAATAGATGTGTCTATGTGTATAGAATTTATTAGAATTATGCAAGGTGAAGCTTTAGTGTAGCATTCTAAAACAATAGAATGCAAAAAAAAAAACATAGATGTGTGTATATGTGTGTACAATTTACTAAAATTATGCAAAGTGAAGCTTCACTTTAACATTCTAAAACAATAAAATATAAAAAAAAGTAAAGACTTGTTAATGTTAGGACGTAAAATGAAAGATAAATCTCCATCATGCACTGAAAACAACGAAAGTCTCCCTAACCCAACACAACACTAAAAATTTCTTCTAAAAAATCAAAAAAATATTATTTTCCTTTAGTTTATCAATAAATTCTTTTATTTTATTTTATTTTAGAATATCAATGTGAATCTTTTATTTTTCTATTTAAGTAAGGTCCTTTGTAACATATAAAGGATTTGTAATTATTTGTGCACAATGGACAATACATTTTTATAGTAAAACACAAAAAAGACATGTCCTTCCTTTACTTCAATAGCATGCCTTTGTGATTTGAAGTGTTTTATCTTTCATTAAGTTTTATGCTTTTTGAATATACTGTAATCTAAATACTTCATTCTTATACTTATTTTCACAAAACTTAATACTTTATTGTGACAACAAACGTTTTAAGATGCTAATGTCACTTTTTCATTTTCCCTCTCACAAAGAAACCTCTAGAGTCTCAATATTAAATTCCTCTCAATAGCCTTAGGTCTTAGGTCATACTAGTGAACTTTCACATTTCTTGTAGATCCTCGAGAGAGAATGTTGACATTTATGTACCTCTTTCTTTAAAGAGAGACATTCAATATTACGTCATAGACAATCTTTCTCATCCTCTGAATTTGTTACAATGTTTCAAAGTGTTTTTGGACTACATAGGGAGTCCTTAGTGAAGGGTGGATTTTTGGTGCAAATCTGTACCGTTGAAAAAAGCTTGTCTATTATTGCCACATGACAAGCTAATGATAATTTTAAATCAATTTTTGTAGGCCCTTGTGAGAGGATATTGACATTTGTATAACTGTCTTTAAAGAGGGACATTGAGTTTTGTGTCAAACATTATTTTTTGTGCCTTTGGAATATATTGTAATGTAAATAGTTCATTGTTAGACATTTTTCAAATAAAACATAATATTGTATTGTGACACTACATCTTTAAAAATAATAGTATCACTTTCTAGTTTTCTCAAAGAAGCATTTTATTATAAATTTATTGTCAGTAGCCTTATGTACGCCATAGTGAATTTTCACCTTATTTTAGTCATCATTTTTTATGCTTTTGGGTTATATTGTAATCTAAATAGTTGATTGTTACACTTGTTTTCAAAAACTTAATATTTAATTATTATATTTAAAAAAATTATTAGTGTCACTTTTTTTCTTTTTTGGTCTCTCTCACAAAGAAGCCTCATATGATTCAATTCCTCTCAATAGTCTTATGTAGGCCATAGTGAACTTTCACCTTGTTTGGCTCGATAGAAACTTGCATACCCTTTGATTTTGTAAACTAGAGCATTCTATTAACTCAAGCACTACATATGCATCATTGTCTACAAATCAAGATACAATGCCTCAAATTTTTGTAGGTCAGAGCTGTCTCAAAAGGCTTGTGGACCCCTCAAGTAGCTTGGGATTTGAACCAAGTTGCTTCACAAGACCATGATGATGTTGTACTATTAAGCAAGCATCATGGGAATTAAGCCCCGTTTATTGATGATGTCATAGACCTAGGTGCAACCAGTATGATGCCTTTTACATCATATCCACACTCTCTACTAGTGAAGAGATCGCAGGGGGATGGCATACGCCTTCACAAAGGAGTTTTACTGATTAGATCAAGGAAAGGATAGTTGCGCTCATACACATACCCAAATGCACATCATTCTACAGATTTGAATAGTAGTGATAAATTTCCCTCTACATTTGAGACCTCCAAGTACCTCATCAAAGTCAAAATAGAGAAGGAATGTATTGATTGGAGAGAAAACATTGTGAAACAATGTATTGATTGGAGAGAAAACATTGTGAAACATTTTCAGACATGCTATGAGCTACCTATAACTTGCAGCGCATAATGAAACATGAATTCAAGGAGTTTCAATTGGACTTGCGAGGGCGTAATGACATGTGAATTCATAGAATTCCATCCCAAAGTAGAGAAAGGAAAGGGGGAGTTGTGCCATCTCACGATGCAAAATTGCACTCAAGGTGATTGACACTTTGCAAAATTAAATAAACACAAGGTTTCCTTTAAAAAACCTAATTGCCAATTATTTCTATGATTATTGTTCATAATTAACTGGCAAAAAAAGAGAAGCAACGTGACATGCCTTTAGAAGGGGGAAACAACCATTGGTTCACTATCCAAGCGAGCTTGAGACATTGCCATCTTTCATGAGTCTGAGATGGTTGCATGATGCTATGGTGGTGAGGGCCCAAAAATAAGGTGAATATGTGACAAATGAAGAGTTTGAGATTTTATTGTTAAACAGTTTTAACATGCTACTGATACCCATTGCAAATACCTATAAGACTGAAGTCATTCCAAATTCATAGCATACCTTCCACAAGCTTTCTTTAGTCTCAGTGGTTGAGTTGCTTTTGGGTCCTAGAGCATTGCTTAATCATCTTTTGCTCTAAAATTTTGACCCTTCCCTAGCACAACATCATTATATAGTTGAATTTTCGACAACCCTAGCTTTTGCAAGAGATTTAACTACAACGGCTCTGATATTTTGGAAAGAGGCTCGACTAGAACCATAAACTAAGCTTCCAAAATGAACTATGATGCTTCAAATCAAACCAATTTAAGATTTTTGGGAGCTGTGAGCCAAACACAAGCCCAAGAATAGCAATGCTCTCTCTAGAAATATTGTCTTCTCGTAGAGATTTTCCTTGATGCGGTGTGGGTGCCACACTATCTTGGGTTTTTTGCAAATATAATATAGGTTGGCTTGTAACCTAACTGCCATTTTGAGAACTCCCTGAAGCTTGATAGGTGTAGCCTTTGCCAGAAACCAAGAGCAAACTTCATTTCTCTTTCTATGGTTGTCACAAGATTGGCCTTGAAGTGCTCTTTTCTTCAAGTTAGAGTTGATATTACTCCATAACATTTTCAAAGCATTCTCTTCGCCTTGCCGCATTGTCTGCAACCTTAACTGCCATTTTGAGATCTCCAATCTCTTCCGATTTGGCATCCATTTCAGTTATAGTCCATTCTTGCTCCCTCTTTTGTAAAGTTGTACTATGATAGTTGAAGGCCTCTGAGGGCTATGTCTATCTCATCGACCTTTGCTTTAATCTCCTCTGTTTCTTCCTTGAGTGTAGCTATGTGTGCTTGAAGGAGGATTTTTCCATTGCTTGTGTTGAACCATATCTTAGCTTGTTGGCCATCTCCTCAAACATTCTTGCCATGGTGGCAATGTTTTTTTTTTTTTTTTTTTTTTTGGGGGGGGGGGGGGGGGGGGTAGCTATGTAATTAGTCATTGCATTTGAGGTAGTGGGTATGATACTTCTTGAGCTTCGCAATATCGCCATGAAGGGTAATATTTGAGAGGGATTAGCGGTTTTTCCTTTTTTCAATCTCTTCCTAAGAACAAAAGATCTTTCTCCATAAGATCTTCTCACCTTGGCATAAAACTCCATTGTTTTAGCAATTTCTTCTAAGGACATGGGTAAAAATTCTTCCTCAAAAAGAGGGATTTCACTTGCTCAATTTGCGCAATGCCTCTTGTAGCATTATCTCTTCGGGTTTCAATTCTACTTGAGTTTTTGTAGGTTTTGATACACCTGCTCCCCTGGCCTTTTCCATTTGTTCATTCTCTTCAAGGTCTTGCTACCACCTAGAAACTCTCAATAGCTTGGCCTCTTTCTTTAAGAGGTGTTTTGAATACTGCTTGGGGCTGAAAAGGCACAGCCCAACTTATTCTGATTTCATGCACAAGAAGTTTTGGACGAATTCTCACAATATTTCCCGCATTGCGACTTACCTCAACATCATGAGCTTTTGTGAGGGAGGCACCCCATACCTAGCTAGGTACGATTGGGGGCAGGGGACCGCCGGCCCGGTGGGGGGGCCGGCGGTCCCCTGCCCCCAATCGTACCTCTACTCCTACTCATCACATGGGATGGTGAAATTTTTGATGCTCAAGTCCCTTTCTAGCCTCACACGGACTCTCTAGCTTACTTTTCACTCTTCCACCTCACCAACTCCCCATCAGTCCACACCTATCTCCTACTTAATACTACCTAAGTCGAAGAATCTAAGCCAGACACACGCTCCCTAGACTCCCTCTAAGACCAAAAGAGTCCACCACTCTCCAATCCTATTTAAAAGAATGAATATACATTGGCAAGCCAGAGGGACCTCTATCCTCACTAGTCTCGGTCACTTACTTAGGGCCCTCGTCACCGACAGCGACGCCAATGTTGGCGGATACGTCGCAACGGACGTTAGCATAGCGAGAACTCACCTAACATATAATGTCAACTGAGGACGGAGCTCGACCCGCAGGCGTGTGGAAGCAAGCAAAGGGTGTCAACCTCTACTCGATCGACTAATGACTACTTCCTACAGAGATATCAAATCTACATGCCATCGGTTCTGTGAATGTGAGAGTCTCCTATGATGCTACCGTAAGCCAAAAGCCCATTAGACGTTCTCGAAACGTTATGAAACTTGAGGGATATCCTATCAACACCAATAGGCCACTCTCCCTAAGGTCCGTGACCCAAAACCCTACCCAAAAACACCCGGTGCAGAATCATGTAGGATGTCAGACAGGTTTTTGCAGGTGGGCGTTTTCGAAAACTAAGATGCCTAATGCGTAGCTCTACTCGATCTGATCGCGTGGATATACTGAAATGCAAAAACGAACCCCGTTTACTCACCGAAACTCCAAAAGTAGCTCGCTTGTAAATCTGCCAAAACACAGATGAACGCACGTGATGTAAGCATCAACGCGTAGCTCTCCTCGTGGGCAACACGCTGCTGCTCTCCGTTTGCGATTCCGACCACCGTAGCTCTTGTAGCACACACACACAATCTCTCACTCTCTCGTAGTCTCCCAATCGACACAGAAGATAAGATTATTAGAAGTCGCCTTACAAAGATTTAGGTTTTGGCTTATATACTAAGCTTTAGAAAACCTAATTTCCGTCCAATATGATCTGATTTTTCCCTAGGCTTCTATAGAGCTTAATTACAACACCGTGAGCTGGCTTTGCTCATCCAACAAGCATCTGCGGCCAAAATACAATCACCGACTTAAAATATGAAGTTCCTGTAAATATTACAAAAGTGGCCGTAATGGTTCAAAATAATAATAACGGGATATTCGATAATGTCCATGAGCTTGAATCTTCACATTACAATATCCATCTTTATCTTCATCACTTCATCAGCATCTTCATATAGAATCTTTAGAGAATCTTTGAAGAATCTTCATGGAATCTTTGTGGAAGCGTTGTTGAAAGGTTGGCCTGTCGAGAGAGAGAGAGAGAGAGAGAGAGAGAGAGAGAGAGAGAGAGAGAGAGAGAGAAATTAGACATACATCCAATTACTTCTTCTCTAAACCATTTGGGGATTTGCGGATGGGACGCCAATGCATGAGTCATACCGAGGAAAGGGCGAACCCGGTTTGAGGAGACATGGTTGAATTTAAAGAGGTGTGTATTACTGCAAATCCTAGAGTAGACCTGCTAGGAAGGCCTGAAATGAGTGTGCCTTGTGCAGAAGACGCCATAGCTAGCTCTCTCATGGAGCCTTTAAATTTCACTTTTTTTTTGTTTTTTTTTTGTCTTTTTTTTTGGGGGGGGGGTGGGGGGGGGGTGGTTGAGCACTATCTAACACAGGGTGCAAGCGATGGGATCTATGACCAGGAAGTGGGAACATAAATATTGAGGCGAAGGGAGGGTCCACAAAAGGTCAACGCACGGACGAGGGTCGGAGATAATTTGAATCCACGGCCTCGTGGGCTGGGAGGCTAATGAGCTAACCACGCGAGCGCACGTGGTTTGTTGAAATCATTATGAGCACCCTTGGTTATAAAGTGAGTTTACATCTCCCCCCTCCCCCCCCCCCCCTTTCTTGTTTACTTTTGGTGCCCTTGTTTACTTTTCAGCAATCGACCTTCTCATGCCTCTATACTTTCGTGCCCGCACTTCTCGATCGTAGATCGCATCGCTTGGGAGTTATTAAGACCACGTGTTATATAGGGCCGGGGGGGGGGGGGGGGGTAGTCCTCGAGACTATTTGATAACCCCCATTGTAAGGTGGGATCGACGGTCCACGATCTTTGGATGATGTGGACCGTCCGTTTATTCCCAAGAATAGAAATATTCCAACCGGATTGGCCTCCTGAGATTTGAACCCACCACTTGTCGCATCGGAGGCTATGTCTTTACCATTAAGCTTTTGCATCTCACTTGAAATGGTGATGATAACTTGCAATAATATAGCAAAAATAACGGGATGGGGATCACATGGTGTTCGCTTGGAGATCACTTTTGGGATGGTTGGGATTACGGAGGGATCACTTTGGAATAGATGGGTATCAAGTTGCAAATTGAAGAATAAACATGGTCTTGCATGTCTTTTGGCACTTGCAACAAAATGTTCTCCACCCATGCCTTTTTTGCATGAAACCAACAAAGAATGACATGGTATGAAACTTGGACTCGATGGCCCTCGTTGTCTTGCACCCAACAAGCAAGATCATCTTTAATGGCTCTTAGGATGGCATTAAGTTCCTGAGGGCATTTGTATATCATAGTTGCATTAGGTCGAATCATGCCCATCATGGAGAATATAGTCCAAATGGTCAATTCAAGGGTAATGCTCTCCTTGCATGTCCTTGGGGTGCTTGTGCACATTATCGACTCAATAGGCAGCCCAATTCCATTTTGATTTGGCAATGCAACTACATAAAATGGCAATCCTCTTGCTCTTAAGTGGTGTTATCAAATTTGTTATCCATAGCCCACGCATTATGTCGTGAGAAGCAAATACACATCTCGAGTATCCAGGCAGCTTGAAGGATGACAACAAATGACTTATCGATGTCCAATAATGAGATCAAGCATATATGACTTTTCAAAGGTAACAAACACCTACATAAGGATATAAGAAAAATAACCCAAAAAAAAAGATGTTAGGGCACCCTTGACCCCCACCTTCCCTTTGCATTGTAATTTTAAAGTCTCCATATACATTACAGACCAATCATTCCCAAATGCTTGTCCTGTAGGAAAAAGGTTTGATAGGAAAAGCAAATTACCTTATTACCTTTATGTTGCATGCTATATGCCAATTGTTGGACCTCCTTTGAGATGATGAATAATTCAATAGTTTTATGGTCTAGCAGTGTTTCTTGCTTGTGAGTTTTTTCTTTTGAAATCGACATTTTGACAACGTGACGACCTGTACCAACATCAAAATAGTCCTCCATGCAGCACCAAAGAACTCGTGGATGAACATGTAGATGATATAACTCAGCTCAAGAGTCGGGAACATGGCCCTTGTGCATAGCATGGAGTGCAATGGTGACTTCATCAATTACTTTGCTGAATTGCACTTGTACCGTGAAAGGGCAACCACACTTCTTTGTTTTTGTTTCTCTATGCTTTTTTTCTCCATTATGCCTTCTTGAACCGCCATGATGGCAAACTTGAATCTCCTCTACTTTACCTTGGCTGATCTTATCTTGACAAGTATCGCTTTATGCTTGATCGTAATATTTGCCACAACATCATTCACATGGAGTCTATCTGTAATAATTTTTTTGCTTGATATTTTCTCATCAACGTTGGCCTTCCTCCAACCTACTGCAATAATGTTAAATGAAATAGGAGGACAAGATTCTTCTTGCAAGTTTGGAAATTTCTAATCACAGCTCTAATGAATGAAGTAGGTATGCCATGCCTTTTTGTCTATGCACCATATAGATTTCACCCGATTCACAGTCATCGACATTCCCAAGTGAGCCCCTTGCTAGTTGATGTGACATTCTTTCATAATAGCTTCCCACTCCTCGTTTGATGCAATGGATTTGGGAGGTATACCCTTCAAGAAGATCCTAGTTGATCCATGACATGGGGGTCCTTGGATGACTAGATTGTCCTTGAGCTTGTCTTTTTACATCATACATGCCCATCTTGCAGAGCATAACCAAAATTGGCTTATGAATCCACTATACAACAACCATAAACCTAGATTTTTATAAACCTTTGAATCCTTAACATGGACACAAACTCAGGCCCAACGATAAACCTTGAACCAGACCCCGGACACAGCCATAAACTCGGATTTCCATAAGCCTTTGAAGACATAAACCTAATTGGATTTCCATGAGCCTTCAAAGACTTAACTAAATTGAAAGACAACAAAAACTATGTATCACGGCATCAACTCATCACCTTCTAGCATGAGCATATAAAGCATTAGGGAAAATTTGGACTCACAAAGGGACCTTATAAGGAGTTTGACTTCCTCTTTCATGTCCAGAACGAGTGTGCGGTAAATTTTTGCAAATCAACTCTAAACTTGGCGAAGATTTGGCAATTAGAATCTACTCTTTAAGCTCTTTCTATCGATATATAGCATGCCATGAGATTCCTCATATTTTGAAAGATTCTATAATCTTTCAAAATATGAGGAATCTCATGGCATGCTATATATCGATAGAAAGAGCTTAAAGAGTAGATTCTAATTGTAAAATCTCTGACAAGTTTAGAGTTGATTTGCAAAAGTTTTACTGCATGCCCGTTTTGGACATGATAGAGGAAGTCAAACTCCTCCCCTTTGTGAGTCCAAATTTTCCCTAATGGAACTCCATCTCTCCATCATCTTTGCATGTGTCTCTATGGAGCAGAACCTCTCTACCTCTACCTACACAAACTCTGATGACACCTATTGTGTCTCACCATCATCATGGTCATTGGCATATGAAGCCACCACTCCAGCATGTTTCAAAACCTCATCTACATCCTACATACAGCTCTCCTGTTTCCTCATATGTATGAAAGAGCAGTGCCTAATGTGCCTTGTGTGATCACAATGCCAACAATACATATATCAACAACTACGATACCGTCGTCTCTCATGAGTCCTCATTGTTGACTCTGAACTATCACACATGTCTACTATATGGATGCTAAGAAACCAAAACTATGGCAAGAAATCTTGGCAAAAAATTAATAGAGTCTCTCTTGTAACTTGAGCAAAAAACTATTAAGCAAAATCTCAACCATAAACCGTGCCAAAATGGAAACAAAGTGGGAGATCACTTGACCACTACACAATCATAACAACGATTACTCACATCAAAATCGATGCTCTCTCGTAAAACGACTTTATAATAATTATACAATGTAAAGTCCATAGTCTGCATGCATAAACAACGTCACTAAACCAAGTGAGCCCAATCTGGGACAAACAGCTCAATCGAGTATAAAGCACATAACTATATATGCAAGTAGTGAGCAAACAATCCTCAAAACACATCCCACAATAAAACTACCTGCAAAGATCTAACAATGGTGGAAAAACCTATAGAATCTATAGAGCTTGTGACTGCCTATAATCGGTAGCCACATGAGCATCTGCAAATCTCACTCCTACGAGAGTGGATACAAGAACACTAGATCCATGTCCAAACTGACAAAACTATCAAAGTGAGAGAAAAAACTTGATCATTGTCAAAGTGGGACTCATGCTCAACCGCTAAACCATCAGAGAGAGTAAACTGTACATATACACAAAGCATGGCAAGAAACTAGGAAAAATCTGGTAGAGTTTTGCTTGAATCTTGAGCAAAATCTAAAAAATCTAACCAAAACGGCACCATAAACATGAACAGACACTCAGTGTCTCAATAGAAAAATCATATATAGCATAAATAAATTGCCAAAAGCCTAGCAATGTAGCTCACTTTTGAATGAGTGGCTCTATGGATGAATGCACCTATCCAAAAACCCTATAAACTTGTGGATTTGCCACTCGCAAGCTATACTTAGCTCACGATATACTGGCATATGAATACACAACATAAGGTGCACAGAATTATGCTCGAACCACTCTCTTGAATGACCCACACAATCATACATAAGCACAATACCTGTGCTGCATAATTTACACTAGAAAAGAACACGCAAATTGTGAGAAAAATGCTTATAAGTTGGCACACTACCTCTTCGGTTGGAAAACTCGTTGACCGAAAACCAGACACAATCAAACACTTATGGTAGTGGGAATTCCAATTTGGAATGTCGTATCGGAGCCATATGTGTTGATGTGGGTGGCCGAAGTTAGAAAAGGAAGAACTGTCAAAGCTGAAATCATCAAGGAGACACTATAGAGCTGAGCCGCTTTGGATGCGGGCTAGAGGAGAGCCGATGCTGTTGATCTCTCTCGATCCATCTCTTGCTTTCAAGTCCAAGATGTTGGGGGAAAACCGTCGGAGCAAAAACCGCACCAAAATGGGCATGGGGGGAAAATCAATGGTGAGGGTACACCAGAGGTATGTCAATGGAGAGCCAAATTTCTCTTGTTATGTCGAAGCCGAGAAGAACACTCTATGCCACCTTTTTCTGCCAGACAAAAGCACGTCAATGCTCAAAGTCAAAGCCGAGAGGAAGGTGTTGTTGAAAAAATGTGCCTCCTACGTGTCGAGGTGTGATTGTTGTTGTCAAGGATGTTGATCCAATGTCGGGGGATGCTCGATCTTACTCGTCAATGCTCACACACGACACCTATGTGTGTGTGCACCTACGCATGTGCACCAAAGAGCACACATGCCCTCTCTCTTTCCTCCGTGCCCAAGAGAGCTCCCAATCTCTCTTTTTCTCTACAACACCAAGAAGACCGATGATGGCTTCTCTTTATTTCTCGCTTATCTACCTCTCATCCAAGAATTGTGTGTGTGTGTGTGTGTGTGTGTGTGTGTGTGAACACACACGTTTCTCTATGTCTCTTCTCTTCTCTCTCTATTTTTCTCTCTCCACTCTGTAGCCACAATATGTATGTGCGCGTGTGTGCACACACACCCCCCCAAAGATACAATGATGCCTGCTTTTCTTAATGCTCTTCAATTTCCCAAGTTGCCTTCAATTTTCTCCTCACTCCTTTTAATTTTCTAGTGTTTCCTTCTTGCTTGCAACCCAAGTACACGATGCTACCTGCTTTTCTTAATGCTCTTCAATTTCCCAAGTTGCCTTCAATTTGCTCCTCACTCCTTTCTAGTGTTTCCTTCTTGCTTGCAACCCAAGCACACGAGCTACCTGCTTAGTTTCCAGCACTCCTCAATGCTTTTAATTTGCTCTCCAAATTTTTGCAAAGATCTCCCTTCTAAACTCCCTTGATTAGCATTGTTAATTCTCAGTTGTACGTCAATTTTTCACTAATCCCGTTGCTTCAACTTTGTGTGCATGGACGCTCATGCAAGCACACACAGCACGAGATTTGATTACGAGCTGTTGAATTCTACTACTCACTGGTCTTTCTTTGCAATGGTTGGATGCCCAATTCACATACTCGATTCTCCTTGCTTTGCTCTATTCCTCTTTGGAGCCTTGAATCTCCCAAGCTCTGCAAAGCTTGATTCCCTGCACTTACCTCCGACAGCTTGATTCTCGACAGATGCTCCAAGATTCTCTCAAGATTCCATTGAGTGTCACAAGATCCAAGGGGAGTTGCACACACCAAACGATGCACTCAAGCTCTGATTCGTTTCCTCCATGTTGGATCTACTCAAGCTCAAGATCCAAGCTCTGTCATGGCAAATAAAGTAACAAAACAATCAATTTTGGACAAATAAAGTAACAAAAAAAACCTCTCTCTCTCTCTCTCTCTCTCTCTCTCTCTCTCTCTCTCTCTCTAAGTAATACATTCTATTTGGGTTCATGCATGTGTGCGTGAGCATTGGCCATCCAAATTTTACCAACATGCAATTTTGTGTGTGTGTGTGTGTGTGTGTGTGTTGTTTTTAGACTTATACTTATGCACAAAAGAACATAAAAATTCAAAAGACATGTGAATTTAGACAAAGGACAATGATTAGCGCAAAAACAACTCAGTCTTTGATTTATTTTTGTACATTATAGTGAGAATGAGGTATCATTTTGATATTTTGTACATAAGATAGTCAAGAACAACTTATTCTAAAGTGAAAGAGGCCAAGTTCGAGAGTGATGGGCAACAGCTTAGCCAAAAAGACTCTAAGTAAAGATAGAGTCTCTTAGTAGCAAGCTAACACGGACACCATTTTTTGGAGTTCTCTTTGTAAATTTTTTTATTATTTTGATAAATCGGGAATATTGTAACTCCTATTTTCTTGGATAAAGTTTGTAATTAATGAGCCGGGGCTACAAGCCTCCAGATTGTATTAGCCAGTTATTTCCCACCTTTGGTAGAACTCCAGATTATTAGTTTTGACCACCCAAAAACCTTGGCTAAGGTATAAAAGCCAATTTTTCTAAGTTTTTTGGATAAGAAATACACAGCGTGTGCTAACAGCGCTCATTTCTCTCCTTCTCGTGCTTCCTACTCTCTCTCCGGTTGTCACATTGCTTGTGTTTGTTGCATTGAAACCGCAGGTAAGAGCTCTATGCATTGACGTAAACACATCACAATATTTCGTAGCTTTTGGTGTCGACACGATCCGCGACCTAATTTCATTATAACTAGGAATTTACACTTTTAAATCAAAAACTAAGCATAGACGGGGTATTGGGGTATCATTGCTAAGCATTTAGATGCATTCTGGGTCGAAAATGACTAGGTAAAAAATCCACTGTTGTTAATAATCGCGATTTTGGAACTTGACCTAAATTGGGATTTGAGACCATAAGCATGTGTGCTTAGGTCTTATAAACATTTCCTAGAAGTTTCATTACGTTTGAATGTCATTTGATGTTGTAACGGATGTGATTTGTTTGCCGATGAGCGATTGGCTTTTGGTGATTTCAGTCGCTTGAGTGTAGCCTGAGTTAGATGCGAGTTGTTAGTTGTTTTTCGAGAGATTGACAACCTCTCATAGCCTCTACGCACTAGTTGAGTCAACTTCATCCCATGGTTTGATAAATTAATCGTGGTTCTCGCTAATAATGCAATAAGATAGGATGGTGAGGTTAGACATGCGTCCCACATTTGGCACCGCTGTCGGGGATCGAAGAGACCTAAACTAGGAAAAAACACGAGTGTCTTGTGTAGTTGTCCTTTAACTTCCTCTAGGTTTGCCTAGAGTTCAAACCTTGCTTTTAGAAACTGCATAGCTTAAGATTGTCGTCTTTTGCTATGTAGAGGTAGCCTGGAAGTAATCGTACTTGCTGAGTACCTTTAGGATTGTAGGATTGTAGAATTAGAGTAGTATTTTGAGAATGATTGGTAGACGAGACAAATCTTAAGATCAGTGCTGCTTAGAGAAACAAAAAACACAAGTAAACTAGTGTTTGTGGACACTTTTCACAACTCCATTGCATGAGAATCTAGGAGTAGGGTAAGTAGGATCCGAGGTGGATTTCATAACATTGTTCTCTCTGAAAGAATCAAGTGTGAGTGGTTATTGGAAGTTGCAGAATTTCAGGTCTACGGCTAGAAATAGCTCGCAAAGACTCAAATCCACTCAATCCGATTGGAGAGTAGCTGAACCAATTGGTAAGCTCAAAGATACTTCGAGGTAAAAATTTGAAGAGTTGGCCAAAACTCAGATTATCTACTTTTTCTTGACATTTTAGGCCAAATTATGTTTTGACTTGATTCATAGGCTTAAAATAGCTCATATAAAGACTGTCTTTGAAAAAATATTACAAAAAAGTGTTCATTTCAAGCCTAAAGTTAATAATCACGATTATTAACTTTCTGCTCTAAATTGGCCAAGGTTCATACCATTGATTCATTGCATATGTACAAACAACCTTTGTAAAGCCCAAGAGATTTGGATCACTAAACTGGGTAAAAACTAAAGTGTGTACCGACTTTTTGAATCTTGAGTGTAAATTGGGAAAAAATTATCCAAACTTGTTGAAAATTGATTTATAGGCTTATATTGATGTGATAAACATGTGTACATGCTCAGTTGACCAAAAAGATGCAAAAAATTATCAGTAGTAATAATCACGATTATTTACATCTGTCCTATGTTTGAACTTTTTTGACCAAGTAAGATTTGTATCACTGGATTGAAAATTGTGTCTAAAATTGCAAAGTTAGTCGCTGATACATAATTGATAATGATTTGACCAAAAATTGTCGAAACTTGATGAAACTTGGCTAGTGACCTTAACTTAAGTTACTTATCAGATTTGTGTCAAAGTTGGAGCAAAAACTTGCAAAAATATAGCTGGAGTAAATAATCGTGATTATTTATATTTGCTTCAAGACTTGATTATTTTGCAAATTTGAGTATACCACAAGGTCAAGCATATCAAGTAGACCTCACAAATCCATTTTGGTGAAATTTGGATCCCAAAAGTGAGACTTAAGCCATATTCTCAAAATCAGAGTCTACTGACACAAAACAGTTAATAAATTTGATCAAAATTTATCCAAACTTGTTGAAACTTGTCCAGGGACTTTAACAAGTTGTATACTTGCCAAACCAATCAAAAAAGTGCAAAAAACTATCAAAGTAAATAATTGCAATTGTTTACTTTTGCTATCCAGAGATATCAATTTTGACTTTGAACTTATACAGTGATAGACCAATATAATATAAAGCCATAGGGCAATTTTGGGTTCAATCGGATCAAAATTGATACATGTACACTCAGTTTACAGGTTGTAGATCAAACCTTTGAATTTTTGCTTAAGTCAAATTTTGACTCCCATAGATCAATCTGAAGTGATACACAGAGACCAATCACGAGAGTTGGCAAAAACTCTACTGCCTTTATAGAAGAATAGCTAACTTGATCAAATTTGTATAGGAATCAGGTTGCAGACGAGGAATCAATGGCTTGACAGAAAGTTGCAATTGGATCAAGTGAAAAGTGATGACAAGTCAATTCAAAGGTGAGTACTCTATCCAGGGCTTCAAAAGTCTATATGAACCTTAGATCCGGTCGTGTACTAGGAAATCAGGGCATACTCGGAGAAACCTCCAGTAGAGTATCTACCAAAGAAAGCATGAACCAAGGCAATTCCTTGCACACAATTCCTGAAGAGGTCTCAGACACTTTTTTAGATTCAACATCTGAAATGTCTTTTTACTCGACTCACTCGGAAACCGGAGCGACAGTGCGCTATAGGCATATACTGTCTTTTTACAAGACTAACCGTCATGGAGCCCAGGTTTACTTGGACCTGAACGAGAAGTATGCTATTCACATTGATGACCATGGTATTGAGTTCGAAGAAGAGATTAGGGAAAACAAACAAGGAAAAATGTACATGGATCAAAATGGAACTCAGTATTTACAAGTGAAAACCCTGATGTGATAGACAAATGGGGGTTAGAAGTAAACACCATAATCCCGGTATGTCAACAAAAGAAGGCCCACCAACTTTAGAATTCGAGGGATACGATCAAGTAGACTTGAAGCCTTTGAAACGGCTTAGTACGGATAATCCTAGGATTGGGATCTATTGTTGGGAAGATAGAAACATAAAAGATCTTCTATGGACTTCTCATGCCAAACCAAGACGATTAACGGCCATGAAGATCATCTATATCTTCAAGATCAAAGATAAGGGATCAGCGGACCTACCAACCTATCTGTTTAGAGATTGTTATAACAATAACTTTGTTATGATGACTTTTGAGGAGGTAGAACAAACCAAATACCAAGGGTATTCCATAAGGGATTGGATATTGGGACAAGGACCAGAAACAATTCCAAGAGATGAACACTGTGAGAGATCATCTGAGAGTAATGTAAAGAAACCAGAAACCACCTCATCACATAGAAAACCAGGTGACACTAAGGCCAGTCCACGACTACATGAGTCACTATTTCCAACCCACTGGTTTGAAGGACTCGAAACAAGACCAACTACAGAAGACCGGGAGTTGAACCAAACAGATGCATCAGACCAACTGATTTTCAGAAATGGGTCAGAAAATAAAGTGGATCAGGGGATGCATACAACCACTTAGCAAGATTTAAGCAAGTGCTAAGAGCAGAGTGTATATTTGATTTCCATACTCAATTCGAGGGGTTTGGAATGACATTAGAAGGAAAAGCATTGACATGGTTCCAAAACATTCCACCAAGGTCAATCATGGACTTCAACACATTAGCTCAAGGATTTGTAGCTGCTTGTTCCAAAACAATGATCAAACATAATACGGTAGCTCAAATCTACAGCTTTAAACAGAAACATGGTGAGTCTGTTAGGAATTGTGCAACTCGAATGAAACAGTACATGGCCAGATGCCTAGAGATGGAGATAGAAGAACGACTTGTATCTTTGTTTCTAGAGGGAATGCTAAACAAAGAACTTCATGCTTTACTCTATAGTAAAAAGCATACAACCCTAGAAGCGTGTGTGCCAGATGCTATTGACTCAGGAGACAATTGCAAAATTTTCAACAAGGAAGATGTCCCTAAGGATAACCAAAGCGAGAAAACAACATCCACTAAACCAACACAAGTGGGAATGGATGCTGTGGCACCACTCTCAGCCATAGAAGATATGCTAAAAAGGATGAACGACATGATGAACAATATGCAAAAAGCACCTATGAGGGGACCAGGACATGCGAAACCTCCACAGGGACAACCAATTAGGCCACAAAAATGGTGTGCAATCGAGGGTAAATGGACCAACCATGAGACCCACGAGTGCTACTTCAGGCCAAAGTATGATGGGAATGTTCAGTACATGCCCATGCAGCCACAAGGACAACCCATGTACAAATATCAGCCTAATATAGCCCAAGCTCAAAGACCACCAATGGGTATAGAAAGACCTCAACCTGTGTTGGGACAACAACGTCCATATCCAAGACATAATGGAGTACCTGTAAAGTACATGCACTCTGAAGGAGTCATAGAGAAACAAGCATTAGTGCATGTTACACCCTATGTAGAGCTTAGTCTATGTACAGTAATGGTAGAAGGAGATTGGTATAATTCACATCCACCACCAATGGAAGAAATCGTGACTTATGCTCCACCAGAGCTTGCACCAATGTATTATGTAGCCAATCAAGGTGTCAGACCTCCCATGGTAAGACCCATTATGAAGCCAAGAACAGGAAACTGTCATAACTGTGGTGCTGATGATCATTGAAAAAATGAATGTCCAAAGCCTGACAAAAACCTCAAACCAATTGAAGCCTACTGCATACAATGTTGCAAAAAGAGAGGACACTTTCCGGAAGATTGTCCTAAAAATCCTTTGAATAAGGATAAAACTGTAGTAAACGTAGTCCAAGTGATACCTCGTAGCTCATCAGAGAGTGAACCGATTGTTTCAATCAAGGTAATCACTAGAGCCCAGGACAAGAAAAAGAAATACGACTCCTCTGATGATTCGGAAAATACAAAAGATTCCTCTCAAAGAATCAAAAGGAGCAGAAGCTAAAGATATGAGATGAGAAAACAAAAAAAACGGGTTAAAATCGAGGAGAAAGGAAAGAAGCTAGTCCAGGATAAGTTGAAAGAAACTGGTAGGAATTCAAGGAAACAACCGTGAAATCTGGAGGATCCATTCTAGTTGATAAAAGTTTTGAGCCTATTAATGCTCCCTTGGAAGCCTACCAAGAAGGACTTGAAGCAGGACAAAACATGGAAAACAAATGGAAAAACTATCCATCTCCAGACATAGAAGCAACTAAGCTGGAAGCTTATAAAAATTTGGTAAGAATCACGCAAGAAATGCTGGAAAAACAAAAACCCAAGCTTGAAAGTACTGCAAAACCTGAAGAGCTTGTGGTAAAAGAAACGAACAAAAAATCCGATGTGGTGGTGGCAGAACCCCACCTTGACACAAACGAACCAGAGCTTGTAGTGACTGACAGCAAAGATGCCTTAGACAAAATACCATTCGTAGAGGAAGACTAGCCAAGACACTTATGGAAAAAAGTGAGAGATCAATGATGGGAGCCTAACTCTAAAGTCAGCTCCTATAGAGGAAGTTTGGTTGGATAACCTACCTTCTAATATGAACATGGATTTACAATCGTTGTACGGGGATCGCGGATTGGAAGCTTCAGGAATGTCGAAACCATTGACCTTGAAAACATTACCTTCTTACTTGGGAGATAATGAAGATGCATCCATCGTATGTAAGACCACTCAAGTAAAAAGAGCTGAACAGACCCTAGAAGTAGACAACATTCATTCAATCATGTCTATACCCATCCAATGCACTCTTACCTTGGGAGAAATGTTAAAACTCAGACCATACTTATGGAATGATTTATAGAAAATCCTAGAGAAGGTGGAGATAACGGGGTTAATCTCAAAAAAATAGGGAAAATTGAAAAATGAAATGGACAATAAAGAGATTCGATCAATTCCCATGAACAAGGTCGGAGAATATTATGAAGGGAAAGAAGGAAACAACACCCTCTCAGTGAAATAGAATGACATTGAAACCATGGCAATACTGGATAGTGGAGTTGGCATAGCCATAGACACTAAAGCAGTATGGAAATCCTCGGGACAGCGAGCCATTAGACAAACGCGAATGAAATTGCAGTTGGCTGACGGACACATTGAGAGACCATTATGGATTCTTGAAAAAGTGATAGTCAATTCCTGTGGAATTGAATATCAACACACTTTTGCCATAGTAGACTTTGGAAAAAAAACTCAACTATGAAATCATATTGGGAAGACCTTTCACGCGACAGGTACAGCTTATCCAAGATTGGGAAAACAACTATTTGTACTTGAAGCAAGTGGGATCTATAACAAGAGTAAATCTAAAAGATCACACTTATAGAGATGTCTTGAAATCATCCATCCAAGAGTTTGATTCAGTCTCTTCGGCTGAAACTAAACTCCCATCTTGGTTAAACAAAGACACTCCTATTTGGATGTGTGGAGCTTCAGAAAATGGAAGCTTAAGATGAGAAGAATGTATCCTAGAAAAGGACTGCACAGACAAAGCCTACGTACCTGAACCCTTTCCAGAGCATTTGTTTGAGCCATTCGAGTGGACTCAAATTTTAGCGACAATGGATGTATGTGTGAATACGTTTATGCCTACTCAATTTTGCAATGAGGATGGCTACGATATAATTTCCATCCAAATGATTTAAATCCTCAACATTGAAGACGAAGAGGAGGAACCCAAGGACTTAATGAAAGCTCGACAGGTCTTTTCGGACCTCTATTACGATGATGCAATTGATGAGTTAGATGAACATTCAGCTACCTTAGAAGATTCGTGGTCAGAAAAAGAACATATAAGAGCTAAGTTACTCTTAAAAGGAGGGGAGGAAAAGTTTTTTAAGTTTCCAAACCAAAAATCAAGAAGACAAAAATAGTATAGACGTAAAAGAGACACTAGAATTTTGAAAACACGACCTATGCTATCAAACTCTAGTAAAACACAATTCTTGATGCAGATAGATGCAAATGATTGTGTCAAGGACAAAATCACTGGCAGATATCCCTCAAAAAAAAACTCAGAAATGTCTCAGACATTGAGGAAAACAAGGGTACTCAAGAAAAATCATAGGATAAGAAACCACTCATGACCAGAGTCGAGCGGAAAAAGAAATATCAAGAGTTGAAAAAAGCTCTAAAGGAGATATACACAACTGAAACGGAAACCACGGAAGAGGATGGTAAGGATGTAATGCATGTTCCATCCCATTATAAAAAATATACTCTCCAAGATTGGAAAATCATAGTTGAACAACCTGTTAGGGAACTACGGAAACAGGGTGAGTCTTATGAAGGACCTAAAAACGCTAAAAGGATAGACTTGGATGAACCAGGAGAAGAGCCTCAACCTGCTTACATCGTGAATGACCTAACAGAAGAAGAAGAAGAAGAAAAGCTTTTGCTAAGCTTGTTAAAGGAATACCGAGATATCTTTGCTTGGTCTTATAAGGATCTCAAGGGTGTTGATCCAGAAATTATCAACATACCATGCCCATGAGAGATGATGCAAAACTAAGAAGACAGAGACCATACACGTATAACGAAACATTTGCCAGGAAGATAAAAGAAGAGATTGAAAAACTGAAGGAAGTTGAATTCATTTACGAAATTGAACACACGGATTGGGTGTCTCCAATTGTGGTAGTACCCAAGAAGAATGGAAAGTTACGAGTGTGTGTTAATCTCAAAAAGGTGAATGCAACTACCATTATAGACAACTTTCCTCTTCCGATTAACTGAGCATGTTTTAGAACGAGTTGCAGGAAAAGAAGCTTACAACTTCTTAGACGGCTTTTCGGGATACAATCAACTTTTCGTTGACACAAAAGTTCAGCATGAAACTGCTTTTGGGACAGAATGGGATATATTTGCCTATGCCGTTTGGGTTAACTAATGCTCCAGCCACGTTTCAAAGGTTGATGATCCATGCTTTCAAAGAATATCTTAGGAAATTATTAGAAGTATATATGGATGATCTTTGCGTACATTCATCAATCCGGGCTGATCATTTTAAACACCTCAAAAAGGTATTTGAAAAATGTAGACTTTATAGGATTTGCCTAAATCCTGAAAAAAGCACATTCATGGGTAGACAAGGAAAACTTCTTGGACATATAGTGTCTAAAAATGGCATAGCTATTGATATTGAGAATATTCATGTCATTGCTTATTTGCCTAGACCAACAACAGTAAAGGGAGTACAAGCCTTCATAGGGCATTGTGGATATTACCGACGGTACATCTACATGTACGCTATAATTGCAAAACCCATGTATAGCTTGATTACGCACTTTGGATGGACCGAGGCATGTGAAGAATCCTTCATGAAGCTTAAGCAAGATCTTACCTCAACTCCAATATTAAAAGCACCAGATTGCAATAAGGAATTCCATGTACATGTAGATGCTTCCAATTTTGCTATAGGTTGTATATTAGCTCAACCACGAGACAAAAAAATTGACTTTCCTATTTCTTATGCTAGATGACAATTGAACATGGTGGAAAATAATTACACCACCACCAAAAGAGTAGAATTAGGAATGATCTATGCCGTTAAAAAGTATAGACATTACCTATTAGCCAACAAGTTTGTGTTCTTTGTGGACCACCAAGCCTTGTTGTATTTGGTCAACAAGCCTTGCAGCACAGGGAGAATAGTGAGATGGTTCATCATTCTTGTCGATTTGATTTCACTGTGGTTGTAAAAAAAGGCACTACACATCAATGAGTAGATCATTTGTCAAGGATTGTTTCAGGGGAATTACCTAAAGGGGTAGACGATTATCTATCAGATGCCTATTTGTTCTCCGTGGAAATGATACCTAGATGGTCAGACAACATTGTGTCATTGATGTGGCAATAGCTCAAGTGGACTCACAAATACCACTTCCTATCATGGTCAGATTGATCGAGCAATTGACTATGTATCAAATACTAGCTGGTAGGCTATACAAAAGAAATCGGGACAGGATATTTCTCTTATGCATTAATCCTGAATAAAAAGAACAATACCTAAGTCAAGCACATGTTACCATAATAGGACTTCACTTTGCGAAAGACCAAACTATGTAACGAATCTTGAGACTTGGAGTATTTTGGCGGACTACAAGAAGAGATGTTTGATCTTTTGTAAAGGATTGCCCTCAATGTCAAAAACAAACACCCATAACTTATGTAACCTTGTTTCAAATGTCACCTGTTCTTAAGTGGGGTAATTATCTGGTTACTTACTTATCAAGCCGAACATTTCTTGAGAATATGAGTAAACGTCGTCAAAGAGAAATCGAAATGAAAGCACGAGACTATGCTCTTATTGGGAACCAATTGTATCGGAGAGGTAAAGATCAACAATTTCATCTTTGTGCAAATGAAAACAAGTATATTCCGGTTATAGAACAAGCACATGCGGGATTAGCTGGAGGTCACTTTTCTAGTGAGACCACCACAAGAGCAATCTTGATGGCAGGCTTATGGTGGCCAACACTTTTTGCAGATGCCAAAGAATATGTTCGAAGGTGTGATGCTTATCAACGAGCAAAAATGCCAACACAAGTAGATAACATGCCCTTAAGACCAATGATGGGGGCTAGAGCTTTCGCAAAATGGGGTATAGATTTTGCTGGACCAATAAAACCACCTGCTTATAGAACCCAAGCTCAATATATCATTTGTAGCTACGAACTATTTGACCAAGTGGGCCGAGGCTAAAGAAACTCAAAAGAATGATGCCAGAACCGCTGCTGCATTCTTATATGAGTATGTATTCAGGAGATATGGACTGCCAATAGAGATTGTCAGTGATCGAGGAACTCATTTACTCACTGAGGTAATAGAATATTTGCTTAATGAGTTTATGGTCATCCATAACAAATCACCTCCCTATCACCCACAAACAAATGGACAAGTTGAGCATATGAATAAAATTCTTAGCTCGGTGCTGACTAAAGTGGTTAGTTCAGGAAGGACAGACTAGGAAATGAATCTCCATGCTGCTCTATGAGCTTACCAAGTTTCATTCAGAACAACTTTGAATGCTACACCCTTTAACCTTGTTTATGGTCTTGATGCCATACTTCCAATAGAATTTCTATTGCCGACATTAAGGGTAATACAGAATCTTGAGTGGATTGGACATGATTTGTCAGAAAGACTTGAAGATTTGTAGAAGCTAGATGAGCAAAGGCTAACTGCTATAGCTCATATCTATGCACAAAAACAGTTTTTTGATTCCCACTTAATCACAAAGATTTTCAAGAAAGGGGACTTAGTTTTTGTCTATTCCCTTAAGCAACCCATTCCCAAGTTTAAGAAAAAGGGAAACGGACCATTTATCATTGAAGATGTATCTCCAAGTGGAGCAATAACATTTTCCACCCTAGATGGTGAACCAATGGCTAATTGGGTTAGTGGATGCCGTTTAAAGAAATACAATTTGCCACTAACCAATGAATTGCCAGAAAGAATGCATGCAACCAAACAAAGGAGGATCAAACGACAACAGGTTTGATGTAGCGTGTGATTTCTGCAAAATTACCTAATAATGCCCTTATAATTCATCATCAAGGAAAAATTCACTAATAATATCTTCCGGATGAGTGTAAATAGTGTATATATTATCAGAAAATCATAAAAAATAGTCCCTTTTTGGATATTTTTAATCATTTTTATTTATAATGAGGATTAAAAATTGAAACATCCTACAAAAGACAATAAAGCACTGCTTTTCAATGGATTTTCTTAATTATTTGATTTTTACTTTACTTTTTTAGAAAATTTTGCTATTTTCTTTGACTTTTTCAAATAAACAGGTCAAAATTAATGATAAATAGCAAGGAAACTCAGATGGAAAATCGGAAGACACGATAGTGATCAGAAAGACAAGGTAGACAAGCACAAAAATTTTCAATAAATTCAGAAGATGGAAGTGGGAAGCCTAAAATAGGCGGCCAGGCCTACTTTTGCAAAATTCTTGCAGAATGAGCTATATATAGGAATCCGATCAGAGAAATTTTTGAGTTTCACATAGATTTCACGGCTTAGCAAGACTAACGGGGAATCTGGGGAAATTTGGTTCGGGAAGTCCGGGTATAGATATCCAAGGGAGGCTAAAACCACCTCATTTCCACTTGGAGCCTTTGCAGAGAGAGATTTCGACCTCTTTCACGCGACTTTTTTGGAGCCCATAGTTGACCATTTTCAGCACCGTCTCACACGAGACATGAGGGGTAAGTTCTTTACTCGTCAATGATCCATTTTGTACGACCGGTAGCTAGTCTAAAGCCCTAGAAAAAAAACCTAGAAACCGAGCAATGCACGAAGACCTATGACCTAAAACTGACCATAGCGGCTTGCCAACTTGACCAAATCAGATGGGATTTGAACCATAGCATGCCCTAACATAATAGAACATTTCTATATCATCAGCAGATGACCATTTGACAGGGGTCCAGAGGGTCCCCAGTAGAAAAGTTAGGTTTTTGGCAAATGCCAAAATTTCGACCTGACTCCACAGATGGCTTGCTTATGAGGTCCATATATAATGTATATGATTGGTTTGATGAAATCCATCAAGAAAAGCCCTCGAAAAGGAAAAAATGGCTCGAAGGTTACAAAGCGTCAAATTTGACATACGGGGTCAAATTGACTCCAAATGAGCCAGAATTGGACAGGTTGCTTCACGACTATGTTGCGGACAAGTCCAAGGCCTCAAAGTTGACCAACCAACCCAACAGGCGGTGTAGTCACAAAAAACGGTGATTTGAGAGTCAACAAAGGACAAAGTGATGCCGGCATGACCAAACTTGACCAAATTCAATTTAGGACTTGTATTAAGTGTATGGAATATGTCTAGGTCAAAATTTGTGAGTTTTGCAAAGACATTGTCACTGTTGTAAATAATCATGATTATTTACTTTTGCATCAGTTTGTCTTGAAAATTGTCACCTCACCTCACCTATCATGTGTACACACCTATTACATGCCAAAAATCAAGTATGTGCCAAAATGACCACCCATTACTTGTAAATTGTCAAAAAAATGCAAAGAAGTCTTTGCAAGACAAATTCTTGGTTATGGACCACATTTCTTAATCCAAATCACCTTATATCTCATATACAAGGTCTATACAATTCCTAGAACCATTTTGTATAAAAAATGTCAATTTTGGAAGAAAAGTTAATAATCACGATTATTTACTTTCTCATCAAAATTGGGGAGTTTTGATATTTTTCCATCATACATCCAAAGTACATGATGTGTTAAGCCTACTAGCAAAATTTGAACCAATTTGGAGCCCAAAATCTCAAATTTCCTTTATATCTACTGTTTCAAAGACCTAAATCTGGTATCATTTTCACCCTATGCATCCAAATGAGTCCATATTCCACTCAGAGCATGCATTTGGTATATACTTCAAGCCTATGAAGCCAAGTTTGCAAAAAGTTGAAGAATTTCCTCAACTGTAAATAATCACAATTATTTTCTTTGGTTGCAAAATTTTGTTTTGACTTCACAATTTTGTTCCTTGTATGTTTTTGCATCCTTGCACACTCAAAATTTGATTTGAAGCAAATTGGACCAAAATTGTTAGCACTTCAACCTAAAGGACATTTCAAAGAAAATTACGACAAGCTGCTAACTTTGCATTCTATTCACTGAACAGGATCCATGCAAGAAGCAGAGAGGGCCAAGAAGAAGCTCAACCAAAAGGAGAAACTACAAGAACTGCCCGCTTATCAACTAGACCCCGAGTCAGTCAAAGCAGCCAAGGCATCATACCTCTCCAGAGAACAATTAGAAGAGCATCACACTACAGTCTTCACTAGCAGGTTCAAAAGTGAAGAGGGGCATCAGGTGGAGTTGCAACTCCTGCCCAAGGAGGTCTATGATGTAGCTGCCAAGCCAGAAACCAAAGAAGCTAACTCCAGGCTGCGACTCAGGGATTTTTACGAACAAGAGCCTTGCAGAGTGGATTTTCAGAAAGCTTACGAGCTTCTATCCATAATTAAAGAAAATGAAATCGCACAGATATCTGACACCCAAGGGAACAAGGTCGAAGTAGTGATCACTAAAGAGATAGAGGCAGAGGCACTCAGACTGCCCACAGAAGGAATGACCATGTGAGCAAGGGACAGGAAAACAGCTGGAACCTTTACCAAAGAGACAGCCGTGGCTACCTTCGCTGATTTAATTCACAAACAAGTGGAAGAGCCAGCCTGTTTGTACCACCAGCGCTTCCATTTTCTGGCAAAAAGGCCACCAAGATACACTACGCCAAATCATGCCGTGGCTACCACATTCACTCAAGTTCTCAAGTCGACAACAAGGCAACCAATGGACCATGCACAGTATGTCCTGACAACTTTGAAGGGCACCAAGAAGGAAGGAAAAATCACTTACTTGGGTGCGCCAGAGGTCTTGACGAGAATAGCATACCATGCCATTGGCATGGCCGAAAACCTACCGCCTGCTCCTGATTAGAACACCTGGATATTGGCAACACAACCCTCTCCAAGAGCTACAAGGTTAGGAAAAAGATCATATAAATCCGATGAAGAGTCAGCTGATAGCTCGCCGAAAAGGCACATCAGTGAGAGCTCTGACAACAACGAGGAAAAGAGAGCTCGTAGAGAATAAATGAAAAGAAAAGCTGTGGCTGCACACCAAGAAGAGCCAGCCCAAAAACAAGCACGCTTTGAAAGAGAGAAACAAGCCTACCAGCGCAGTAGACAAGCACAAGGGAAGGACCCAGAGAAATGGGTGCCTACTAGACTCAAAGGCCCAAAAATGAAGCATCACACAAGAAAAGAGGTTGATGATCCGACAGAGCGTTTGGAAAGAATGTACCAAGAAGCCGAATCTCTAAAGCTGAAGGAAGCAGAAGAAGCTGCTAAGTGAGCCAAGGAGGCGGAAGAACAAAGACAAGCCAAGGAAACGGCTAGAGTAGAAGTCCAAGAACAAATCTATGGATCTCCCAGACCAACCTCACCGCCTACCGAACAACAGGAACACCCCATGCCAGCCCACCACCATCACCTGAGAGAGAGAAAGCAAATGGATCTGAATCCAACAAAGAAATAGAATCTGCACAAGAGGCGGCCAGCAATAGAAAGAGAAAGATAAATAAGCAAAGCTAGAAAAAGAGGCTACCACTGCACAAGAGAAAGAACCCGAGCCAGAGAAGGAAGCAAGTCCGGCACCAGAAGATACAACAAGATCTAAGCCAGAACCCTCTACTGCATCCCATTAAGAGAAGGATGAAGCACCATCTACTTCTACTCAGCCAGAAACTGCCGAGGCATCAAAGCCTCAGGATGACAAAGAAGAAGACTAACCCTCTACCTCCACACAAGAAGAACCAGCAGCTACGATGCAACAACAAAATACACATGAGGTTGTAGGCATATCTCAGTTGGACATGAGGATTGGCAGTCCAACGACGAAGTAATAGTACAAGTAAATGAATATGCACGGAAGATGCAAGAAATGATGGAGAGACTCTGTTCAGCAACACTAAGCTGCAACACAAAGGCCAAAGAACTTGAGATGGTGATCAACACTCTCCAAGGAGAGTTAGAAGACAAGATAATTGATCTTCAAAGGTAGGTGTAGGAGATGAAGGTAGAAGCTGAACAACACCAGCTAGCTAGGGATAGGCAGCAAAAAGAAATGGAGGAATTAGGTGATTTTCTCACTGAACTATCCGATGCCTGCAAAGCAAAAGACGAGCAGCTGAAAAAAGTTACGAATGAAATTCTTACGACATCTCTGTCAGCTCAAATAATTCAGGTGCAATTAGATGTTTCCAATGCTTCTCTGCATGTTAATCCTCATGGCTCACGGACACCCCATCACCTACGACGGACGTTGAATTATTTACTTGGTAGAGTCAGGTACAGGGCTTGCCGGTCCAATAGGAAAAGGATAAGAGTGATCGCTCATGAGAGGTGCACTTTAACTGGAACATTCAAGGGATTAGTTGGCTAAGCATGGGCGCCCAAGTGTGAATGGGGTGAGCTCATATAAAAGTCAACTAAACCTAAAATTCACTCATTCTCTCATTTGTGCAATTGAAGAGTGCTCTTGCTCCATCTCCATCTTCTTCTTCTTCATCTCCTTGTGTGTTCCAGTTAAAGTGCGAGAGAGAGAGAGAGAGAGAGAGAGAGAGAGAGAGAGAGAGAGAGAGAGAGAGAGAGAGAGAGTGCGATCGAGCATTGCGGCGGCACAACGGCGGTGAGGCGGTTGAGCGCGGTGTAGCGGCGTTTCACTCTTCTTCGCGGCGAGGAATCCTCCACGACAGGAAGCGTAGAGCGGTGAGTGACACACCAATGCCATCTTTGAGCTTACTAGTTTAGGCTTGTTGTGTGCTTGGAGCCATTTGTGGCTCGCATACGGTGTATCAGCAAGTTCCTTGCATTGACATGTGCGACATACGCGCACATTTTTGGCGCCGTTGCCGGGGAATGCCATGCACTAAGCTTGAATGGCACTCTGTGATTCTTTTGTGGTGCAATTTCAATTGTAGGAAAGATAAGAAAGGAGGGTGTGTGTGTTGAGAAGAAGGATTTTATGTTACTAATGTGTATTTTTTTTGTTAATGGAGTTTTCAAAGGTACTATGTTTTTTCTCTGTATAAGGTGTTAGTATTAAGGTTTTTAGTTCTGTGTAATATAAAGTACAGTAAGTAGGAAGTAGATCTGTGAGAGCTAATAGAGTGTGTTAGTGTGTAACAGTAGCTGTATTAGTTAGAAGTAGTTAGGTAGAGTGTGTGTGTGCTCTCGCACAAGCCGAGGCGACCTTATCCTTAAAAAAAATAAAAATAAAAATTAAGGTAGGACCGGGATCGGGAATATCTCCCAGATCCAAGCCCAAACGCAAGCCCAAGCTCACGCTCAGGCTTAGGCATCTATCGCCTTTTAAAATTACGAATTTTAGCTTCACACGTAGCTAAAAATCAATTTTTTGAGGACCAACGGAGCTTCAGGTGACTGAACGTTGTGCTGTAAAGCACACCATGACCCTCTGAGTGATACGCTTGTTTTGAGCTATCACACACTTTAATAAAAAAATTGATCATTCAAAAATATTAAAAAACATAAAAAAACGAGTGAAAACGGAAGCCTAAAAAAGTAAGCGGTTAACCTTCGAGGTTATTTGTCAACACTTGTAGGGTGCCAAAGGCACATGCATTTGTGTTGTGGTCGTGTGCTAGAGACGGAGCAACTAGAGAGAATTTCAACTTACACGAGTTCTCATTATCCACGTACCTTAGGTTCCGGCCCCTCGGCGGGGACCCAAGGTAGTACAAACCAAGACCCGAACATAGCGGCTAGTGACTCTTCCTCTGACTACGACGTCATGGAGGGTTTCCCAATGCCTAATCCCAATAGATCAAGCCAAGACATGCATGCCATGGGTCCGCGGTCCGGGTCGAGCGTGCTTAGCCGCTTGAAGGAAACCTTCAGTAGAGCAACTCGCTCCGAACATGGAGCTAATGATGTAAATGAGGGGGGTGCGGAACTAAATTCTCCATTCATGACCAATGTAGAGCCTATGCCCTTAGAGAATGTGCACGTGAATAATTCATTCACTGCACCTCCGGACTCTTCAGAGTTATTTCCGTCCGAGGTCATATTACCCGATGGTAGAAGCCTTGCCGAAGTGCAAGAGGTTGAGCAATATATCCTTGTGCAGCGAGGGAAAAGGAAATTGAGAGCTTACGCAAGGTGGATCAACAAAGAGAGTTAAAATCAAAAGGGCCTATGTCAATATCTTTTCTAGAAGAGAAATCGAGTGCTCCTGACTTAGCAACTGCTAAGGGCCAACCCCTAGAAAGCAACATTGCATCTAGCTCAAAGGACACCCCTAGCACCTCAATCCTAGATGGAGTGTTCTTAAATGAGAACTGGGAGTACGAACTACAAAATGAAACTTTGACCGACCTATACACAGGTCACACCTATCACGTGGGTTGGTTAGATGTCCTACAATCCACAATGGGTGCTACTAGTGTGGAGGATCAACAACAAAGAGTTTGTGAGGTCATCCATAGGGTCATTGAGTTAGAGAGACAGAACAAGGGGATCAACATGCCTTCAATGGGTCTCATGAGATTCTTAAATACAGGAAAGCCTAAACAACTGACCTTATCGCAAATGGAGACTCCCTCGGTAAGTCCGATGGATCCTCCATATGTTGTTTCTCTAGGGGTCTCAGTGCAATATGAGCCCACAAGTGATAGCTTCACCTTTCCAAGTCTAGCTCAGCTTTCCCTTGATGACACCACGGCTACCATGCCTACCCCAATGATGGGCATGCCGAGAAACACTCCATGGACCTCATTTGTTAGTAAAGCACCACTACATGGTAGCTCAATTCCTACAACAGTACCTACAAGTGTGTACCAATCGTATGCACCTATGGGTCATCGCACTCATGTAGTCCCTACCCCTCCCATTGTTTCAACTACCTATGCTCCACAACCACAACACCCAAGTTCTTATTTCCATAGGACTATACCAGCTAGCATTAGCATGTCACATTCGACGTCTGCTATGCCTAGGGCCACACATATGAACTTTGGGCCACCACATGGCACAACATCGTACCCAATGTGGAACCCAAGGGCTACATTTGCTTAAACTATTGGTTGATTTATTGCTGAGAATATGCGTAACACGCTTGATAGAGAGCCTAGAAGTAAGGCACTACAAATAGCCAAGCTCACACAAAAATTTAGTGGAGACGGGGATGTGAGAAAGCATATCGAAGTGTTTGAACAAATATGCAATTCTCTAGGAGAACACAATGACCTGCATAAGAGTAATGCTTTAAGCCTAACCTTAAGTGGGAAGGCAGGGGATTGGTATAGAACCCTAAGGGTGGAAGAAAAAACGATTTACCCTACTCTTAGGAGGCTGTTCTTGAAAGAATACATACGATAGGGAGTACTATGGGGTGTAGCCTCTCAGCTCTAGAAAGCCCAATGAGAGGAAGGAGAGTCGGTGAGAGACTTTATTAGTCACTTGAAGCATTTGAATTCTTGTTGTAATTCAAATGAGCGCTTCAATAATAATCAATTGCTTGATAGATTCATTAGGGGATTACGACATGAGGATATCTACAATGGCTTAGTCATTGGAAGTATCACCACTTGGGAAGCAGTTACCACCAATGCAATCCAATTGGAGGATAATTTAATGATTCAAGGAGAAAGAGTGTCTCTTGAGCCTAAATCTACTAGCTCGCAAGCATCAGGGAATCAACCAATGACGCTAAAGCCTATTGCTAAGGAGCCAAAGATATCTGAGATGACTTTAGCAGATCTCACCAAGGCTATTCAAGAGAGTCTTAGAGACAATCCTTCTCCGCAAAACAATCATATGTATCCAAGAAGGGAGCAACAATGGTGCTCAATATGCTATGGACCCCATAGTACCAGTGAATGCCCTACTTTTAGAGTAAAATTCAATGCGAATTGCAATGCATGTGGAAGGTATGGTCATCAAGATAAGGATTGCATAGTATTTAAGCGTGTGATGGCCAATAGACCAACCTTAGCATGGACAGACACACCTCGAGTGCCTGCATTGATGCCGGTCCCACCTCTTGAACAAACAACACAACACATGGTCCCTACGGCCTAAAATGTTGTTCAAACAATGTTGGAATTAGGGTTGCAGAGAAACACACACAGCTTGGAGAAGACGAAGGAAGCTCAAGGCACACAATTGAGAGCGTGTTACTTAGTGTGCAATGGAAAGATAGATAGCCCTAGAGTGATGGGCGTATATACAATGCACGGGGGAAAAAACCTCCTAAAGAGGGAAAAAATACCCTGGCGGTCCTAGTGTGTTCACACACATCACTACCACATGTATATGGGAACAAATCCCCCCTGGAGTGATGCGGTGAACGAGAGTTGGTACATGAGTAAAGGGAAGTGCCATGCCCTGAGGACAGGATCAGTCCACAAAGAGGAGTAAGCCCAAAGCTTTGCGGAAAGCTTCAAGCTTCTAACGAGACAATGCCGTTGTGAAAATATCTGCAAGGTTGTCCTGTGTTGGCACATAAGCCAAGCTGATCTCTCCTGTTGAGAGCCTCTCCCCGACATAGTGGTAATGCACCTCAATGTGCTTTGTGCGAGCATGAAAAACTGGGTTCCTCGCAACTGCCAATGCGCTCTGACTGTCAGTGTAGATAGTGTTGGCAGTGTCCTGTCCAACACCCAAATCAGCCATAAGGCGCCTGAGCCATACACACTCAACTGTAGCTCTGAAGACTGCCCTGTACTCAGCCTCACAACTCAAAGTGGCCAGAGTAGGTTGCTTCTTGCTCAACCATGATATACATGAACTTCCAAGCATGAAACAAAAACCTGATGTGGACACTCGCGTGTCAAAACAACCAGCCCAATCTGAGTCCGAAAAAGCATGTAAGTTTGGCGGAAATGATCCCCCCTTGGGATAAAATAAGCCAAGATGTAAAGTGTCACTAAGGTAGCGAAAAATCCTCTTGACTGCCTGCCAATGCTTAGACCCTGGGCTATGCATAAATCTGCTGACCTGTGAGACTGCAAACTGAATATCTGGCCTCGTGTTGCATACATAAATGAGGCAGCCAACAGCAGTTTGGTAAAGAGTGACATCAGCAGGATCGCCAACATCATGTAGACTCAACTTCAAACCTGTTTCCATGGGAGTGGCAATAGGTTTGCAATCCTCAAGTCCAAACTTACATAGCAATGTCTCTATGTAAATTTTTTGACACAAGGCAATACCACCATCACAGTGCTTAAACTGTATACCCAAGTAATGATGCAACAGCCCCAAATCTTTCATCTTGAAAGTAGCATTCAAATCAGCCTTGAATTCGACAATATGTCTCTCATTTGGTCTAGTGATCAGAAAATCATCAACATAAAGAACCAAAATGAGAAATACATCACCCTCACGCTTTACATACAATGTGCTTTCTGTTGGACTGTTACGAAAGCCTTGTTTGACCAAATGAGTGTCAGCTTTCTCATACCAAGCACGAGGAGATTGCTTCAACCCATACAAAGACTTGTTACATTTGCAGACTTTGTCCTTTTATGACAAAACCGCGAGGCTGCGTTACATAAACTTCTTCAAATATGTCACCATTCAAGAAAGCAGTAACAATGTCTGATTGATGTACATCCCAACCAAAATGCGCTGCCAATGCACATAGAAAACGCACAATAGTCATACGACAAGTGGGAGCAAAAGTTTCTTCATAATCTATGCCTTTTTGTTGTGCATAACCCTTTGCAACAAGTCGATCCTTATGGCGATCGATCTCACCATCCGGTTTGTGTTTCAACTTGTAAACCCACTTCGTACCAATGGACTTTTTGCCAGGAGGCCAATCACATAAAGTCCATGTGTCATTTTCTATAAGTGCATCATATTCTGATTGCATGGCAGCCATCCAATTTTTTGAATTCTGTGCTTCATCAAAAGTCAGAGGCTCCTCAACATCATGTAAGCTAGACACAGCCAAAGCATAACAATCTGATGCATAAGATGCATGGAGAGAGCCTGAACGAGTACGACTAGACAAAGGTGCATCCAATTTACTGTCACGCAAAGTGTGCACTAGCCATTTTGGCATACCTCTAGCCTGCTCATTTTCAGCCCTTTCCTCATCAAGTACATCATGTACATCTGCATCAGTAATAGGCTAATCTAAAACATTTTCAGAAACCCCCATAGGTTGTACATTTGCCTCATTGGAACTTATATTCGTATTTCCACCACTGAAAAGAGGCAACAAAGTGTCATAAATGTCCTGTGAGCTTACATTACTATCTCTAGTACATGACAGCAAGGGCTGAACAGAATCTTCCACAAACACTACATCCCGAGAAACCAGAATACGTTTTGTTTGCGGATGATCCAATTTTGCCGAGAATACGTTTTGCCTTATCATCCAATTTTCTGCGCTGCACTTGTGGCACCAAAGCATATGCCAAATAGTCAAAAAAACGCATGTGCTCAATAGAAGGCTTTCTATCATACCATGATTCATATGGAGTAATAGACTGCAAAGCTTTCGTAGGACACTTTCTAAGTACATAAGTGGCACACATGATGGCCTCAAGCCAAAAAGAATGCGGTAAAGCTTGACTTTTGACCATACATCGTGCCATTTCCGTCAGTGACCTGTTTTTCCTCTCAGCAACACCATTTTGCTGAGGCATAGAAGGAAATTAGATTGGTGTTTTATCCCACGACTAGCCAGAAAAGCATTAAATTCATGAGACATATACTCCCCCCCTCGATCGGAACGGAGGGTGCCCATAGTACATTTCAAGACATTTTCAGCCATAGCCAGAAATTGTTTGAAGCACATAAAAACTTCGGACTTCGCTTTAAGCGGAAATACCCATGCATGCCTGGAGTAGTCATCAATGAAAGTCACGAAGTATAGGTAATTGCCCAAGGACGGAGTTTGCATGGGCCCACAAACATCACTATGCACAAGCTGCAACCTGCTTGTGGCCCGAACTGAACCATCCTTTGGAAACTTAGAACGCTGCATCTTACCCAAAATACAGCCTTCACAAACATGTTTGACAGGTGCTTCAAGAGGTGGCAAAGAAGCAACCATGTCAGATTTCTGCAAATGCAGCAAACTGGCAAAATTCAGATGACCAAAACGTGCATGCCAAAGTTTTGCATCTGAAATAGCCCTTGAATCTGCAACAACATTTGCAAAAGTTTGTCCACACTTTTCATACAAAGTGAGCTTGTACAGCCCACGGCAAAAAAGCCCATATACAACAATTTCATCACCAAAACTGAGATCATGAACTGTACATCTGTCATCCACAAATTTGACTACAAGTCCAAGTCTAGCAAGTGCGGATACAGACAAGAGATTCTTCTTGATCCCAGGTACATAAAGTGCATCAACAAGTGTGAAAGAACTGCCATTAGTAGCAATAAGCACAATCTTTCCAACTCCGTGAACTGGATAAGAGGCGTTGTTGGAACAAGTGACAGAATTCCCATGAGGGAGAGACTCGAGAGAGGTAAACAATTCACGATGTGAGCTAATGTGCTTTGTAGCACCACTATCGAAATACCACACATGTGAATCTACAGCAACTGACAAGCATGCATCATGGACAGCAGGATTGTAAGTGCACTCTACGCTAAAAGCCCATTCTGCATCAACATCAGCAACACAGTCTCCTTTCATAGAAGATTGAACAATGGCTGCATTTGTAGTGGAACCAGCATTTGCAGTGGAACCACCCTCTTTCTTCTTAGCCTCTTTGGCCTTCAACTTAGGACACGACTTGATCAAGTGATCATTGGCTTTACAATAATGGCAACGCATCTTCTTTTTTCCCTTATCACCAGAATTGCCAGACGAAGTACTGCCAGCAGAAGCATAAGGAACAGAATTTTTGCCACTCGCAGCAGAACCATAAGAAGTGGCTGCATTACTGTTACCACCCTTTCTTTGAGAAGCAATAAAAGCCTGTTCAACTGCACGCTGCCTAGTCCTGTTTTTTCTAGAAAGTGACTCTTGCAACAGCAATGTGCATAATGCATCAAACTTGACAACTTCAGGATTTCCTTGGGTCATCAGTCTCCAAGTACTAGCAAAAGTCTGGTAGGAATTTGGTAAGGTATCAAGAACAGTTTGCACAAGGGAACTGTCAGAAATGACTTCACCTGCAGAAATAAGCTGCTCATTGATATCCTTGACACTAGCAAGGAAAGTGTCCATATTATCTTCCTCATGCATAATCTTCGACTCCAGCTCTTTACGTAGCAAAGCAATTTTAGCCTCATTGCGGCTTGCATAAAGACCTGCTAAAATATCCCAAGCCCGTTTTGCAGATTTTGCTGAACGGATGTGAGGAACAATGGTGCGCTTCACAGACAACGCAATCAATGCATGAGCCTGCGCATCCTTAACATCCCAACGAGCTTGTTCTGCCATAGGCAAAACAACTCTAATAGCTGCAATCCTTGGAGCAAGGCCTGCAACATCCTCAACATCGCCTACATCAATGCCCTGCACAATGTTCCAGACACCCTTTGACACAAGAACATGTTGCATCATATAAGCCCACATAGGGTAGTTGTCCCCATCCAACCTGTCCTCAGCAGCAAACATCTTGAACACATCTGTGTTGTTGTTGTCAGCCATGGTAAATGCTGCACCTGATGTGAAAACTGCCCGAAAATAGGACAAACGGAGCGGGAACAACTTGTGCTATATAGCACAAACCGTAGAAGACTATAAGGCACCTGTTATGCAGAAAACGGCACTGACAGAAATTCTGCACAAAATGAAGAAATAGCCTGTGCAGTACTGCCTGTAGTGGAAACGGAGGCCGAAATGAGCCCAAATCAAAATTCTGAGTAGTCCGAGCTCTTCGAGTACACCCAAAAAATTTGTCCACCTGCGAACGCTCACCAAAGCTCACTGAAATCGGAGAAAGTGAGCAGGCGTGTGCTGGAGCAGCTGGCGACTAAGCCCGGGAGGACGTGACCTGCTCTGATACCAATTGTTGGAATTAGGGTTGCAGAGAAACACACACAGCTTGGAGAAGACGGAGGAAGCTCAAGGCACACAATAGAGAGTGTGTTACTTAGTGTGCAATGGAAAGATAGATAGCCCTAGAGTGATGGGTGTATATACAATGCACGGGGGAAAAAACCTCCTAAAGAGGGAAAAAATGCCCCGGCGGTCCTAGTGTGTTCACACACATCACTACCACATGTATATGGTAACAAACAACACCCTTACCACCTCCAGTGCTAGGACCGAACCACCACATCCGAGAATCAATTCTGTGAATCAAGTGGGTCGTGAGTCATCTATTGCTTGTTTGGAAGGCTGTGAGGAAGATATAGATCCTAATATTGCCTATGGGCTAGATGTGCTTGAAGAAAGTCCACAATACTACATGGAGGACTATTGGGGACAAGTCAAACCTGTATATCAAGTAGTTGCTCTTGCGGCAAGAGGCCAAAAAATATCAATTACACTGCTAAGAGACCACCTCTTCAATGCTATGAGTGTGGAGGTCCACATCATGTAGCCGAGTGTCCTATTAGGCTACAAAAGAACGCCACACTAATGCAAACCAATCAAGCGAGCACGTCTACAATGCCGTTACTCATGTGTAATTGATGTGGCATAGATCATTTGATTGCCCAATGTCCAAATAATCCAAATGCACCGAAGATCACGCCATTAAATTTGTTTGAAGTTACCGAGGAGCCATCACAAAGTACACCTGTGGTACCAGTAAACGTACTCACACGATCGATGCTCCAAAAAAAAATTTATATTCTTGAGGAAAGAGACACGGCTTCAATTACCCAATCTCAGAAAAAGAAGAAAACACAAAGGAAGAGATCGCAAAAAGCAGCAAAGTCAGACCCCAGTTCAAAGACCAACATAGGGAGTGGTGTGACAATCCCGTATATATGAATGACGTTGAAGAGGATTCTGATTCACGTGAAACCATGGAGACCAAAACGACCACTAAGATAGAAACCAACAAGGAAGATCTTCATGAGCCACAATGGCCAGGATCCGAAAAGAAGATAGGAACTTACCCAAACCCTGTAGAGGAGATTGAGCGAGTCAAGCAATTAAGGAGTTTGGTAGAAGATACCCAAAGGGATCTAGAACCAGCACCTAGGTAGATCCAGATTACAGACATAATGTTCCCTACACAACAACAACCTCACCAAGTCCATAGACCCTTAGCCATACCTAGTGTCATCCAAGAAGAAAGTGACTTAAAGTCATGGGAAAGTGTGCGTACTCACTTCTTGATGTAAAGAATGTTTACAGAGGGACTACTTGATCCTATTGAAGAAATGGAGATCCCATCTTCCCCACGTCAAGGTACTGAAGTCCAAAAGGTGCCGTTAAACATTGCCAAATTGATGGATTTCATGTCTTCAGAAGTTAGAACCACCATTATGTCCAAACTATATAAAGACCCTGAGCTAGTCTCAGCTCTTCGAGCCTTCCTCAATGGAGAACTGAAGTGTGGGCTACTACAATTTGCACAGATGGATGGAGCGGGGGAGATGATAATAGAGGAGGAACACTTAGATCCACAACCCACCCTAGATGAAAACCTTGTTATAGAAATACCTGTTAATAAGTTGGGACAATACTTTGAGGGTGATGAATCCAATGTGACCATACCAATCACTACTAAGGGATTAACTATGAAGGGAATCCTTGATGGTGGTGTTGGGGTTATAATTGTGACTAAAAATTGCTAGGAAACTATGGGAAGACCTCACCTTGCGACCACAACCATAGTAGTGAAGATGGCCAATGGGTCTATTGTTAAACCTATTGGGATGCTAGAAGATCTCAAGATTAAGGTCTTTGGACATAAAATAAGGATTACCTTCATTGTTATGGATTTCTCCAAACACACTATGGCATCGGAGATGATCTTAGGACGTCCTTTCATGAGGGAAGAAAAAATGGTGCATGACTGGTCTAAAAACCATGTCTACTTGCAGTTCCAAGATTCTCCCATTCGAGTGGATCTTGTGACTAGTCGAGCACATCCCCTAAGGAATAGGTTCATAATTGATCATAGATCTGACACCACAGTTCACTCGGCCCCATTGCAATATTGTTACACGTGTAAAGCGGATACCGATGTTGGGGAAGATTCTCCTTATATGGATGTACTACCCGGGATGACTGAATCGGACAATGTGGATTGGGTCCACCTAGCAGCAACCATAGACACTTGGGGAAATAGGGGGACAACCTGGGTAACACCTGAGGGGGATGAAATGCCACCACTCGTACCCTTAAATATGCTAGAAGAAATGCATATAGCTTCTGATGACCTACAAGATGAAAGTTTGACTGGCATTGGAACCAATAGCGCCTCACAAGACTATAGCCCACACAATTTGGGGTCAGAATCATCACTTGAAATCGACTATGAGGATGAAGAATCTGAGTTAAATCTTAGTGCAAATGTGGGGACAAACCATTCAGGGCCCAGTGGTACCCTAGATGACAATCTATCCAAGGGAGCAGAAGACACAAGTAGTGATTCATCTAGTGACTCTTCACTAGAGATCGGCCGTAATAAAAAATTAAACAAGAAGAGTAAGAGATATAAGAGGCAAATATATCGAGAAAATGTGCATGATAGAATAAATGAAAAGAAATCTACCGTAGAATGGCTTAATTATATAGGGGCATGTGATGCTCATCGAAAGTTGGTAGATAATTGGGGTGAATACCTTCAAATCGTTATGTGGTGTAGTCCACAACCCATTGACATTGCACAACTAGAGGCTACAGAGAAGCCAAAGTTGAGACGTACTATAAGGAGACAACAAAATTGAGAGTTAGCTCAACAACAAAAGGAATCGAAAGTGAAATCACAGTCCACAGAACAACATGACCCCACAGACTTACACCCTGCACCTGAACATTTCAAATCCTATACCACAGAGGAACATAAGGTTTTGTATACAAAGGCTCAAAGAAAACCTATCAATGGGAGCAATGGAGTCTATGATGGTCCAGCTATGGTTAATGAAATAGAGTTAGCAGACCCAGGAGAAGAGTCCAAACCTGTTTTCATTGCCCAAGATTTGACAGGGATTGAGGAGTGTGTACTTAAAGAACTTCTGAAGGAATTCAGGGATATATTTGCGTGGACATATCATGATATGAAAGGTGTTCCACCTTTCGTGGTGCAACACACAATCCCCATGAATAGCGTGGCTAAACCAGTTCAACAACGACCCTACCCAATGAATCCTAAATATGCAAAAATCGTTCAAGAAGAACTTGAAAAGCTTATGTAATGCGGATTCATATACCCTATTGAGCACTCATAATGGGTGTCTCCAATAGTGATGTGCCAAAGAAGAATAGGAAACTCAGAGTGTGCGTGGATCTCAAGAAGGTCAATGCCGCCACTAGGAGGGACCATTACCCCTTGCCATATTCAGAACATGTGCTTGAAAGAGTTGCAGGGAAGGAAGCTTATAGCTTTTTAGATGGGTACTCTAGCTACAATCAAATCACAATTGCGATGGAGGACCAAGCTAAAACAACCTTTATAACCGAATTTGGAGTGTTCACATTTCGTGTTATGGCTTTTGGCTTAACCAATGTCCCTGCTACCTTTCAAGGATTAATAAACACTGCTTTTAGAGAATATTTGAGGGAGTTTTGTGAAGATTTCTTAGATGACCTTTGTGTTTATTCCTCTTGGAAAGAAAATCTATCGTGCTTACCAAAAGTGTTTGAGAAGTGTACATTGTATTGCATCTCCTTAAACCCTTTCAAATGCCAATTTTGGGCTAAACATGGAGTCATTTTAGGGCATATAGTGTCCAAAAATGGGATTTCCACAGATGAGAGCAAAATTAAAGCCATTGCAGAATTGCCACCACCTACAAACTATAAAGGAGTTCAAAGGTTCATGGGCCATGTTGGTTATTACCGACGGTTTATGTTAAACTTTGCCAAGATAGCTCGTCCTTTGTACAAGCTTCTTATTGAGTTCCAATGGATTGTGGAGTGTGACCATGCTTATGAGTCATTGAAAAAGACCTTGACTAGCACTCCTATTCTACGAGTGCCTGATTGGAATGTAATTTTTCATGTACATATTGATGCATCAAACTTTGCTATAGGGTGTATTCTAGCTCTACCAGGAGAACATAAACTGGACTACCCCATTAGCTTTGCAAGTCGTCAATTGAATGATGCCGAGAGAAACTACACCACTACAGAGCGAGAAGGTTTAGGTATGATTTATGCAGTGAAGAAATTTCGCTACTACCTTCTAGCCATCAAGTTTGTGTTCTATGTTGATCATCAAGCCTTGTTGTATCTAGTAAATAAACCTTGTTCCATGGGAAGAATTACATGATGGTTGTTAATTCTCCTTGATTTGATTTTACCGTTGTGGTGAAACCTGGTAAAAGACATGTCATGGCTGATCATTTGTCTCGCATACCCAATGGTGAAGCTCCTACTGGAGCCGATGATGAGTTTCCCGATACTTCTCTATTCCTAGTCGAAACCATACCTGAATGGAGTGAGAATATTGTGAACTTTCTAGTTAATGGTTTCCACCCAAAGAGCTTCGTAAAGACATAGCTTGAAAACTGTTAAAAAAATGTGAAACTTACTCTCTCATTGCAGGAACTCTCTACGGGCTAGGGAAGGATGATATTCTTAGACGTTGTGCCCGTGAGGATGAGTATTTATACATACTGCAAGAAGCCCACATGGGTATAGCCGGAGGACATTTCTCAGGGGAACTAACAACTAGAAAGGTTTTGTAATCAGGCTATTGGTGGCCAACCTTATTTAAGGATGCATCACTTTTTGCAAAAGGATGTGATGAATGCCAACGTTACAAGATCACACAACGAAAGGATAGGATGCCCTTACATGTTGTTAAAGTGACTCAACCATTTGAAAAATGGGGTTTGGATTTTGTAGGCCCAATTAGTCCGGCAGCTTGTAGCACTCAATCTCAATATATTATCGTTGTTGCCACTGACTATGTGACAAAGTGGGCGAAAGCCAAGGCGACACGTAAGGCCGATGCGAGTTCAACTGCCAAGTTTCTCTTTGAGAACATTATTACAAGATTTGGTTGTCCCTTTGAGATTGTGAGTGACAATGGTACTCATTTTATAAATGGATTAATAAAAGAACTCACTACCAACTTTATGATAGCTCACCATAAGTCCACACCTTATTATCCACAAGCAAATGGCCAAGCTCAGAGCACCAACAAGACCTTAATCTATATCTTGACCAAAACGGTGGAAGCTCATCGCACAGATTGGGATTTAAAGCTTACAACAGCTCTATGGGCTTATCATATTGTGTACAAAGTTTCCATTAACTGCACACCGTTTAAGATGGTGTATGGCCAAGAAGCGGTTATGCCATGGGAGTTTGTCATTCCTAGTCTTCGAGTAGCTTCTCAAGAAGGTTGGGATGATAACCCCTTAGTTGAGCGATTATATATCCTTGAAAGGCTAGATGAAGAGAGGCAATTAGCTATGCAAAATGCACTTGTGGAGAAAGATAGGAGGAAGAAATGGTTTGACCGTCATCTAAAGAACAAAGATATCAATGTTGGTGATAAAGTCCTTATGTATGGACCATTCGTGTGGAGACTCTTGATGGAGTTGAAACCATTTGATTCCTCAATGGGAGCAAATTTTAAAGATACTATGATCCTTTAAGCCAAGAGGAGCTACGTGCCATCCATACGAAAAAGGCAGCCAAGGCACAAACAGAATTGAAGAAGATACAAGCTCAAGCTGAGGCTAAGGAGAGACAACAACGCATAAGACAAAAACAAGAGGCTAACCTTGGAGACACACATGCATTCCACGTTGAAATCGATGAGAATTGGTTGGACTCTGATACACCTCTATGATACCCTATTAAGCTAAACAATACCTATGGAAAAGTGCTATATAACGTCTTATTGGACATGGGTGCTAAATATAATCTGCTATCATATGGGGTGTGGTGTTAGTTAGGGAAGCCACCTCTATCTGAGAGTATTATCCAAGTCAAGGGTGACAACAAGAAAAAAACTGCAGTTCTTGGAATCTGGCACACTTGTGTCAGTTATGACAATGGGGTTGTAGCTCAAGACTTTTTGGTCATGCCTGTTGGAACTATGGAGGGTAATATAAACCTAGGACGCACGTGGATGATAGAGACCAAATGCACTATTGATTGGGGGACAGGGGGTGTCACAACACAGAAACCAACTCTTAAACCTGCCACTCAAGCCATAGTCCCTAAGATATTGCCTCTTAAGAAAATAAAACCCAAAACATTGCATGTCCAAGAGGTTGAACCATATGTCCCCATAGCCCAACTCTCTAGAGCTTCAACTGATGTAGTTGAAATAAAGCTTGAGACACACAAGACCCATCCCAATATAACAAAGAAAACATACAAGTGGGTCCCTAAATCTTCCTTAGCGACCATATCTAGTGCTAAAAAATAGAAGACTTGTAAGAAACTTCCCATTCGCCCCAAGAAATGTAAAGAAATGTTGCGTTGGATTCCTAAAAAACTATTGGAAGCCCAAGGCTACTATGAAGGAAATGATCAAATCTGGGTGCCAAAACGTAAATTGTTCTCTTACTTGTCACCAGGCCCATGTGAGCTCAATCCTGTGGCTCCAAAATGAATTGAAGATCGCGGAAAGAAAAAAATCACGGAATGTTACACACCTGCTCCAGAGCTAGTTTGGGTACCAAAGAAAGAAGGATTTGTTCCACCTAGCTCAGGAACAGGGAAATCAAATGAAGCTTCTTGCTCTTCAATTAGTTCCTATACAGAAATAGAAGCTTTGACATAACCTCCACCTACCATTGTACATATCCATACAAGCAAGAAAGAGTTTACACCTCCCGTTGTAAGTTCACCACCTACAACAATGTTGCAAATAAAATCATGGGAGAGTACCTTACCATCCTTGCAACTAGATGAAACGCATAGGGCGGTAAAAAACTATTGGTTAAAGCCTTCACCTATAACAACTTGGAACAATTGATTTCAAAAGGTGATGACATCATTCCAAAAGGTATGATCTACCCAAGTAAGGGGGGAGTGTTTGCTGACATCCATCATTCACTTGCTTCCCTCTCAACCTTCCTCCCTGACCTCTTAATCTCCAATCTTAGGGAGTGTATATATAAAGCCTTATACTCACAAAAACAAGATAAAAAAGTAAAAGAGCAAGATCCATAACAAAAAATCATAAAAACACATTATGCACAAGAACACGACCCTTGTAATATTTGCACTCTAACCATCATCTATTTGCGTGTACAGATATGTCTAGTACGCTAGAGTCATCCACTCCTGCCTTGGGTGAGAGGTACCCTCGTTACTTTTCTCAAATGTTTCACATGGTCTTTTCGGTGCTTACAAGTGAATGGGATTTGGTAGGTACGCTAGCATGTGAGAGGAATTTTGAGGAGCTCGAACGACTAATACGTCTCTTGACCACGACTGATCCATACTTAGTAGAGAGTGTATCTCCCATTGCACAAGCCTATCCTTTTGACCAAGATGACTATAGGCATCTGGTGACCTTTTTAGTAAACATGGGTGCCTATGATGAAGAAGAAGATTTACATGACTACACGGATGGCACATATGGTCTCATGGATGATGACTTTGTTTGTCTCGACGACGAGGATAGGGGTTTAGCCTTAGGGTTTCCCCCCAATCTCTACAATATCCTATTTTGTTGACTCTCTAGGGGGGGTGCAAATAATTAGGTTAGGGATCTTTATGTTTTTTAATTGTGTTCAATAAGTGTTGGTACCTTTTCCCACTGATGTGCCTCCTAGAGGTATTCTTTGTGTTTCCTAGTGTGTACAGGAACGTGTTGCTGTGGTTAGGATTTGGACCTTCATGGGACCTTTCTCTCGTTTACACTTGAAATCAAGTGCGACCATCAACAGAAACAGGTGTTTCTTGTCCATTAGCATTGCCCCTTATCTTTGTTGCATCCATGTTTTTCTGCTTTGATTGTGATTGGTAGTATAATATCCAGTGCCTTTGATTAGTATCAAACATTAAATTCAATGTAATTTTTGTCATAATCACTTGTCTATGTTTAAAAATCAAGCAGTCCGACTAAGCTAGTTTGACCAAGCTAGGTGTTAGAGATCTTCTCTTAATACCATGGGGAATGCCTTCCTAATAATTAATGGTTATTTAGGTTCTTAATCTGATTTAGGCAGAATTTTGTGAAATGTACTAGGGCTTTCTAGTGGGCTTAGTCCCTATTGACCTTTAGCTTAAGTATTATAAAGGGAGTTTACTAGTGTGATGAGCCTGGGGAGGGTAACAGTGTTATATAACCCCCCAAAGTTACAACATTAAAAGGCTTAAAACAAACAAACAAAAAATCAAAGTGCCACAATGTAGAATCTTAAGCTGGGAGAGAAACATCAGCTTTATTTGGTACTCCACTCACATGTATCACCTATGGTACTAGAGCCCTAGAGGTTCCCAATGTGGGTGCTTTTCCTTGAAAAGCAAAAAACCCAAGGCATACAAAATAAGCACACACACCAAAATTGAATCATTGTGAAAAGACTTTGGGGGGTCAAAGAAAAGGTAATCATTCGGGCGATGATTTCGTGTCCTTTTATCGTAGCTTAACTACAAGGTCTTCTAGGTATAGCCTCTAGTCAGCCCTCGAACATGAGATACTTGGCTCTCGCGATTAAACAACTTAATTGACCAGAGAAAATTAAGAAGCTTACCCATGGTATTAATAGTCGATCTTTAGTGCCTTTCGACCGTTAAATTAGCGACCCCACACTTGTTCAATTTTTTACCTTTCCAACTGTTTATGCGTTTCATTATATTGCAATTTAATGTTATTGCTGACAAATGGTTTAGAATTTTGCTACCAATCAATTTGTCTACCTAAAACTGCATATGCTTTTTAATTGTATATGAGAATGTAATTACTGTGCCAATGTTGTTTGATTTTGCAGTGTGACTGAAGGAGGCTAAGGACATTCATCTCAAAAGCTCTTCCACCTCGATAAACGAGCTTCAACTCGATAACTTCCGAGGAGGGAATCTACGTCAGGAAGGGGGGCATGTTAACCCTCATGGCTCATGGACACCCTATCACCTACGACAGACGTTGTATTATTTACTTGGTAGAGTCAGGTATTGGGCTTGTCGGTCCAATAGGAAAAGGGTAAGAATGATCGCCAATGAGAGGCGCACTTTAACTGGAACATTCAAGGGATTAATTGGCTAAGCATGGGTGCCCAAGTGTGAATGGGGCAAGCTCATATAAAAGTCAACTAAACCTAAAATTCACTCATTCTCTCATTTGTGCAATTGAAGAGTGCTCTTGCTCCATCTCCATCTTCTTCTTGTTCATCTCCTTGTGTGTGTGTGTGTGTATGCGTGCACGCGCGCGCGCGCGCGAGAGAGAGAGAGAGAGAGAGAGAGAGAGAGAGAGAGAGAGAGAGAGAGAGAGGAGAGAGAGAGAGAGAGAGAGAGAGAGAGAGAGAGAGAGAGAGAGAGAGAGAGAGAGAGAGTGCGATCGAGCATTGCGGCGGCACGACGGTGGCGAGGCAGTTGAGCAGGGCATAGCGGCGTCTCCCTCTTCTTCACGGCAAGGAATCCTCCACGACAGGAAGCATAGAGCGGTGAGTGACACACCAATGCCATCTTTGAGCTTACTAGTTTAGGCTTGTTGTGTGCTTGGAGCCATTTGTGGCTTGCATACGGTGTATCGGCAAGTTCCTTGCATTGACACGTGCGACATACGCGCACATTGCAATACTCTGAATATCGGATCAATGATCATGAAATTTTCTTACGGAAAATAAGAGAAAATCTATCTGTGGCCTCGATCAAAGGGACTGATGAAAGGCACTTGAAAAGAAAAACAAAGATCTTGAGTTGGAATTAAAGCTGGAACAATCACAACGCAGGGACCTGGCACTGATGCGGGTTCAAAGAGAAGTGTAGCATGGATAATGTGTCGTGCTCTCTATAGTGGGTGTGCCTCATTGCAATGTGTGTGGCAATCTCACTCAAATAGAAACAAAGGAACAAATAGACAACAAATGAGCTCACAGAGACACAACAGCAGACCTGAACATATGACTTGACTATCTCAAAGAACTGATACAAGAATCTACCATGGCAGCACACTCAGCTCCAGCCCAAAACTAACAGGTACAATGGGGGTGTCGAGGCTCAGATGTGCTGGGAAGGTGAAGACGTGCTCTGTGTGTAGACTTTATCAAGACGACTACGTGAAGATACCATGACCAAACCGCTACTCCTCATATATACACCATAAAGAGCCACCAACGGCTCATAAATGAGATCTAAGTGTTAGGAAATAAGACGTAGCTAAATAGATAATTGAGTAGATTACTTAATGGAGAGAGACACGTTTACATACATGAGATTATAGAGTAGAGAGAGAGAGTACACACGATATACGTGGTTCACCCAATGTGGGCTACGTCCACGGGAAAGCAGCCACTCAATGGCTTTAGTACTTCAAAAAAAGAAGTAATTTACAAAGGGATTATACCCTTGATAGAGCTCCCGCCTTGCTTCACTCTCACCACCTCACACCCACCTTGTTGCATCAACTTCACAGTATGAAATGTGTGTAGAAATGGCCTCCTTTTATAGGCCAAAAGGGCTACCCTCTCTAATGAGAGTCAGCCATGTGTAGCCGCCCTTGTGTAGATAAGTCCAAATCGGACCCTCCAATCCGCCCATGTATGCCCACCCTTGAGAAGACAAGTCCGCTTTTGAATTCGGCCACCAGCCACCGGCCATTGAATTCCAACCACCGGCCACCGGCCAACCGACGGTTGTTTTCCGACCACTTTCCGGCCGCCGTCCGGCCATAATATTCCTGCAAAAAGGAATATTCCAGCGAGGAGAAAAAAAAGTCTCGTTGGCTTCCGCCCTCAAGGCCCCTAAAGTTGCCCCTGATGTTTACCGTGAAAATTTTGGTTTCCGGCGAGTGATTTTCCTTCACGCACGATGGCTTCTCCTCATAATGGGGGCCTTACAAATGTGCGCTTTTACCACAAAAGATTACAAGGTAAATCAGGCTCCAGACTTAACAATCTCCCACTTGGAGACTGATCTTAAAACCAAACCTGTGATTGCTTTCCATCCTGGCTTCTTATCCTTGAATTCCGATTGAAGATGAGCAAAAGCTCAACTTCTCCTTGTTGACCACCTTTGTAAACATGTCTGCAGGATTTTCACTTGTATGCACCTTTCCTAGCTTTAGCTGTCCCTCTTCCAAAAGAGTGCATATGAAGTGATATCTCACCTCAATGTGCTTTGTCCTTGAATGAAAGGCTGATTTCTTTGCAAGATGGATAGCGCTTTGGCTGTCACTGTACAAGACACAATTGTCTTGTTTGAATCCAAGCTCTTCTAAGAATCTGTGAAGCCACAGAATTTTTTTGCTTGCCTCCGTCATTGCTACATACTCTACTTTCGTGGTAGAAAGTGAGACCACTTTCTGCAGCTTTGAAGCCCAGCTTACTGCTGTGCCTCCAACCGTGAACACATAGCCAGTAGTGCTCCTTCGAGTATCTTTGTCACCTGCCATATCTGCATCAGCATACCCTTCTAGAAAAATATCAGTTCCTTCAAAATACAAAGCATTTGTTGTTGTCCCTTTTAGATACCTAAGTATCCACTTCACAGCTTGCCAATGCTCTTTACCTGGGTTGTCCATGAATTCGAACCTACTCACAACTCCCACTGCATGTGCAATGTCTGGCCTTGTCCAGACCATAGCATACATTAGAGAACCTACCGCTGCAGCATATGGAACTTTAGACATATAGGCTATCTCCTCTTGTGTCTTTGGACACATATCCTTTGTTAGTTTAAAGTGACCAGCCAAAGGTGTAGAAATTGGTTTTGCATTTTGCATTGCAAACCTTTCTAGTACCTTCTTGATTTAATCTTCTTGAGATAGCTTTATTGTCTTCTTCGTCATGTCCCTTGATATTTTCATACCAAGTATCCTCTTTGCAGCACCTAAATCTTTCATTGAAAATGATTTAGACAGCTCCTCTTTTAGGTATTTGATGTCCTTCATGTTAGCACTTGCAATCAACATGTCATCAACATACAACATTAGGATGATAAATTTCCCCTAAAGTTGCCCCTGATGTTTGGCCGTGAAAATTTTGGTTTCCGGCGAGTGATTTTCCTTCACGCAGGATGGCTTCTCCTCATAATGGGGGCCTTACAAATGTGCGCTTTTACCACAAAAGATTACAAGGTAAATCAGGCTCCATACTTAACACTAAGTCTATCTCCATTGAATGGTGGTGATGACCTGGCCATGATGTCCACAAGACCACTGTATCCCTGCCACGTGTCATTGCTCAGCATGGCCGTCCAGTGTGAACCGGCCAGACCCAAGACCAACTGTAAAGTCCCAACTGTACTACTGTCCTATGAAAGTGACACTGTAGGTTGCCCGCCACAAGACCGCTCACCGTCTCGGTGAGGAAGACTAAAATTGTGAAAGAAAACTACTAGATACTACATATTTACAGTGGTGAGCTCCTGAATCTGTCATCCAAGAGATAGAGTGGTGGCCACTGCTGCACCCGAAGTATCAGCCTCTGGAGGTGGAGCCATCAAATCGATGGGAAAACTCTGTACTCTATGAGGACTATCCACAAACCAACTCTCAGCAAAAGGAGCCACCACCTACTGCTCGGCGGATGGGAGTACCTGGCTTGAAGTGTATTGAGGCCTCCGACTCGCACACGCATGTCGATGTGCGCCTTCGTAGCTGTTAACCCTCACGGCACACGGACACCCTATCACCTACGATGGACGCGTATTATGTATTTGGTAGAGTCAGGTACCGGGCTTGTCGGACCAATAGGGAAAGGTAGAGTGATCGCCGATGAGAGGCGCACTTTAACTTGGACATTCAAGGGATTAGTTGGTTAAGCATGGGCGCCCAAGTGTGAATGGGGTGAGCTCCTATAAAAGCCAACTAAACCTAATTTTTACTCATTCTCTCATTTGTGCAATTGAAGAGTGCTCTTGCTCCATCTCCATCTTCTTCTTCTTCACCTCCTTGTGTGTGTGTGTGTGAGAGAGAGAGAGAGAGGGAGAGTGTGTGTGCGATCGAGCATTACGAAGGCACGACGGCGGCGAAGCGGTTGAGCGCGGCACGACTGCAGCTTCTTCTTCATCGCGGCGAGGAATCCACCACGAAGGCGAGCGTAGAGCGGTGAGTGACACACCCTTTGTTTTCTTGAGCTTGCTAGTTTAGGCTTGTTGTGTGCTTGGAGCCGTTTGTGGCTCGCATACGGTGTATTGGCAAGTCCCTTGCTTCGACAGTGCGGCAAGGAGCGCACATTTTTGGCGCCGCTGCCGGGGATATGCCCTACACTAAGCTCGGTTAGCACTTTACGCTTCCTTGTGGTGCAATTTCTATCATAGGAAAGGCAGGGAAGGAGTGTGTGGAGATTTCTGTTTTTTGCGTTTTCTGCAATTGCTGTCAAGTTTCAATTTCTGTTATTGTCTGCGTTTCCCAAATTCTGCAATTTCTGCGTTTTCAAGTTCGGCGTTTCCACTTCCTGCAATTTTTCGCATTTCTGTCAAGTTCTGCAATTTCTGCGTTTTTTCTGCATTTTCTGCGTTTTTTCTGCATTTTCAGCAATTTCAGCAATTTCTGTGTATTTTCTGCATTTTTCTGCAGTTTCTGCTTTTTTTTGCGTTTTTCTGCATTTTTTTAATTGCTGCGTTTTTCTGCTTCAAAAAAAAAAAAAAAAAAAATAATTTTTTGGGAAAAAAAGCTTTTTGAGAAAAAAAAAAAATATTTCGGAAAAAAAAAATTATAAAAAAAAAATAAAAAAATTCGTAAATTAAAAACGCGAGCGAGTGGGTGGCGAAATTTTTCGAAAATAAAAAACACGACTCTTAAAACGTACGGGTTGGTTTGTATAAAAGATAGATCGGGATCATTTTCCCAAGCCCAAGCCCAAGCCCAAGCCCAAGCCCAGGCCCAGGCCTCAGTCCTCAGTCTTATGATATATACTAGACTCACTCTTATATATATACCTTACTCCCTCAAGAGAGAATGAGAGCATGTGGGACAAGTCCTCCACTCTCCTCCTTTCTCTTCCCACTTGCACCCTTAGACTTTCTAGTTTGGGCCTAGTTCCCTACTGGAAATTGACAGTTTTAGGGATTCCGAGGGCATAGAGTGACCAAACGGAGGGCTGTAAAGCACGGCACGACCCTCTGACCGATACGCTCGTTTTGAGCTATCACACGGCCCATTCCACGACACGCTCAAAAAAATCTAGCAAAAAAACAAACAAAAGACACGCTAAAAACTAGTCACAAGGCCTCCTAGAGCAGCTTTTTGACACCTTAGGGTATCAAAAGCACATGCACTTACGCTCTGGGCGGGTGCTAGAACACGAGCATATTGAGGGTGCCTCTGTTCATACGGACACCCATTACCCATCCACGATAAGCTCTAGACCCTCAGCGGGGACACAAGGTAGCACCACCCAAGACCCTAAAATAGCCGCTAGTGATTCCTCCTCCGACTCAGAAATCATGGAAGCATTCCCTACCCAAAACACTGAGAGAGAAGGCCATGCACCTCCCGAAGCTCCGCAGCCTAGTACTAGTATGTTTAGTCGTTTCATGGAAACATTAGGTAGAGCTACTCGCTCGGAACCTAAGGCAAATGAAGCACGCGAAGGGGGTGGGGAAGTGGAATCTCCTTTCACATCGCACGTGGACCCCACACCCCCAAAGAGTGTCCATGTGGATATCCTACCAACTTCTTACCAAGAAGGCCCTGTTGAGCTGCCTCCTTCAGAAGTTCCCTCTAGAGTACCGTTGGTGGCAAGTAAAACCACGGGGAGCAACATTGCTTCTACCTCACAAGAAACCGTTAACACGTCGACTCTAGAAGGATTGTTCATTAATGATCATTGGACATACGACCTCCACACTGAGGTGTTGACGGATCTACACTCTGGCCACGCCTACCATGTAGGATGGATAGAGATTGTACAATCCACCTTTAGTGCCACGAGCATCGAAGATCAACAGAAAATGATCTGTAATGTTATCCATGGCATTATTCAATCAGAAAGGCAAAACCGAGGGGTAAATATACTCTCTAATGGCCCCATGAGATTTCTGGATACGAGCAAGGCTCAACAGCCTACTCTATCACAAATGGAGACTCCTCTAATGAGCCCCATGGACCCATCTTACGTCATTTCACCTGGGGTCTCTATGCAATCTGAGCCTCCGAGCGAAAACTTAAGCTTCCCTAACTTGGCTCAACCCTCTATTAAGGAAAACACAGTGCTCACTCCAGGGATAAGCCTGACAGAGAATGTACCGATGACATCTACGGTTAGCGCAGTGCCACTACCTAGTGTCGTAGTACCTAATATGGGGCCTCGACCATATGTGCCTCTAGCCCCTTATGCACACATGGCCCCCACACCTCCAATTGTACCACTTGCTTATGCTCCTCGAGTGCCGCTCCCTAGCTCTTATCCGAGTGGACCTATGCCCGGTTATGTTCCATATCCTGCATCATCCACACATATGCCAAGACCGGTACCCGTTCCTCTCCCACATATGATTCCAAGAGTACCTCCACCGGCCCTGCCTCCTCACATAGGTGACTTGGCAGCGTTTGCTCAAACCATAGGTCGATCTATCGCGGAAAATATGCGTCATGCTTCTGATAGAGAGCCTAGAAGTAAGGCAGTACAAATTGCCAAACTCACGCAAAAATTCAATGGGGACGAAGATGCTAGGAAACACATTGAAGTGTTTGAACAAGTATGTGATTCCTTAGGGGAACGCAACGAACTACATAAGTGCAATGCCTTAAGCTTGACATTAAGTGGGAAGGCTGGAGATTGGTATAGGACCCTAAGGGTGGACGAGAAAACAATCTACCCTACCCTTCGAAGGTTGTTTCTAAAGGAGTACATACGAGAAGGTGTGCTTTGGGGTGTAGCATCTCAGCTACAGAAGGCCGAACGTAAGGAAGGAGAGTCAGTAAGGGACTTCATTAGTCGTCTAAAGCACTTAAACTCTCGCTGCCCTGTAAATGAGCGCTTCAACAATAACCAACTGCTTGATCGATTCATTCGAGGGTTGAGGAATGAAGGAATCTATAATGGACTAGTGATTAGAGGTATCACAACCTGGGAAGATGTCACTGCCAATGCAATCCAATTAGAGGACAACTTGATGATAGCAGGCATGAGGGTGTCTACTGACACGAGATCCACTAGCTCACAAGCCATTGAGTATGAACCCATGACTGCAAAGCCCATTGCCAATGAGCCAAAGGTATTTGAGACATTCTTGACAGACCTCACCAAGGCAATCCAAGAGTCTCTTAAGGATAATCGACCCCCTCAAAATAGTCACATGTATCCAAGAAGGGAGCAACAATGGTGTTCCATTTGCTTAGGTCCACATAGCACTAGTGAGTGCCCTACATTTAGAGTAAAATTTAATGGAACTTGCAACGCATGTGGTAGGTATGGTCACCAAGCTAAGGATTGTTTAATGATCAAACGTATGATGGCAAATAGACCACCTGTAGCCTGGACGGATGCGCCTCGAGCTCCTGTATTGATGCCTACTCCACCTGTTGAGCAACTACCGCAACACATGGTCCCTAGATCTCAAAATGTTGTACAAGCTACACCGTTACCACCTCCTGTGCTAGGACCGCAGCCCCCGCATCCAAGAGTCGCCCCTATGAACCAAGTGGGTTGCGAGCCATCAAACGCTTATGCAGATAGTTGTGAGGAGGAAATAGACACTAGTATTGCCTACGGACTTGATACATTGGAAGAATGTCCTATATACTACATGGAAGATTGTTGGGGACAAGTCAAGCCGGTTTATCAAGCTGCTGCTCTCGCATCCAGAGGTCAAAATATCAACACCCAGGCTAGGAGGCCACCTCTTCAATGCTACGAGTGTGGTGGACCACATCGAGTAGCGGAGTGCCCTATTAGGCTGCAAAAGAATGCTGCACAGATGCAAGTGAATCAAGGGAGCACGTCTGCAATGCCAATACTCACATGTAATCGTTGTGGCATAGATCACTTGATTGCCCAATGCCCCTATAACCCAAATGCGCCTAAAATCACACCCCTGAATTTGGTCGAAATTGCTAGTGTGACATCGCCAATACCACCCGTCGCACCCGCTTATGCGATTACACGGTCCATGCTTCAAGGGCCAGGACATATCCTCGAAGAGAGAGATACCGCGTCAATTATCCAAGCAAAGAAAAAGAAGACACGAAGGAAGAAGTCGCAGAATACGGAAAATTCAAAGCCAAGTTCCAAAACAAACATAGGAACAGGAGATGACCCCGTGTATATGAATGACCTCGAGGATGATTCAGATTCAGTCGAGACAATGGAGACTAGAACCAATACCACAAAGGGAAAGACCGACAAAGAAAACCGTAACATGGAACCAAATGAAAACCGAATGAGAGAAAACCATAAAGAGCCTCTGAAAACACCACAAGTGTTTCCAAATCCAATCCAAGACCCCCAAGATAAACCGCAGGGGCAAAAAGGGAAGAATTGTAAAAAGAAGATTGGGACGTACCCAAACCCAGTAGATGAGATTAAGCAGGTGAAACATCTAAGAGGTTTAGTGGAGGAGACTCAAAGGAAACTAGAACCAGAACCCATGCATGTAAAAATTCATGACACAGTGTTTCCCACGCAAGTTCATCCACCCCACATGAACCATAGACCGTTAGCCATATCTAGTATCATCCAAGAAGGGAGTGAGGACAGGACATCAGAAAGTGAGCATACACCCTTCTTGTTGGAAAGGATGTTTAATGAAGGAATACCTGATCCCATTGAGGAATATGAGATTCCATCCTCACCAGTTCCTAGTCAAGGACCTACACCCTGCAAAACGCCAATGAATGTTGCCAAACTAGTGGACTTCATGTCTTCTGAGGTCCGAACCACGATCATAGCAAAGCTGTATGGAGATCCTGAGTTATTCCTTGCACTTCGAGCATTCCTTAACGGAGAGCTACGAACGGGATTACCGCAGTTTGCGCAACCAAATAGGCCTGACTCGATTATGATTGATGAGGAAAATCATGTGCAATCACTTGACTTAGATGGACACGAGTCTGTGATCGAGGTACCCATTAACGAATTAGGGCAGTATTTTGAAGGCGACGAGTCTAATGCGACCCTACCCATCACTACCAAGGGATTAACTATAAAGGGAATTCTTGATGGTGGTGCGGGAGTTAGCATCGTTACAAAAGATTGTTGGGAATCCATGGGAAAACCCCGCCTCAGTGTTACTAACATTGTGGTAAAGATGGCAAATGGTACCATAGCCAAACCTATGGGGATGCTCAAGGATCTTAAGATCAAAGTTCTAGGATACAAGGTGCGACATACGTTCATTGTAATGGATTTCTCTAAACACCTTATGTCATATGAAATGATTTTAGGACGACCATTCATGAGGGAAGCACAAATGGTTCACGATTGGTCTAAAAATCATGTCTATTTGCAATTCCAAGACTCTGTCCTTAGAGTGGATTTGGTGACTGGTAAGGTACACCCCTTAGGGAGTAAAACCATTATTGATCATCGCTCTGACACCACAGTTCACTCGGCCCCACTACAATATTGTTACACTTGTAAGAAGGATACAGACATTGGCCAAGATTCTCCTTATATGGATATCCTACCTGGGATGACTGAGTCGGACAATGTGGATTGGGTACACCTAGCTGCAACCATAGATACCTGGGGAAATAGAGGAACCACTTGGGTCACACCAGAGGGGGAAGAGGTACCACAAATTGCACCTCTGAACATGATAAGTGCCATACATGCATCTTCTAAGGGCAAGGCAATTGTGGACCAATCTGACAGTGACACTGATAGCTCAATAGAAGACTTTGACCAACACGACTTGGACACTGACTCCCAGAGTGAAACGGATTCTGAATCTCATGAATTAGAGAGTGGAGCAAGTTCACAGTCAAAACATTCGGAAGGATCGAGCACATCAACCGATGATAGCTCCTCCGAGAGTGAAGAGGACACCAACGAGGACTCCTTTAGTGAGCCAGATCTAAATGCAAATCAAAAGCAGGTCTCAAATAAGAAAAAGAAAAACCTTAAGAGGCGTCGATATCGAGCCAATGTACGTGCTAGGATAAACAAGAAGAGATCCTCAGCAGAATGGCTCAGTTATATAGGAGCATGCGATGCTCATCGAAAATTGGTAGACAATTGGGGTGAATATCTCCAAAATGTTATGTGGTGTAGACCACGACCCCATGACATAGCCCAATTAGAGATCATAGACAAGCCAAAGTTGAGCCGCACTGCAAGGAGGCGTCAAAACCAAGAGTTAGCTCGACAACACAAGAAAGCAGAAATGGAAGCACAAACCAACGCACAACCAGAATCCACAGACTTGCATCCTGCACCAGAACATTTCAAATCTTACACCACAGGGGAAGCAAAGGTTGTGTACACAAAAGCCCAAAGAATACCTATCGATGGGAATAATGGAATCTATGATGGTCCGGCAATAGTTAAAGAAATAGAATTAGCTGACCCCGGTGAAGAATCAAAACCTGTTTTTATTGCCCAAGACCTCACAGAAGTTGAAGAGGCGGTCCTCAAAGAGCTCCTCAAGGAATTCAAGGACGTATTCGCTTGGACATACCATGATATGAAAGGTGTTCCGCCTTCTGTGGTCCAACATACAATCCCTATGATTAGCACTGCGAAGCCCGTACAACAAAGACCCTACCCGATGAATCCTAAGTACGCAAAGATCATTCAAGAAGAACTAGAAAAGCTTATCAAATGTGGGTTCATATATCCTATTGAACACTCTGAATGGGTGTCGCCAATAGTTATCGTGCCAAAAAAGAATGGGAAACTCAGGGTGTGCGTGGACCTCAAAAAAGTTAATGCAGCTACTAGAAGAGACCATTACCCCCTACCATATTCCGAACATGTACTCGAAAGAGTTGCAGGCAAGGAAGCTTATAGCTTTCTAGATGGGTACTCAGGCTACAACCAAATCACGATAGCGCTAGAGGACCAAGCTAAAACTGCCTTCATCACAGAATTTGGCGTGTTTGCATTTCGTGTGATGGCTTTTGGCTTAACAAATGCCCCTGCTACATTCCAACGATTAATAAACACTGCTTTTAAAGAATATTTGAGAGAGTTTTGTGAAGCTTTCTTAGACGACCTTTGTGTTTACTCTTCTTGGAAAGAACATCTATCATGTTTGCGGAAGGTGTTTGAAAAATGTAGGTTATATCGTATCTCATTGAACCCGTTCAAATGCCAATTTTGGGTCAAGCATGGAGTTATTTTAGGGCATATAGTATCCAAGAATGGTATCTCAACCGATGAGAGCAAAATTAAAGTGATTCTAGAGTTACCACCACCAACCAATTACAAGGGAGTTCAAGGTTCATGGGACACGTGGGTTATTATCGACGGTTTATTTTATTTTTCGCTGAGATAGCACGTCCTTTGTACAAGCTTCTCATTGAATTTAAATGGACTGAAGAGTGTGACCAGGCCTATGAACAATTGAAGAAAACACTAGCAAGTGCTCCAATTTTAAGGACACCTAACTGGGATGTCATTTTCCATGTGCATATTGATGCATCAAACTTTGCTATTGGGTGTGTTCTCACTCAACCAGGAGAACATAAATTGGACTATCCCATTAGCTTTGCAAGCCGTCAATTGAACGATGCTGAAAGGAACTACACCACTACAGAGCGAGAAGGTTTGGCAATGGTTTATGCAGTAAAGAAATTTCGCTACTACCTTCTGGCAAACAAGTTTGTATTTTATGTGGATCATCAAGCGTTGCTGTATCTGGTAAACAAGCCATGCTCCACAGGAAGAATCACACGATGGTTGTTAATTCTTCTTGAGTTTGATTTCACGATTGTAGTGAGACCCGGTAAAAGGCACGTCATGGCTGATCATTTGTCTCGCATACCCAATGGTGAAGCCCCTACAGGAGTTGATGATGAATTACCCGATACTTCCCTATTCATAGTTGAGACTATGCCTGAATGGAGTGAGAACATTGTTAACTTTTTAGTTAATGGTTTTCCACCCAAGGAACTTCGTAAGGATATCGCTCGAAGGCTAGTAAAAGAATGTGAACTCTATTGTTTGATTGCCGGAACCCTGTATAGATTAGGCAAGGACGATATTCTTAGGCGTTGTGCCCGCGAGGATGAATATTTGTATATCTTGCAAGAAGCACATATGGGCATAGCAGGAGGACATTTTTCAGGGGACCTGACTGCTAGAAAGGTGCTGCAATCAGGCTATTGGTGGCCAACTTTATTTAAGGATGCATCACTTTTTACAAAAGGGTGTGATGAGTGCCAACGTTACAAGACCACACAGCGCAAGGACAGAATGCCCTTACATCCTATTAAAGTAACCCAACCATTTGAAAAATGGGGCTTAGACTTTGTAGGTCCAATTAGTCCCGCAGCTCGCAACACTCAATCTCGATATATTCTAGTTGCTACGGACTATGTAACAAAGTGGGCTGAAGCTAAGGCTTCACAAAAAGCTGACGCGAGGACAACAGCTAAGTTTCTTTTTGAGAACATTATCACAAGATTTGGTTGCCCTTTTGAAATTGTTAGTGATAATGGTACCCATTTTATAAATGAGGTAATAAGAGAGCTTACCACGACCTTTATGATATCCCACCATAAGTCTACACCTTATTACCCGCAAGCTAATGGACAAGCCGAGAGCACCAACAAGACTCTAATCTCTATTTTAACCAAGATGGTAGAAGCTCATCGCACTGATTGGGATTTGAAGTTGACATCTGCTCTATGGGCTTATCGTACTGCTTATAAAGTGGCTATTAATTGTACGCCATTCAAAATGGTATACGGCCAAGAAGCGGTTATGCCTTGGGAGTTTGTCATTCCTAGTCTTAGGGTAGCTTCGCAAGAAGGATGGAATGGTAACCCCTTAACTGAGCATTTGTTTATCTTAGAAAAACTAGACGAAGAGAGACAGTTGGCTGTGCAAAATGCTCTTGTGGAAAAGGATAGGAGAAAGAAGTGGTTTGATCGCCATGTGAAGGACAAGGATATCAAAGTTGGTGATAAAGTCCTTATGTATGGAGTACGTAAAGAGAAGAAAAAGTTGAAATATGCTGGTAAAGGACCATATAGAGTATGTGAAATTACCCCACAAGGTACCCTTCGTGTGGAAACTCTTGATGGAATTGAAACCATTGGATTCCTCAATGGGAGTAAATTCAAAAGATATTATGATCCTTTAAGCCAAGAAGAACTACGGGCCATTCATCAAAAGAAGGCCGCCAAAGCACAAACCGAGTTAAACAAGATACAAGCTCAAGCTGAGGCTAAGGAGCGACAACAACGTATAAGACAAAAACGAGAGGCTAACCTTGGGGTCACAAATGCATTCCACGTGGAAATCGAAGAGGATGGGTTGGACTCTGACACACCTCTACGATACCCCATTGAGTTAAATAGTGCCTATGGAAAAGTGCTATATAACGCCTTATTGGACACGGGTGCTAAATACAATCTGCTATCCTATGGGGTGTGGTGTCAGTTAGGGAAGCCACCTCTATCTGAGAGTATTATCCAAGTCAAGGGTGTCAACAAGAAAAAAACTGCGGTTTTTGGAATCTGGCACACTTCTGTCAGTTATGACAATGGGGTGGTAGCTCAAGACTTTTTGGTCATGCCTACTGGAGCTATGGAGGGTAATATCAACCTAGGCCGCACGTGGATGATAGCCACCAAATGCACTATTGATTGGGGGACTGGGGGTGTTACAACGCAAAAACCAACTCTTAGCCCTACCACTCAAGCCATAGTCCCTGAGATATTGCCCAAGGAAATAAAACCCAAGACATTGCATGTCCAGGAGGTTGAACCATACGTCCCCATAGCCCAACTCTCTAGAGCTTCAACTAATGTAGTTGAAAGAAAGCTTGAGACACACAAGAACCATCCTAATATAACAGAGAAAACATACAAGTGGGTCCCTAAAACCTCTGTAGTGAGCATGGTTGATGCAAAAAAACGGAAACCTAGTAAGAACCGTACCACTCACTCCAAGAAATGTAAAGAAACGCTGCGTTGGATTCCTAAACGACTATTGGAAGCCCAAGGATACTATGAAGGAAATGATCAAATCTGGGTGCCCAAACGTAAAGTGTACTCTTACCTGTCACCTGGCCCATGTAAACCCAATCCTGTGGCTCCAAAACAAATTGAAAATCGCGGAAAGGAAAAAATCATGGAATGTTACACACCCGTTCTAGAGCTAGTTTGGGTACCAAAGAAAGAACGATTTGTTCCACCTAGCTCAGGAACAGGGAAATCAAATGACGCTTCTTGCTCTTCATGTAGTTCCTATATGCAAATAGAAGCTTCGACACAACCTCCACCTACCACTGTACATATCCATCCAAGCACGAAAGAGTTTGCACCTTCCGGGGTAAGTTCACCACCTACAACAACGTTGCAAATAAAATCCTGGGAGAGTACCTTACCACCCTTACAACTTGACGAGGCACCTAGGGTAATAGAAAACTACTGGCAAAAATCCTCACCTATTACCAACTGGAACAATTGGTTTCAAAGGGTGACAAGCTCATTTCAAACGGTATGATCTACCCAAGGAAGGGGGGAGTGTTTGTGGACATCCATCATTCACTTGCTTCCCTCTCAACCTTTTTCCCTGACCTCTTAATCTCCGATCTTAGGGAATGTATATATATAGCCTTATACTCACAAAAAAACAAAAATAGTAAAGAGCAAGAGCGCCTAGCAATGAGAGAGCACCCTATCAGATCTTACATATAAGTCCAAATTCACCGTGTCAAGTCAAGCAACACACAAAAACAACTCTTATGTTTTAAAGGCCTAACCAAATCTATCTGTCTTGTCAGAAATGGCTACTTCACCAGAGGCATGCACTTCTATTTTTGATGAAAGGTACCCCTTGTCTTTTCAACAAGTGTTCTACGTATGCTACCCTATACTTTCTTGCAAATGGGATTTGATAGAGAGCCTTGCATGTGAGAGAAATTTTGAGGAGTTAGAATGGCTGATACGTCTATGGCTAACTAGTGATCCCTACCCAGTGGCGAATGTGTCTCCAATGGCACATGCTTATTCTTTTGCACAAGATGAGTATCCACGCATCACGAGGTTCTTGATTAGCATGCTTGCACAAGAGGATGATGAAGAGGAACTAATAGAGACCGAGGAAGACTATGGCCTCACGGACAACGATTTTATTTATCTAGATGATGAGGATAGAGGCCTAGCCTTAGGGTGGCCACCCGGTTTATATAATATCCTCTTTCCTTGATTCTAAAAGGGGTGACAGATAGGTAGGTTAGGTGTCTAGATTGTGTTTTGAGTTTGTTTTTTAGGAGTTTTAATTTTTCCCACTGATGTGCCTCCTAGAGGTATTGTTTGTATTTCATAGTGTGTACAGGAGCGTGTTGCTATTGATAGGATTTGGACCTTCATGGAACCTTTCTCTCGTTCACACTTCAAATCAAGCGCGACCATCAACACAAACAGGTGTTTCTTGTCCATTAGCATTGCCCTTATCTTTTTTGCATCCATGTTTGTCTGCTTTGATTGTGATTGGTAGCATACTATTCAGCGCGTTGGCTTAGTATCCAACATTTAATTCAATGCAATCTTTTGTCATAATCACTTGTTTAGGTGTAAAAATCAAGCAGTCCGACTAAGCTAGTTTGACCAAGCTAGGTATTAGAAATCTTCTCTTAATACCATGGGGAATGCCTTCCTAATAAGCAATGGTTACTTAGGTTCTTAATCCGATTTAGGCAGCATTGTATGAAATGTACTAGGGCTTTCTAGTGGGCTTAACCCTAGTGACCTTTAGCTTAAGTATTATAAAGGGAGTTTACTAATGTGATGAGCCTGGGGAGTGTAACAGTGTTATATGACCCCCCAAAGTTACAAAATTTAAATGATGAAAATGAACAAACAAAAAATCAAAGTGCCACAATGTAAAATTTTAAGCTGGAAGAGAAATCTCAGCTTGATTTGGTACTTCACTCACATGTATTGCCTATGGTACTAGAGCCCTAGAGGTTCCCAGTGTGGGCGCTTTTCCTTGAAAAGCAAAAAACCCAAGGCATACAAAATAAGCACCCACTTCAAAATTGAATCAATGTGAAAAGACCTTGGGGGGTCAAAGAAAAAGTAATCAGTCAGGCAATGATTTCATGAGAAATTCCTTTTATGGTAGCTTAACTACAAAGTCTTCTAGGTATAGCCTCTAGTCAGCCCTTGAACATGAATACTTGGCTCTCGCGATTAAACAACTTAATTGACCACAGAAAATTAAGAAGCTTACCCATGGTATTAATATTCGATCTCTAGTGCTTTTCGACCGTCAAATTAGTGACCCCAGACTTGTTTAATTTTTTACCTTTACATCTGTTTATGCATTTGATTACATTGCAATTTAATGTTCATTGCTAACAAATTGTTTGAAATTCTTTTACCAATCAATTTGTCTACCTAAAACTGCATATGCTTTTTAAGAGAATGCAATTACTGTGCCAATGTTGTTTGATTTTGCAGTGACTGAAGAAGGCTAAGGACATTCATCTCAAATGCTCTTCCACCTCGACGAACCAGCTTCAACTCAATAGCTTCCGAGGACGGAATCTACATCAGGAAGGGGGGCATGTTAACCCTCACGGCACACGGACACCCTATCACCTACGATGGACGCGTATTATGTATTTGGTAGAGTCAGGTACCGGGCTTGTCGGACCAATAGGGAAAGGTAGAGTGATCGCCGATGAGAGGCGCACTTTAACTTGGACATTCAAGGGATTAGTTGGTTAAGCATGGGCGCCCAAGTGTGAATGGGGTGAGCTCCTATAAAAGCCAACTAAACCTAATTTTTACTCATTCTCTCATTTGTGCAATTGAAGAGTGCTCTTGCTCCATCTCCATCTTCTTCTTCTTCACCTCCTTGTGTGTGTGTGTGTGAGAGAGAGAGAGAGAGGGAGAGTGTGTGTGCGATCGAGCATTACGAAGGCACGACGGCGGCGAAGCGGTTGAGCGCGGCACGACTGCAGCTTCTTCTTCATCGCGGCGAGGAATCCACCACGAAGGCGAGCGTAGAGCGGTGAGTGACACACCCTTTGTTTTCTTGAGCTTGCTAGTTTAGGCTTGTTGTGTGCTTGGAGCCGTTTGTGGCTCGCATACGGTGTATTGGCAAGTCCCTTGCTTCGACAGTGCGGCAAGGAGCGCACAGTAGCCATCACAGGGAACCGTCTGGGAGGATGGAATGTGCGGTAAGGAGCCAAAGGTGCCAGGCTACTGAAATCCCTGGGGGTAGTAGTCAAACTGTTGTTGTGAAGCTGCACCTCCCCCAAACTATCGATGACTATACTCAGCATATCCCATAGACGACTGTACTGATCTAGCTGGACAAACCCACCCGTACCCCATGGTAGGCTGAGGCTTAAACTGCTTGTCCCCTTGGACTAGCATGTCCAAAAATCCTTACGTTTGAGCTCTGAGGTCATCAATAATCTATGACTTTACATGCAGAGCCTGATGCAAGGTAAAAATTGTAGCATCTCTATCCGTTATGGCACTCTCTGCAACTCGCAAGCAGCCTTCGATGGCCGCATATGTGGCCGAGTGCTTCTGGTGGGTGGCTGCTAATTTATCTGCACCAAGCTCAATCATTTCTATGGCATTTCTTGACTCCTGTAGTTTTCTTCAGATATTTTGAACAACGAAGAAGAGTCGCCTCCACTAGAGGAATCAGTAGTAGCACCTGGAGGCGTAGTAGTAGAAGGGTTACCCGGAGGCATTGCAGTGGTCGCGGGGTGATAGGTGTGATTGGGGTGACGATGGTAGCAGGTTCAGTGGGTGAGGTGGAGATGGGAGATAATGACGAGGGTACCACATGTGCTGCCGAGAATGGTGTGGTAAGAGTGGTAGGAGTGTAGATGGTAGCAGTGGGAAGAGATACCTATGGAATAGAGACCGCCTCAGTAGCAGGAGTGGGCGTACTAAGAACATCGGAGATCAAAACAGCCTCCGGCACTATAGAGACCGGAACGGGGACCCTCGTCTGACTCTCTAAAAATGACAGAGGTCGTAGTGTCTCTGTCGTATCTTTGACCACTTTGAATCTTTTCTTCTGCTTCTTCTTCTGATCATCTATGTCGAGAGACTTCCTTTTTACTGGCAGTGGCATTGCTGTATCCTCATCCACTTCCAAAAGGTTGATACGGATGTTGATTACCCAGTCCAAAGTGGCGCGGAAAAACATCGGAAGCTATATTGAGATGACTATACTTGTGCTCTAAACCTTTTCGCCCTTGTCTGCAATGATGTAAAAAGGATCTGATGAAACCCACAAGGGATGTTCTTGATTAAGCAGTAAAGACCATCACATAGTGGGAACGTCGTAGGTACTTCTACTTTCCCCTTTGGTCCTTGCGCATCTCTCACCGTGATCGCCAAAATGAGATCACCTGTAGCGCGGATAATGTGTCGTGCTCTCTATAGTGGGTGCTCCTCAGTGCAATGTGCATGACAATCTCACTCAAACAGAAACAAAAAACAAATTGAGCTCACAACGACACAATAGGAGACCATAACATATGACTTGACGATCTCAAAGAATTGATACAAGACTCTGGCGTGGCAACACACTCAGCTCTAGCCCAGGACTCACATGTACAATGGGGGTGTCGAGGCTCAGATGTGTCGGGATGGTGAAGACGTGCTCTGTGTATAGACTCTATCAAGAAGACTACATGAAGATACCATGTCCAAACCACTACTCCTCATATATACAACCATAAAGGGCCACCAATGGCTCATAAATGACATCTAAGTCTATCTCCACTGAATGGTGGTGATGACTTGGCCACGATGTCCACTAGATCACCGTATCCTTGCCACGTGTCACTGCCCAGCGTGGTCGTCCAGTGTGAACCAGCCAGACCCAAGACCAACTGTAAAGTCCCAACTGTACTACTGTCCTGTGAAAGTGACATTGTAGCCTGCTACAAGAAGAGGAGCTCTTAAAGGAAATAGCAGAACTCAAGTGAATTAAACAACTCCTCAGAGATGGAAAGCCAGACATGCAGGAAGAGGCAGGCACTTTAGAGCCACCACAGATAGACATACCCTCCGTCTCGTTTGATGAGTTTGAGACACAGTCCATAGCAGATCCGAGTGGTGATGAGGATTTCTAGATTCACATCACAGATGCAGACATAGTGCCAATGGTCCAGCTCTCAAAAGTTGAAGAAGACGCACTGAAAGAGAAGATCACCCAAGAGGTGGATGAGCAGTGGAAAGCCGCAATGGATTGGGAGTTGAGAGTTTTACACTCTGTCAACGTCACTCAACTCACTCCCAATCAGATCAATGCGTAATGGCACCAGTAATCCTTGCCATACCCTCTCACTAAAGTGGAATTACTATAGGTGAAAGAGAGGCTGTACAAAGATATGCAAGAAGATGACGTAGATAAAGACCACCCAAAGTGGAGGTTAAGCTGGCTGAACAAGAATCCGAGATATCTGATTCTGTTCACAAGAGCACTTGCAGCCCTTCAAAGAGATCCAAATTTTTTTCTTGTACCTCAGAGTAAGGACATGGCAAGAGCATGAAGCATTGACAAAGAAGAGGCCAACTTGGCTTAACTACCCAAGACTGCAAGCTCCAAAGAGGACAAGAGATAGAGGAATACATGGTGAAAACCCTAACGGGCACCATGTCTTTCTTCAAGAGTTTACCGGATTCCTCTTGTGCCATGTTATATAAAATCTACATAATGTTGCTCACATGCATCCAAGTTTTTAATGATCCTGAGAAAACAGGAGCCCCATGGATATCATTTTTAGAAGGTAATAAAGGCTTATGCTTCGATCTGAGTAGTCAGCCTTCAGAAGAAGTCCTTTACAGCTTCTATGCTAGATGTATGTTCTTGCCATCAAATAATATGTTGGCCTTTGAAGAAGCTTTCTACACTGGATTCTTCACCTAACGAATGAAGATATTTGCACCGATGATCAGCATCCTTACATCCAGGTTTGTAGGCTACTCAGCGGTGGAGCTAAAGAATAAAGTGACAATGCAATTTATGCAAGTGCCCGACAAAGAAAGAAGAATCAGATACCAGAAGGCACTGGATGCGCTTAAAGACCGCCTCGCCAGCCGTCAACCCAAAGACTATTTCAGCCCATAAAGCTGTGTAAAGGGACGACACATGCGAGGAGGGGGGGAATGTTAACATCAAGCTAACACGGACACTATTTTTGGGAGTTCTCTTTGTAAAGCATTTATTATTTTGATAAATCGGGAATAGTGTAACTCCTATTTTCTCAGATAAACTCTGTAATTAATGAGCCGGGGCTACAAGCTTCCAAATTGTATCAGCCAATCATTTCCCAGCTTTAGTAGAACTCCAGATTATTAGTTTTCACCACCCAAAAACCTTGGCTAAGGTATAAAAGACAATTTTTGTAAGTTTTTTATAAGTTTTTTGGATAAGAAATACATAGCGTGAGCTAACGGCGCTCACTTCTCTCCTTCTTGCGCTTCCTACTCTCTCTCCGGTTGTCACATTTCAATTGTGTTTGTTGCATTGAAACCGCAGGTAAGAGCTCTACACATTGACGTAAACACATCACAGTATTTCGTAGCTTTTGGCATCGTCGACCCACGGCATAATTTCATCATAACTAGGAATTCATACTTTTAAATTAAAAACTAAGCATATGCAGGGTATTGGGACATCATTGCTAAGCATTTAGATGCATTCTGGGTCAAAAACGACTAGGTCAAAAATCCACTGCTGTTAATAATTGCAATTTTGAAACTTGACCTAAATTGGGGTTTGAGACCATAATCATGTGTGTTTAGGTCTTATAAACATGTCCTAGAAGTTTCATTACGTTTGAATGTCATTTGATGTTGTAATGGATGTGATTTGTTTGTCGTGAGCGATTGGCTTTTGGTATTTCAGTCACTTGAGTGTAGCCTGAGTTAGATGCGAGTTGTTAGTTGTTTTCCGAGATATTGACAACCTCTTGTAGCCTCTATGCACTAGTCGAGTCAGATTCGTCCCATGGTTTGACAAATTAATGGTGGTTCTCGCTAATACTACAACAATAAGATAGGATGGTGAGGCTAGACATGCTACCCGCAGAGTCCCCACCTTATCCATATAAACAAGACAATACATTCTTTAGCCTTGAATATGTACTAAAGGTGTCAACAAACCTATCAGCTTTTATGCGTGTCCTACTTATAACCTTTTTAACTTATACATACAATCTATGTAGTGTTAAAATGATCAGCAAGTCTCCATTCTCATAACAATAAGCCACAGATGAAAGTGATATATGTGTTTGTGTGTGTGTATGTGTGTGTGTTTGATAAACCATTAAAGAAAAAAAAACATGTGTGCGTCTTTGTCACACACATACACACATAGAGTAAAGAAAGAACAAATTTTATGCTGAAAATGGGATCCATGAGCTACCCTTCCTCATTGAGGTTGATCAAATATGGAGAGAGATCTTTGCCTTGTTAATTTTTTTCAAGTAGAAACTTAACTTTTGTGTTGCCATTTTCTTTCAAGCTTGAATTTACTCAATTTTCTTGAATTCATGCAACTTGGCCCAATTTTATGCAGGTTTGCATTCACTCCTTGATGCATTAGCACTCATAAGGTTGTGCTTGCCCATCACAAGATGTGTAAGGTTTGGAGGCTATGGTAGGTGGTAGCGACAAGGATCCATGGCACCTTGGGATGTGCAGAGAAAAGATAAAAGAGAGAGAAGGGAGCAGAACAACACCTCAAAATAGACACATTCTCTCTTTGATTAATAAAATCTATTACATATATACAACCATATTAACTAATTGTAGCCACTCTTTCCCATGCAAAAGTGAGTGTACCATCTGCATGGCTTGTGGCTTGTTCCCACGAGTTTAAACTTAACTGGACTAGGGCTTGAAACCTAACAATTCCCCCTAAATCCCAAACTAGACTCGCCACTCACATGACATAAGAGTTTTATGTTTACTCTTAATCACGAGTTTTAGGTAGACTCATGAACCGTGAGTTTTAGGTGTGCTCACAACCAAGGGTTTTGGTATACCCATAACCTAGTGCTATGACAATAAACCCCCCCCCCCCCCCCCCCCCCCTCGCCCCCCCAAAAAAAAAGAAACACACAGGATGTAGGTCAAAATAGCTACCATATATAGAGCTTTTGGTTTACTACCAAACCTTGCGTTTTAGGTTACCCAATAACCTCATGATAATTGGTACAATAGGCTGATAATATATGTTTTTGGGAGGTATTAACACTTATATGTGGAAGTGTCTATAACCCGTACAAATTTTGGGACATGGCAGTAACTAACTATAACAAACCTATGGCATCATAAAGAAATGACAGGACATGAATTTTGGTTAGGAAAATTTGTCTGAAGGAGCTCTTAGCAGTATTTCTAGAAAGCCCAATACTAGCTGACAGAGACCAATTGAAACTCAATTGTATCAATCTCGATTTGGATCGCAAATGCATGACAATATATTGAATATTGTTAATATCTATTCCCACATGTGTCAAATTCTCATGAAACACATCATCAAAGTAGGATCCATGGTCAATACGGAAAGTATCCATTTTATTCTTTGATAAAGCTAGTAACCATTCTTCAAGCATGGAACTCCTACTCTTTTGTTCATAGAAAACATGCTTTGCATGCATGCTGTTACCATATACATGTGGTAGTGATGTGTGTGAACACACTAGGACAATCGGGGCATTTTTTCCCTCTTTAGGACATTTTTTCTCCCGTGCATTGTATATACGCCCATCAGTCTAGGGCTCTCTATCTTTCCATTGCACACTAAATAATATACTCTCTATTGTGTGCCTTGAGCTTCCTTCGTCTTCTCCAAGCTGTGTGTGTTTCTCTCTGCAACCCTAATTCCAACAATTGGTATCAAAGCAGGTTGCATCCTCTCGAGCTTAGTTGCCGGCAGCTCCAGCACACGCCTGCTCACTCTCTCTGATTTCAGTGGGCTTTGTCGAGCGTTCGTCGTAGGTCAAGATTTTTGATTCGGGCTCATTTCGGCCTCCGTTTCCACTACAGCCAGGTTTGCGTAGGCAATTTTATTATTTTGTGAAGAATTTCTATCACTGACAAATACTGCATAACAGGTCCCATACAGTCTTTTACAGATTGTGCTATATAGCACGTGTTGCTCTCTCTCAATTTCTCCTCATTTTGGGCAGTTTTCACATCAAATGCAGGCATTTTCCATGGCTGACAACAACACGGATGCGTTCAAGACGTTTGCGCTAGGGACAGATTGGATGGGGACAATTACCCTATGTGGGATTACATGATGTAGCATGTTCTTGTGTCAAAAGGTGTTTGGAATATTGTGCAGGGCATTGATATACGTCCTGGTTCTGAGGATGTAGGCAATGTTGAGGATGTTGCAGGTCTTGCTGCAATTAGAGTTGTTTTGCCTATGGTAGAACAAGATCGTTGGGATGTGAAGGATGTGCATTCTCATGTGTTGATTGCATCGTCTATGAAGCACAACATTACTCCTCAGATTCGTTCAACGAAATCTACAAAACAAGCTTGGGATATTCTTGCAGGTCTTTATGCAAGCCGCAATGAGGCTAAAATTGCTTTGCTACGTACATAAAGAGCTTGAATCGAAGATTATGCATGAGGAAGATGATATAGACACTTTCCTTGTTGGTGTCAAGGATATCAATGAGAAACTTAATTCTACAGGTGAAGTCATTTCAAACAGTTTCCTTGTGCAGATTGTTCTTGATGCCTTACTAGATTCTTACCAGACTTTTGCTAGTACTAGGAGACTTATGACCCAAGGAAATCCTGAAGTCGACAAGGTTGATGCATTTTGCACATTGCTGTTGCAAGAGTCACTTTCTAGAAAAAACAGGACTAGGCAGCGTGCAGTCGAACAGGCTTTTATTACTTCTCAAAGAAAGGGTGGTAATAGCAATGCATCCACTTCTTATGGTTCTACTTCGAGTGACAAAAATTATGTTCCTAATGCTTCTGATGGCAGCAATTCATCTGGAAATTCTGATGATAAGGGCAAAAAGAAGATGTGTTGCCATTATTGTAAAGCTCATGATCACTTGATCAAGCACTGTCCTAAGTTGAAGGCCAAAGAGGCTAAGAAGAAAGAGGGTGGTTCCATAGCAAATGCTTGTTCCACAACAAATGCAGCCATTGTTGTGTCTTTTGTGAAAGGAGACTGTAATGTTGATGTTGATGCAGAATGGGCTTTTAGTGCAAAGTGCACTTACAATCCTGTTGTCCATGATTCATGCATGTCAGTTTCTATAGATTTACATGTGTGGTATTTCAATAGTGATTCTACAAAGCACATTACCTCACATCGTGAATTGTTCACCTTTCTCGAGTCTGTCCCTCATGGGAATTTAGTCACTTGTGCCAACAATGCCTCTTATCCTGTTTAGGGAGTTGGAAAGATTGTGCTTACTGCTCCAAATGGCATTTCTTTCACAGTTGTTGATGCACTTTATGTACCTGGGATCAAGAAGAACCTTTTGTCTATATATGCACTTGCTAGACTTGGACTTGTAGTCAAATTTGTGGATGACAGATGTACAATTCATGATCTCAGTTTTGGTGATAAAATTGTTGCATCTGGCCTTTTGTTCCGTGGGCTGTATAAGCTCACTTTGTATGACAAGTGTGGACAAAATTTTGCAAATGAAGTTGCAGATTCAAGGGTTGTTTCAGATGCAAAACTGTGGCATGCACGTTTTGGGCATTTGAATATTGCCAGTTTTCTGCGTTTGCAGAAATCTGATATGGTTGCTTCTTTGTCGCCTCTTGAAGCACCTATCAAACATGTTTGTGAAGGTTGTATTCTGGGTAAGATGCAGCTTTCAAAGTTTCCAAAGGATGGTTTAGTTAGGGCCACATGCAGGTTGCAGCTTGTGCAGTGTGATGTTTGTGGGCCCATGCAAACCCCGTCCTTGGGCAATTACCTGTACTTTGTGACTTTCATTGATTATTACTCCAAGCATGCATGGGTATTTCCTTTAAAAGCAAAGTCCGAAGTTTTTATGTGCTTCAAACAATTTGTGGCTAATTTCTGGCTATGGCTAAAAATGTCTCAAAATTTACTATGGGTACCCTCCGTTCCGATCGAGGGGGAGAGTATATGTCTCATGAATTTAATGCATTTATGGATAGTTGTGGGATAAAACTCCAATTTACAGTGCCTTATACCCCTCAACAAAATGGTGTAGCTGAGAGAAAAAACAGGTCACTTACGGAAATGGCACAATGTATGGTCAAAAATCAAGCTTTGCCGTATTCTTTTTGGCTTGAGGCCATCATGTGTGCCACTTATGTACTTAACAGGTTTCCTAAAAAAGCGTTGTAGTCTATTACTCCATATGAAGCATGGCATGATAGAAAGCCTTCTATTGAGCACATGTGTTGTTTTGACTGTTTGGCATATGCTTTGGTGCCACAACACAACGCTAAAAATTGGATGATAAGACTCTCAAATGTATTTTTGTTGGTTATAGTGCTGAAAGCAAAGGTTACATGTTGTATCATCTGCAAACAAAGCTTATTATGGTTTCACGAGATGTAGGGTGGATGCATGAATAGGTGGCTTGGTTTTAACCGGTTGAAAGTTGCTTTTGAAGGCTTAAAATTTAGGGGGTATGAAATTGGTGTTATGGGCAAGAATTGTTTGAATTAAATAATCGTGTGGAGGATACAAAATCATTTGAATTTAATAATTGTGTGGAGGATTTAAAAACCCGTGTGGAGCCCACGTCAGACGAATGTTCAATCGAATGTTTGCACGACTGTACTTCTCTATATCTCTATGCCTTTCTCCTCTTGCGCCTTTTGCAGCTCACTCTACAGCCCCGTGTGCACGCTTCATATCCTTCGCTATGGATAGCAACCTAAGAAAGAGCCCAAGGAATGCATCCCGACAGGTCTCCCCCACAAAGACACGACATTCTCCTATGAAGGTATGTCACCTCTCTCTGTCTCTCTCTGTGTTGTGTACAACGGACCTGTATGTGTAGTAGAGTATTGAGGTGTGGATATATTGAGTAATGAATATGGATTTATTCTTTTCAGAGACAGAAGTTACAGCCTCCTCCCAAAATCAGCTGCTTTGTTCACCCCAAGGATGTGGAGGTGCCATTAAAGGCATTCTGCATGACAAAGGAGTATTTTCACAGGGAATATGGGTTAAGTCTTGAGGGGAAAGATGTTAGGAAGTTGACAGATGCAGATGTGCTTATATCCGACTGGATGAAAGTTTTCACGTGTATTCCAGTGAAGGAGAAAAAAGTGCCAATAAAAACAGAAAGGCCGGATCACTACAAGGCACTCTACCAGCTCTACAAGCAGGTGTATCAATCCAAACCACCAAACTATCTGCTGGGAGTCAAGTCTGCACGCGGATATGTTTATTTTGTATGCAAAGATCCGGTAAAGTGGGCTGAGTTTGCATCTGAGGTGGTGAAGAATGTGACCAATGAAGGTCACTTAGATAGGAAAAGAGAACAATGGAAGTTAGAGACTTCCCAAGTATCCACAGGAACCCCAAGTGGTTCTGCCATCTTGCTAGTAAATACCCCATCCGGAAGTACACCAGTCAGAAGTGGGCTTTTTGCGACTACTCAGTCTATGTTTAGTGTTGAAGTATCCACTTCCTTGCAAGAACTACTTGTTGAGGTTAGAAAATCTCATGACAATGTATCAACCGAGTGTCAAAAGGCTAAGGATTCCGTTGTCAAATCTGTTGCTGATGTGCACCGTTGAGAGGGTGCCCTTAATATCATCCAAATGCACTTCCCTGACGATGCCAAGGTACCGACAGGCTTGCTTGACAGTCTCTAAGAAAAATTTGACCAAGAAAAAGCCACCCTACAGCAGGCACATGTATGCTTTTAACTCCATCTGATTGTAGTATAACACCTGCAAAGTACTGGTTTGGATGTACAATATACTATAGTCTATATATTGTTGTGGAATGATTACACAATAATACCTATAAAGTAGATTGATTGCTGTAAATAATGGTAACATACTTGCAAAGTAACGGTTGCAATACCGGTATTGGTATTCTATTGGTAAACATGTTACTATAAGTTCTATCAATGATCACAATGACGGTATGAAAACAACATAATACAGGTATAACAACAAAATAATACCGATATAGTAACAAAACAAAATAGTAGTTTAACAATAAAGTAACGGTATGATTATAATAACCATATTGTACTGAAACTCTAATATAGTGAAAATGATATTATAAGTTTTACAATACCGGTATTATGGCTCTATCATACCGGGATGGGTAGAATGTGGCACCAGGGTGAAAGCATGTTAACCTGTCATGCTTTTTCATGTTCCGGACAATGCTAACTAGCACAATTTTGACATATGCTAACTAGTACAATAACTTGAGTTACACTCCAAGATCTATGACATATGATATATCAATAGAAAGCACTTGAAACAAGGAATCCAAATGTACAACCTCTGACAAATTTTGATATTATTTATAAAAAATTTACCGGACGCCCAACTTTTCGAAGATGTGCTAACTTGAAACTGCTAACTAGCACAAAAAGTGCGACAGGTTAACATGCTTCCACCTACAAACCGAATAATAAAAAAACATAATAGTATGACAATAACATCAATTCAGTAAGGGTAGATGACAATACTGGTATGATGTTATCATACCAATAGGATTATATCCTACCGATATGATTGCATCCTACCGGTATGATTACATCTTACCGGTATGATTAGATCCGACTGGTATGGTTAGATCCGACTGGTATGATTACACCCTAATGGTATGATAAAATCCAACCGGTTTGATGTTATCCTTCCGGCATAATGTTATCCTATCGGTATGATGTTACTGGATGTTATCCTACCGGTATGATGTTATACTATCGAGTATAATAACATCATACCGGCAGGATGTAATCATACCAGTATGATAACATTATTATACCGATCTTCAAGCATTCATACCAATTTTATACCTGTTTGACATTGTCAGATAACAGAGGTCTCTTGCCTACAGGAAGAATTATCCAAATGATTGGAGCGTGAGAAAACCTTTGGTCTCTGTGTCACGTTTGTGATAGACATGATTAGTCAACCAATGCTACCTGAAACCATAGTCTTGCCTGCACGAGTTTCAGCTCCTGGACATAGTGTTGTTATCGATGTGTGCAATGCTTGTGGTGTAAAACTTCATGATCACAATTGCTCAAGACATGTTGTTCTATTGCCTTGTTCACATGCATACCATGCATTCTACTATGCTCACTTGGTTGAGAAAGGAAAGTGCCTGCTTCAGGATTGCCCCGGAGTTATTTCTGCAGAAGACCAATCCCTTCTAAAGAAGAAGCCACTTGAACCTGGCCCAATAACAGGTGAGAAAAGTGTTTCAACGGGTAAGAAACACACCATTGTTTTAATCAGGTGGTTGATTTTTGTCTTCTCTGATGTTTTTTCAGAGTCAAGATGCTTCAGAACTATTGTCGGTAAAGACACAGGGAACGATGTAGTGACGCCTGCATACAAGACACCTGTGGAGGTTTTGCTTGATAAAAGTGTCCCTGGTAATGTTGAGAAACCTGTTTCGGAAACACCAGAAGAAGAACCAAAATTTGGGGTAAAGGAGCAGAGTACGACTGGTGTTGAAGAGAAAACCCAGAATGAGGAAGACGGTGTGTTGCTAGACACTGGCGTGCGGGTGACAAGATCAAAGACCCCAAGAAAATGAGGCCAACGTGGCAAGAGTAAGTTTTTTCATTGATTAAGTCTCTAATAAGTGATATTTTGTTGCACAGCTTTAGAGCTCATGGTCGCGTAGATGTCAGGCTGGAGGGAAGTCCCGAGAAGACCCTTTCTCAACATAAGAGAAAGGCAAAAAAAATAAAATCGAATAGACTGCAAATGAGAAGCCTAAAATGGAGCAAAAAAGCAAGGAAGAGGAAGAGACCCAGGGGCAGCCAGGAGAGGAGATGGACATAGAAGACACTAAGGAGATGCAGCATACCGACACAAGTTCTGACCCTAAACCCAGAGCCTACAAAAGATTATAGTTTGCCCCCCTATGTTTCTTTTTATGTAACCACTTCTGAAATTTATATAACTTTCTTTCCCATTCGACGTCTCTTTCATCTTGTGCCTAATTTTTTATAATTGTGTATTTTTATTGTATGATTTCAATATGTAGATATGTCCTAATTGCATATTTAAATTTGAGTCTTGTGTAATTTTGCATCTGCAGATATGTTTTCAGTTGAAGAATGGCGCCTTGCAGATAGGTTCACGACTGACAAGCAGAATGGCAGGGCTTACATTCGTACAATATGGAATTGGGTGTTGTCTACTCCAGTGCTCGTGTTTCCTCTATGGTATAGACTGTGTAAAAGAATCACACTAATATGGCCAAGGCCACCACTTCCGTTGAGCGTCCAGCGTAGGGTTCTCATTTTGGACCTTAACGGCTTACTGCTCAAGAAATTTGATGTAAAATGTGGTGAAGAATTTCCCTACTGGCCGGAAATGCGGTATGTTGTTGAAGGGGATACATAGTTTTGGGTAAGGCCCGATGCAGAAGTGTTTCTAAATTTTTGTTTCAAATGGTTCGAAGTGTGGATATGGAGCTGCTACGAGTTTGAGAAGCTCAAATGCACGATAGCGACAGTGTTGCCCAGATCACCACAAAAGATTCAATAGAGTGGTAAGTCAGGTGCAGTGCACAAGGGCCCCTTTTAAAATGGGCGGGAGAGATAAACCAGTGTTCCACAAGAATCTCAAAAATTTTCCTGACCTACCACCTGACACACTTATCTTTGATGATTCTGGATATAAGCTAATGTTTAATTCATTGGGGTCATTTCTTGTTTTTCCCAAGCTAGAAAAGCAGTCTAAAGAAGTGCGTGCCTATTTTTTGTCAACCACTGTCATAAACTGGTTGGCACACTGGTTGATCTCTAAGGACAAAATTGAGTATACAAAGAGGACTGTAATTTTAACTTAAAAATGAACTTTAAAAGATTTAATTAAGTGAACAAAATAGAAATCCACCTGGGACTGCTCGTCCATGTGCTGTGGGGCGGGTGCCCGTAGACTCTCCTCTGTTGGCCTATGGCTAGGCCTAGCCTCATGGTCATTTGTGGCTTTGTTTCGCTTGTTGCTAACATGGTCTTCCTCAATAAGAGGATTTCCCCTAGTTCTATTTGGGGCCATGTCAGCATCTTTATAAAAAGACTTAATTCATTAGAAGTTTAATTGAATAATCTTCTTTTTTCCTTGTTTACCCAAAAATAAAGATTTTTGGAGTAAGTAGGTATCTTTAATAGTTAATTTGATAAGATATTCCGTCTGTAACTTATTTATACTATGAGTAATTTCCCATAATTACCATTTAAATATGGGAAGTCCTTTAACTAGGTTTCCCCTTAGTCTATCTTCCATTTTATCCTTAGTAAATTATAAATCTCTATCAACTAATAGATTACTCTCCCTAAATTATAATTGAATATGTTCTATCTTTAGTATTTTTGATAAATTTGATCTATAACCTTTCCCTCCTATACTTATGGTCTAAATTAGGTAAGATTTTACTGATAGTAGCTTGTTATACCATCCATTTATGCTGAGGTAATTTTCCCACCCTTCAATAGTGATTTTGTACCTTATGTATTTATTTGGTAATTAGATAAATTCATTTACTAATTTTCCTCGTCTATTTTATACGCAAAATCGATTACTTTTATTGAAGATAAATAGCTAAACTATTTATCTGAGGTTGGGGTATTTATCATGGATTTCCCAAGGTGTGTTCTGCCCTCGGGGCAGTCACTTATCAAAAGACCCCTATATCACGTGCATTCAAGAGGTAATTAATAATACCACAATATACATACTATACTTACACTGTGAGCCTATTTAAAAAAACCCCACCCCCCTCTGTATGTATACATTTTGATACATTTTGGTCTTTTAATAATCCTCTCCGGTTAACTCACGTGATATCATACACATTCTAAAAAGTGACCGCCCCGGGGTTCTGCCTCTGATATTTATATCAAAGGTTTTAGGATTAATTTACTATATTTCTCCTTTTATTTTCCACTAAAAAATAGTATAATTCTACCTAATTAATTAGGAAAATTACTCAAAAAATTATAGGATGATTTTTCTAGCTTAATGACTGTCTAATGCAGCTCTAATAATCACCTCAACTTAATCTAAGCTTAATTAATATATTTCCCATTGATTCATGGTTAATTTGGCTAATTTAATCCCTAATATGATAGGATAATTAATTAGCTTAACATTACCAAGCTTAATTATAATAATTAGCAGAGAATAATCAATTAAGAGAGGGTTTATGAGTATACATAGGTCTAATCTTTGATTTATTAACAAAATAGATTAATCTAGCCTTACTGATTAAGAAGGATTAGGCTAATTACCATTTAGGTTAATCGACTAGAGCTTAATCTCTAGTGATTTCTGTGTAGCATTCTCTCTAGATGAGAGAGAGAGTGTGTCAAGGCTCCGAGTCTAAATTATGAAGGGAAGGGGGTCTTTTTATAGCTTTTTCTGGGCACCGCGCAGTTTTTGGCAGGTTTTGACACCCCAAGCAGGCTCCTAGCTTGGAATTGGCGCCATCTGTTGCTAAACCTGTCTTTGGCAGGTTCCCCCCAGCTCCACACAACCCCCATACCTTCCAGAATGGATTTTGGTTGATTTTGCAGATTTCTCATGATGATGAAAATTTAAAATATCAGTTAATTCTAGAACCTTAGGTTAAGAAGTCTTTGTTAATAATCATTATTAAAACCATCCAATTTTTATTAACTAATTGAATTCCTATTGTAACCTTCCAGGGTCTGTAACTTTTCCAGTTTTAATCAGATTCTGATTCTGAAAATTACTAACCATAGTAAAGCTCTGCTTATGATTCCAAAAATACCAATATTAGCCATGTTTGAATCCTTCAACAGTGGTTTTCAATTTAATTTTACAAGATTTGTACAATTTTTAAGGTTTCAGAAATTGGAAACCTTACAATCACCCCAACTTAAGGAATTGAGATGTCCTCATCTCAACCGAAATTGGGAAAATCTTTCCGAAGTGATACTTCATCCTCCGAGGTGGCGTCTTCAGTGGGGTAGTCCTTCCATTTTACTAAATATTCTCTGATAACTCTGATTCTCAGAATCCTTTCCCTAGTGTCGAGAATACAATCTGGTTGGAGTTCGAGAATTCCCTGCTTCTACATCACAATTTGTTCGTTATCTAGAGTGTGATTTGGATTTGGGATGTAGGGTTTTAGAAGACTGATATGGAATACATTGTGGACCTTGAGGTGCTCATGAAATTTTAGTTTTTAAGATTGATCACTAATTACTTTAATTACTTCATAAAGTCTACAATATCTGGGCCTTAGTTTTTTGTATTTTCCCAAGGATAGAGTGCTTCTTTTCGGCCGTACCCTTAGGAATACTTTATCCCCTTGTTTAAAAACCCGATCAGATATTTTTTTATCAGCATACTGTTTCTGGCGGTCCTTTGCTGACTGAATGTCTTGTCTTATGGCTTTGGTTTGGGCATCCATCTCCTCCAACATTTGCTTTGAAGCTTCTACTCTTGTAGTAGGGTCAGAAAAGTTTAGGGGTGGGATACATTCATGCCCATAAAGAGCATTAAATGGTGACATCCCAATGCTTTTATGAAAGGAAGAGTTATAGGCGAATTCCACCAGAGGAAGAAATTGGATCCATTTTCGGGGTTCTCTACCACAATAGGCTCTAAGGATGTCTTCAATAACTTGATTCACTCTTTCTGTCTGGCCGTCTGTCTAAGGGTGATAGGATGTACTAAAACATAGCCGAGTTCCTAAGGATTCAAATAAAGATTTCCAAAACTTTGAAGTGAATTTTGCATCTCTGTCTCATTGACTATTGTCTTAGGAAGCCCATGTAATCTGAAGATCTCTTTGATAAAGAGACGACTTATGTTTGATGCAGTGTAAGTTGTTTTTACCGGCATTAGATGAGAGACTTTAGTCAGCATATCCACTACCACCATAATGGAGTCGTAACCCCCTTGAACAGTGGGAAAGCCTGTTACAAAGTCCATGCTAATGAGTTCCCACTTCATTTGAGGAATGTCCAGAGGTTGAAGTTTTCCTGGCATCATTACTCGTTCAGCCTTAATCCTTTGACAATAAAGACATTGTCTGATGCAGCAAAGTATATCTCCTTTCATTCCTAGCCAGAAATAGCTTTTCCTTATGGCATTAAGGGTTTTTGCATAGCCACGATGGTCGGCAACTGGAGCGTTGTGTCCTTCATAAAGGATTAACTCCTTTAATGTTGGATTTTTAGGAATGTAAAGCCGATACTTATAATAGAGAACCACATCCTCAAGTGAATAATCCTTGATTCTGTCTTTCTCTTTCTCTTTTAGGTCTTGTTGATTGATAACTTGTAGAAGTTCTTGATAATCCTTATCTTCCAGGGAATCTTCCTTAACCTTGTTGAGGATTGGATTGTCAACTTTGGAAATAGCCCCAAGAAAAACCTTACGTCTAAGAGTGTCAACAACCACATTCTATATTTTATTTCAAAGTCATATTCCTGTAAGAGTTCTATCCATCTTCTCTGCCTCATGTTGAGTGTTTCTTGGGAGAAAATCCATTTTAAACTCTGATGATCGGTGATTAACTGGAACTTTCCTCCTAGAAGATAGTGCCTCCAGAGTTTTAGAGCATGGATAACAGCTAGGATTTCCAGATCATGAGTTGGATAATTCAGCTCGTGGATACTTAATTTTTGTGAAGTAAAGGCGTCTGGTCTGCCTTCTTGGTTTAAGACTCCTCCTATAGCAAGACCGTTGGCATCTCTTACTACTTCAAACTCTTGAGTGAAGTCAGGAAGTTTGAGTACAGGGGCTGATGTGAGATTTTTTTTAATGTGAGGAAACAATCCTCCTGTTCTTTTCCCCATGTAAGTTTGGCTGTCTTTTTAAGTAGTTGCGTCAGGGTGCGGCGATAACTGCATAATCTTTGACGAAGATTCGTTACCATCCTGTAATGCCCAAAACTCCTCGAATCTCACTAACCGTTTTGGGTTGTGGCCAGTCTATTATATCTTTAATCTTTGCTCTTTTGAAATTCCTTCAGGGTTTGTTATAAAACCAAGATAACTAACTTCTAGCGTGGAAAACACACATTTACTCATCTTGGCATATAACTGATGTTGGCGTAGAAGATGAAGTACTTTACGTACATGGTCTTCATGCTCTTTTTCATCCTTGGAATATACCAGGATATCATCGAAAAACACCAACAAAAAATCATCCAGATATTCTTTGAATATATCCTGCATGATACGGTTAAAAGTAGATGGAGCATTCGTAAGACCAAAAGGCATCACAATGAACTCATAATGCCCATATCGGGTGTTAAAAGCAATTTTGTAAATATCTGCCTCCTTAATCTGGATTTGATGGTAACCTGATCTGAGATCAATTTTAGTGAATACATTGGCTCCATGTAATCTATCAAGTAGTTCATTGATGCGAGGAATAGGGTACTTATTCTTTACTGATCCCTGGTTAAGCCCGCTATAATCGATGCAGAGATGTAAAGATCCATCCTTCTTCTTTTGGAATAGAATAGGCGCTCCCCAAGGTGAAATGCTTGGTCTTATGAACCCCTGTTCAATAAGCTAACACAGTTGTTCTTTTAACTCAATAGCTTCAGGGAGGGACATTTTGTACGATCTTTTTGAAATTGGTTCACTACCTGGAAAGGTTTCTATTTCGTGGTCTATATCCCTGGGAGGAGGTAAATTCGAAAGATCTTCCGAAAATATATCCGAAAATTCTTTAAGCCATTCTAGAGTTATGTTGTCCCTTGAATCATCTGCCTTATTAAGTTTTACTACAAAGATCTGTTGCCCCTTTCGTAACCCCTTGAAAAGTCGACTAGCTTTGACTAAATGAGCCTTAGGTTTCCCATTTAATCCTTCTACTAATGTTTCTTCACCTAAGTGATTTTTGAAGGTTAAGTTCCCTTGAGCACAGTAAATTGGGGCTTGATTTTTTATTAACCAATCCATTCCTAGAATACCATCATAGATTCCTACTGGTAGAGTCCAAAAGTAGGATGAAGTCAGGGTTCCCCCTAGTTCAAACTCAACTTCCCCAGCTGTAAATTGAGATAGAACCTCTTTCCCATTTTCTAGTTCTATCACTAATTTCTTGGTGTGATATTGGTTCAATTTAAGTTTCCTTAAACGTTTAGGGGAGAGGAAAGAGTGTGTGCTTCCACAATTTATAAGTAGTTCAGAATTTTCACCTTCTCTGTTTGCAATGGTTTGGATGACAGCATCCTGTTGCCGAGCTCCAGGGTTATCAAGGCGGCAAAAAGAGTATCCCTTTCATCTTCCTCATCCAGCAACGTAGGGTCTCCTACTGCAGCATAAACTCTGGCTCCTCTCCTTCATCCTCTATTGCGTCTACCTCTTTGATTATTTCCTTGTCCTATCTGAGTCTGAGGAGTGGTTCCGGTAGCAACTCGGGGATTTTGTCCCTCAAGACATTGAATCCTATAGTGTCCCATTCTATTGTATCCATAGCATCTAATGTTTGGAAAGATCTGCTCTATAGTGGCTACAGCTGACACTGCCCTCCGTTGATTTCCTTGGTTATAATTTCCCCTTTCTCTTCCTCTAAAGTTATTGTAGTTGTAATAGCTCCTGGGAGGGGGGTTTCCTTTAGCTACAAGTGGTTTAGCTCTTAGAAGAGCATCTTGAATAGAGACGGGTCTCATAGCTTCCAAGTGGGTACTTAAAGGTTTGTTGAGACCCTGACAGAAACGAGCAATCTGTTGTTCCATAGTCATTGGTGGGGCATAACGTCGTAAAGACACATATTTGGTGTAATACTCTTCCAAAGTAATCCCTAACTGTTTGAGGGCAAAGAATTCATTCATTTTGATATCTTGGTGAGCTGGAGGAAGATATCTTTCTTTCATTGCCTGCTTCATTATTTCCCAAGAGGGACTAATGGAAGGGTTATCTCTACAGTATTGTTTCCACCAGAGTTTGGCATCTTCGATGAGTCGAAACATTCCTAACATTGCCTGATTTTCCGAACCAATTCCCGCTGCCAAGAAATAATCATCCATGGAGTCGAGCCATGCTTCGGCATCACGTTCTATGTTTCTTACTTCTCCCTTGAAAGTTGGGAGTTGAACTTGTTTTAACAGTAATTTATTTTCCTGGGTGGGAGTATAGAGACTTTTTGCATTTCCCTGGGTTTGTAATTAATGAAAATGCTTTAGTGATTACACTAATTTTGTTTTGTCATGCAAGTTCTCTAATCTATATACTTTTAAAACAATGAAAACAGAAATTAGAAAATCATCATCACCATCTCAATTAAATTACAGAAGCATGTCATAAAACCATGGTATATACAAAGGTTGATACAACGCTAACTCATACTATGTACAAGATGAACGCATACTATATACAAGATGGACTCATACTATGTACAAGATGGACTCATACTATATACAATGTGTGATTCCCTAAATCAACATTCTCTTCACCAATGGTGGGTCTGACATGGGATCAAAAAATATGACATCTTTTGGTCCCCTAAACCATGGGCCTACCCTCATGGGCCTGATCCTACCTGGGTATATTACTGTGGCTACTTGATCATATACCCACTGATTTTGTGACACTTCTATGCCATCTATAATAATGGTATGATCTGGATCTTCAGTCCCACTGAAAAAAAAAACTTCGATGGTCCGAAGTGTTTCTGCCCACTTGAGTCTTTTAAGATTGAGTGTCAACCCTTCTAACTGTCCCGCATCAATCATGAAAATTCCGCCAAACTGTGACCAGCAGATTCCCCATGTAGGAAGAGGGGAAAACATCAAATCTAACAATTGCATGATGCCCTTGCGAAGTATAAAGTTGTTGGATCTGCAAGCAGCCTCGAACATGATGTTGAAAATCACAAACTTTTGGTAAGCTTGGCGGATATTTTCTTGTATTGATAGGGAGATTCTCATTTCACAATATACCATAATTAAAAATGCAATATAACTTGTGCCTATTTTTTCAACTATTACCCTCCTAAGGGACCTTATTAAACCAGGCTCTGATACCACTTGTAAAGTCCCCAATCCCGCCGACACCAAAAACGGGATGGTACCATTGACAAGTCTCTAGGCCTACTAAAGTTAGAGTCCTTAAACAACAAAAATTCCAGGGAATTCACCCTTACCATTGACAATGGTTTAGGTTTATAGCCCTAGAAGAGACCTAGTCCTGTCTCGCACTGGAAATGCGACCATAAAAAAATTTCCGGCCCTATATCTTCATCCTTTAGATTAATGTTTTCTTAGCCAACACTTTTTCCCCCCTAACATATGTGAGGGCACAGCCGTTGGTGGATTCCTCTTCCAAGTGAAGAATTTTCTAAACGTTTTAGTGCGCAGGAATGGATAGTTACCTGACTAATCAGGTCCACCCGTCCATGATTGACAACCTTAGTCAATCCCCATTTACCACCCCGCACTCACACACGATTTCTGTGTTGTTTAATTACTACCACATTATTTTCACAATTAAAACAATGATTCCCTTTTAACTTTCACACTACATTTCATTAAGACAACCTCTGAAAACAATATCGAAGACATTCTTTCAGCAAACAAACATCTTAAGACTTAAGAGAAGGTACTGTCATTCTGAAGTATCTCTGACCAGTACTGGCTTATCTCAAGACCACCTATACATGGGTGAAAAAACGGCACCCATTCCTTATTTATAAAAACCGGGGTGGAAAAAAACCATCACCCAAATTCCGGGCGCCCATACGCCAAAACCAGTTGCCCATACAACCGGGCGGTTCCTCTAAGATAAACTTGAAAGTACTATCCACAAATGTAAACAAGCACGGGGTAAAGGCTCCACACGTGCTGAGGGAGCTGACTCTTCCATGAATTGGTATCTCCATCATTACTCATTACCTGGAGTAAAATATTTCCAAGGAATCAGAAGTGTCTTGCTGTCTTAAGGATGGTCAAACAATTCTTTCCTCGGTCAATCACTCATAACCCACTCATTTCTTTCATAGTTACAATCATTGCTTGTTGGTTTCGTGGAAGTTACCTTCCATTTACAGCCAGTTTATCCTTCCTAACCTTACGTATGCAATGTTAACTTAAAAATGAACTTTAAAAGATTTTAAGTGAACAAAATAGAAATCCACCTGGGACTGCTCGTCCATGAGTTGTGGGACGGGTGCCCGTAGACTCTCCTCTGTTGGCCGATGGCTAGCCCTAGCCTCATGGTCATTTGTGGCTTTGTTTCGCTTGTTGCTAACATCCTCTTCCTCAGTAAGAGGAATTCCCCTGGTTCTCTTTGGGGCCATGTCGATAGCCTTATAAAAAGACTTAATCCATTAGAAGTTTAATTGAATAATCTTTTTTTTTCCTTGTTTACCAAAAAATAAGGATTTTTGGAGTAAGTAGGTATCTTTAATAGTTAATTTGATGAGATAATCCTCATGTAACCTATTTATCTTATAAGTAATTTCCCATAGTTCCCATTTAAATTTGAGAAGTCCTTTAACTAGGTTTCCCCTTAGTCTATCTTCCATTTTATCCTTAGTAAATTATAAATATCTATTGGCTAATGGATTACTCTCCCTAAATTGTAATTGAATATGTTCTATCTTTAGTAATTTTCATAAATTTGATTCATAACCTTTCCCTCCTATACTTATGGTCTAAATTAGGTAAGATTTTACTGATAGTAACTTGTTATATCATCCATTTACGCTGAGGTAATTTTCTCACCCTTCAATAGTGATTTTGGACCTCAGGTATTTATTTGGTAATTAGATAAATTCATTTACTAATTTTCCTTGTCCATTTTATACGCAAAATCGATTACTTTTATTGAAGATAAATAGCTAAACTATTTATCTGAGGTTGGGGTATTTATCATGGATTTCTCAAGGTTTGTTTTGCCTCTAATATTTATATCAAAGGTTTTTGGATTAATTTACTATATTTCCCCTTTTATTTTTCACTAAAAATAGTATAATTCTACCTAATTAATTAGGAAAATTACTCAGAAAATTATAGGATGATTTTTCTAGCTTAATGACTGTCTAATGCAGCTCTGATAATTACCTCAACTTAATCTAAGCCTAATAAATATATTTCCCATTGACTCATGGTTAATTTGGCTAATTTATACCCTAATATGATAGGATAATTAACTAGCTTAATATTACCAAGCTTAATTACAACAATTAGCAGAGAATAATCAATTAAGAGAGGGTTTATGAGTATACATAGGTCTAATCTTTGATTTATTGACAAAATAGATTAATCTAGCCTTGCTAATTAAGAAGGATTTACGCTAATTACCGTTTCAGTTAAATCGACTAGAGCTTAATCTCTAGTGATTTCTACGTAGAATTCTCTCTAGATGAGAGATAGAGTGTCAAGGCTCCGAGTCTAAATTTTTATGAAGAAAAAGGGGTCTTTTTATAGCTTTTTCTGGGCACCGGGCAGTTTCTAGCAGGTTTTGACACCCCAAACAGACCCCTAGCTTGGAATGGAGCCATCTGCTACTAAACCTGTCTGTGGTAGGTTTTCCCCAGCTCCACACAGCCCCCATACCTTCCATAATCGATTCTGGTTGATTTTATAGATTTCTCATGATGAAAATTTGAAATATCAGTTAATTCTAGAACCATACAATTACTGAAACCATACAATTTTTATTAACTAATCATTACTGAAACCATACAATTTTTATTAACTAATTGAATTCCTACTGTAACCTTCCAGGGTTTGTAACTTTTCCAGTTTATATCGGATTCTGATTGTGAAAATTACTAACCATAGTAAAGCTCTGCTTATGATTCCAAAAATACCAATATTAGCCATGTTTGAATCCTTCAACAGTGGCTTTCAATTTAATTTTACAAGCTTTGTACAATTTTTAAGGTTTCAAAAACTTGAAACCTTACAAAGAGCCTTTCTCTTTATGGCTAAGATTTTTGATTAAGATTTTGTTTGCAAGTTGCAAATCTAGCTATAGGAAATTATGGTGTGTCCCAAACAGTGAGGGGGGTAATATTATGTTTTACTACAGACAATAGGAGGGACATTGGTTGTTTTTCCATACAATATAATCAAATTACTTACAAAAAATAGGAGGGACATCCATAAGATATCATCAAAGTACCTATAGGATATCCCCAATAGATGAAGCTTGGTTCTTCCTTATGATTTTATCTTCTGATATTCTGGTGCTCGTAGGTAGAGATTGCACCAGAGTAGGCAAGTCCACTGGGATGCCGTTGCATTCTTGGTAAATAACCTCTTGTATTTGCATGAACATGTAGTTTATCAGTCATGTATTTACATACATGGTGTCATGCAGGTGAAATGATAATAGTGACTTGTATGATATCCAAACCATGCATCCTGTTGGCATGTATCGAGGAACTATCTAAAGGAGGTGTAGGGATCCCTTTTGGAGAACATTACTTAGCTGAGTTGAGACAAGACCATTTAGGTCATCAATACACACATGCATAACTAACTCATGAGAACCAACATCCTGACTAGAGCATGAGAATGCATGAGGTAGACAAGAAGTGAAAAAATCCTTGCATTTCTTAGTAATACCTTGAGAGGTGGGTCAAAAGACCAACAAAACATGACTTCCTCCCATGCATTAATTGTTAGGTTTCAATTCCTTGTCTACCCATGAGAAAAAGTCTCAAGGCATGCACATAAGATTAAGTTCAAAGTTTACTTTGCATGCCAACTTTGCATGGCAAGCTATATATGTAAAAGGCTCTTCAATCAATTATAGAATATAGCGTATTTTTAGTTTAAAAAAAGATGTATCGAGTTGCTCCTCTCTCTCTCTCTCTCGCGTTTTTTCTCGTCTGATGCATGCCCTCAAGGCCATGGCGATCCTCAGACGCCACCGCTCGTAGCTACTGCACCCCATTACTTGGTATCAGAGCCATACGGTTCAACCTCGAGGGCTTGTAGTCGTCGCAGAGCTTCGCAACAACTATTGCTTGCAGAGGATGGATTGCCTTTGACGACCTATGTGGTTTCAACCATAATCGCCATCAACACGGTTGCCTTGGCCTAAGCTACAAGTATCGACCCTACAATGTCTCCCAATTTGGCTTTTGCTTTTGCTGCTTTGAAGCAAAGACATCGACAATGCCGCGTATAGACCTAGCCACCTCCATCATTCGTTTTTTTTTTCTTTCACACTCCATTGAACTTTAACCCATTTTCATTTTTTGTTCCTTGGCCTCAAGTTAGAGGGTCTTCACACCCCCACCGGTCAAGATTGTGAAGCTGGTTCATAACGGTGTTTATGCATCATTGAGGCATAGATAGCAAAGAGATTTTTTACGCATCTCAGACACTACAAGCCTATGACTTCAAGCTTGACGAGACGACGGTGGTGATTAAGATCATATCAAAGCGCTTCCAAAAGCTCAACGACAAGGACAAGGAAAGCAAGCTTTTATACCATGAACAAAAATTTGGAGTTGAAGATTCATACATGGCATCAAGATCGACAAGTTTGACAGAGGTGGCCAATTTACATCATCAGTTAGAGATTTTTTTGATATCAAGCCTCCAAAATCTTTTGACATTTCAAAGGATTTACAATTTGGATCTTCTCGAGTGCAACCATAAAATATCTTTGCATGATGAGTGTTCTAGATTTCTCATGTTTTGTTACGTTTGTCAACATAATCATTTACTTTCTATCAAAAGCCTTCTTTTTGTCTTATCAACTATTAAATATTGCCATGCCCCAAAATTTTGTATGGGTTATAGACACTACCACACATAAGTTGTAAGACTTTGCAAAAAAATATATCTATTCTCAACCTATTGTTCTCATTTCTCATGAGGTTATTGGGTACACCTTAAACCCAAGGTTTGGCAGTGAACCAAAAACTCCATCTATTGGTAGCTAATTTTTGACCTACACCCTATCTGTTCAAGCGGGGTTTACTTACCTAGCACCAGGTGAAGGGAATACCAAAACCCCTGGTTGTGAGAGAACCTCAAACTCACGGTTGATGAGTACACCAAAAACTCAAGTTATCATGGGAGTGATGTATCTAGTTCCGGCTTGAGGGGGGTTTGTTAGGTTTCCATCCCTAGTGTACCCGTGAGAACAAGTATCAAGGCATGCATACACGATTAAGTTCAAAGTTTACTTTGCATTGCCAACTTTGCATGGCAAGCTATATATGTAAAATTCTCTTCAATCAATTATAGAATATAGTGAATTTTTTATTTCAAAAAATCAGAATCGAGTTGCTCCTCTCTCTCTCTCTCTCTCTCTCTCTCTCTCTCTCTCTCTCTCTCTCTCTCTCTCTCCTTTTGTTACTTCGTTAGCGTAGTAGGCAATTCTCAATCATTGGCCTGTCATTAGCCTATGTGGCTCCAGCGCTGAAAAGCTCTTAGAAAAACTACGCCATGAAAATCCCCCTGTGCTGAAAAAAAGCTACGCTGTCTAAATCTACGCCGTCAGAAGTTTTCAGCGGATGCGAAGCGAAGGCATGTCTCTAGATGCAAATCACCTTTGGTACATCTGACACAATGAGGCATGCTGACACTGAGGCGGGTTCTGTTTATGTATTTTTTGCTGCAATTGTAGAGCAAGAAGATGGTATTGCTAGAAACATAAATGGCAGTTTTGTTTGCATGCAATTGTTGCAGATCGATGGTGGTAGGGAAGTAGTTTGCGAAATTTGTTGCAGAGGAAAAAAGATGTCATGCTTGGCACTGCCTTGGTTGATATGTATGCCAAATGTGGTGCACTTGAGGAAGCATAAAAAGTGCTCGAGGAGCTTCTTGCACGGAATGTTGCCTCCTGAAATGCATTGATTGCAGGATGTGCAAAGCAAGAAAAGGGTTGTTGAAAGAAGATGTCATGCTTGGCATTGTCTTGGTCGATATGTATGTCAAATGTGGTGTGCTTGAGAAAGCAAAAAAATGCTTAAGGAGCTTTCGTCCGGAATGTCGCCCCTTCGAATGCACTAATTGCGGGATGTGCACAATGAGAGGAGGGGCAAAAAGCTCTAGATTGTCTTTAGCAGATGCAGAGCAAGTTTATCTCTCCAAATTCAATCAAGGCATGTGACTCTACGCAAGTGCTGGAGGAGCTTCGTGTCCTGAGTGTGTACTCTTGGAATGCGCTGATTGCATGATTTTCTCCACAAGGGAAGGACCAACAAGCTCTATTTTGTTTTTAACAGATGCGAAGGGAGGGCCTCTCTCCAGATGCAATCACGTACGCATGCATGAAGGCATGTAGCTCTATGCAAGAAGCTGATATCGGCACAAAAAGTGCTTGAGGAGCTTCCTTTCCAGAATGTCGCCTCTTGAAATGCATTGATTATATGATGTGCACATCAAGAACATGGCTATTGAAAGAAGATGCCATGCTTGGGATTGTCTTGGTCGATATGTATGCCAAATGTGGTGTGCTTGAGAGAGCACAAAAAGTGCTAGAGCGGTTTTTTGTCCAGAATGTCGCCCCTTGGAATGCACTGATTGAGGGATGTACGCAACAAGAGCAAAGAAAGCTCTAAGTTGGTTTTAGCGGATGCAAAGAAAGTATATCTCTCCAAATACATTCAAGGCATGTGGCTCTACGCAAGTGCTCGAGGAGTTTTATGTCATGAGTGTGGACTCTTGGAAGCATTGATTGCATGATTTGCTCCACAAGGACAGGGCCAAAAAGCTCTTTTTTTTTTTTAGCAGATGCGAAGCAAGGGCCTCTCTCCAGATGCTATCATGTACGCATGCATGAAGCCATGTAGCTCTACGCAAGAAGCTTGTATGGGCCCAAAAATCCACAATTATATTGTTAGTCAGAGGCTGCTGAATGCATATGCTTGCACCTTGAAGGCCATTGACCTTTTGCAACGCTGTTGACATGGGTGAGAGAATTAATGAGCCCATAGCTGGTCGGATGCTCTTGGGGAAGTGTATCATGCTCTAGGTTGCTTTCAGCGGATGCAAAGCAAGTGTATCTCTCCAAATTCAGCATCCTATACTTGCATCTTGAAGGCTATGCTTACATCTTGAAGGAATGTGGCTCTACGCAAGAGCGCAAGGAGCTTCCTTTTTGGAGTGTGGACTCTTGGAATGCTTCGCATCTGGCCTCTCTCCAGATGCAATCACCTAGGCACGCATCTTGAAGGCATGTGGCTCTACGCAAGGAAAGTCATGCTTGCGACTCTCTTTGTGAATATGTATGCCAAATGTGGTGTGCTTGAGAGAGCACAAAAAGTGCTTAAGGAGCTTTCTGTCCGGAATGTCGCCTCTTGGAATGCACTGATTGCGGGATGTGCGCAACAAGAGCAGGGGCAGAAAGCTCTATCTTGTTTTTAGCAGATGCAAAGAAAGTATATCTCTCCAAATTCAATCAAGGCATGTGGCTGTACGCAAGTGATCGAGGAGCTTCCTGTCCAGAATGTCACCTCCTGAAATTCAATCAAGGCATGTGGCTGTACGCAAGTGTTCGAGGAGCTTTCTGTCCAGAATGTCGCCTCCTGAAATGCATTGATCGCGGGATCTGGCCAACAAGAACATGGCTGTTGAAAGGAGATGCCATGCATGGGACTGTCTTGGTCAAATGTATGCCAAATGTGGTGTGCTTGAGAGAGCACAAAAAGTGCTAGAGCAGTTTTCTGTCTTGACTGTCGCCCCTTGGAATGCACCGATTGCGGGATGTGTGCAACAAGAGTAGGGAAAGAAATATCTAGGTTGTTTTTAGCGGATGCAAAGCAAGTATATCTCTCCAAATTTAGTCAAGGCATGTGGCTCTACGCAAGTGTTTGAGGAGCTTCATGTCTTGAGTGTGGACTCTTGGAATGCGCTGATCGAACGATTTTCTCCACAAGGGTAGGGCCAGCAAGCTCTATTCTGTTTTTAGTCGATGCAAAGCGAGGGCCTCTCTCCAGATGCACTCATGTATGCATGCATGAAGGCATGTCCGAAATGTTGCCTCTTGAAATGCATTGATTACGGGATGTACACAACAAGAACATGGTTGTTGAAAGAAGATGCCATGCTTGGGGCTCTCTTGGTCGATATGTATACCAAATCTGGTGTGCTTGAGACAACACAAAAAGTGCTAGATCAGTTTTCTGTCCAGATTGTCGCCCCTTGGAATGCACTAATTGCGGGATGTGCGCAACAAGAGCAAGGCAAGAAAGCTCTAGGTCGTTTTCAGCATATGCAAAGCAAGTATATCTCTCCAAATTTAGTGAAGGCATGTGGCTCTATGCAAGTGTTCGAGGAGCTTCATGTCCTGAGTGTGGACTCTTGGAATGTGTTGATCGAATGATTTGCTCCTCAAGGGCAGGGCCAGCAAGCTCTATTCTGTTTTTAGCTGATGCAAAGTAAGGGCCTCTCTCCAGATGCACTCATGTATGCATGCATGAAGGCATGTCCGGAATGTTTCCTCTTGAAATGCATTGATTACGGGATGTACACAACAAGAACATGGCTGTTGAAAGAAGATGCCATGCTTGGGACTGTCTTGGTCGATATGTATGCCAAATGTGGTGTGCTTAAGATAGCACAAAAAGTGCTAGAGTAGTTTTCTATCCAGAATGTCACCCCTTGGAATGCACTGATTGCGGGATGTGCGCAACAAGAGCAAGACAAGAAAGCTCTAGGTCGTTTTCAGCGGGTGCAAAGCAAGAATATCTCTTCAAATTCAATCAAGGCATGTGGCTCTACGCAAGTGTTCGAGGAGATTCATGTCTTGAGTGTGGACTCTTGAAATGCGTTGATCGAATGATTTGCTCCACAAGCGCAGGGCCAACAAGATCTATTTTGTTTTTAGCAGATGCGAAGTAAGGGCCTCTCTCCAGATGCAATCATGTATGCATGCATGAAGCCATGTAGCTCTACACAATCTTGTATTGGCACAAAAATTTACAATTATATTGTTAGTCAGAGGCTATTGGATGCAAAGAGAGGGCCTCACAAAACGTGCCTGAGGAGCTTCCTATCTCAATGTCAGGCAGGGTCTCTCCAGATGAAATCACCTACGCATGCAGGACAACAGATGCAATCGCAGGCAGGGTCTCTCTCCCGAATGCCGTCTCTTGGAGTGCATTGATTGTGGGATACACGCAACAGGAGCAGGGCTAGAAAGATCTTGGCTTTTTCAGCGAATGCAAAGCTGGGGCCTCTCTCCAGATGCAGTCACACACGCATGCATCTTGAAGTCATGTGGCTGTACGCAAGACGTCGATACGGGCTTCAAAATTCTCTTTAATAGTGGCTGTTGCAAAAAATTGTCGTGCTTGGCAATGCCTTGGTCGATATTTATGCCAAATGTGGTGCAGGATGTTGTCTCTTGAAACATTATGACTGTAGGATATGCCCGACATGGGCCGCGCCGGAAGCTGCGAGCAGTTGACATGGGCTTGAAATTCATGCTCATATTGTTAGTCAGGGGCTGTTGCAAGACATTTTCATGCTTGGAAGTGCCTTGGTTGATATGTATGCTAAATGTGGTGGACTTCAGATAGCACAAAACATGCCTGAGGAGCCTCATGTCCGGAATGGCGTCTCTTTGAGTACATTGATTGCGGGATATGCACAACAAGAGCAGGAACAGAGAGATCTGGGCTCTTTTCAGCGGATACAAAGCGGGGTCCTCTCTCCAGATGCAATCACACACCGCGTGCATTTGGAAGGCATGTGGCTATATGCAAGATGCCGATATGGGATTTAAAATTTGCTCTGTTGTTGTTAGTTAAGGGCTGTTGCAAAAAAAACTCGTGCTTGGAAATGCCTTGGTCGATATGTATGCTGAATGTGATGCACTTCAGAAAGCACAAAACGTGCCTGAGGAGCTTCATACCCCTGATGCCATCTCTTGGAGTGGATTGATTGCAAGATACGCGCAACAGGAGCACGGACAAAAAGCTCTTGACTGTTTCCATCGGATCTAAAGTGAAGACCTCTTTCCAGATGCAATCACATACGCGTGCATCTTGAAGGCATATGTATGTACACAAGATGTCCATGTTGGCCTCTCTCCATATGGTAACACCTACGTGTCCACATTGAAGGCATGTGTCTCTATGCAAGAGGCTGATACGGGCACAAAAAATCTGCTTTTAACTGTTTTTCAGAGGTTGTTGAAATAAGATGTCGCGCTTGGCACAATCTTTGTCGATAAGTATTACACGTGTGTTGCGCTTCAGAAAAGTGACGGTTTCTTACCAACAGAAGTATCTTGGAGTGCTTTTGTATCTAGTTACGCCAAGCAAGGGCAGGTGAGGAAGCTTTGACATTAATTTCAAAGATGCAATATGACATGGGCATGTTCTACATGACCATTTTGCCCGAAATGTTGCCTGTCGAATGAATTAAATGATGGGAATGGCGTCTCTTTCAATGCATGTTTTAAAGAAACCATTCATGAGGGTTTCTTGGCAACCTACGGACCCAGGGCCATAGGGTGCTCTCTATGCCAGTAAAAAACACTATTTGCTCTATATTGAGAAGACCTTGTGGGCTGAAGGACATAGGGTCCCCTCTATGCTAGTAAGAACCTCTGTTTTCTCTATGTTGACACCCTGTGGCCTGAAGGCCATAGGGTTCCCTCTATGGTAGTAAGAATATCTCTATGCTCTTTGCTCTATGCTCTATATTGAGATTCTATGGCCCAAAGGCCACAAGGTGCCCTCATTGTTTCAAATGGAATGTAAGGCACCTTGTGACCCTAGGGAACATAGGCGACTGAATATTATCCTTTGTAAGTACTTAAGAATGGTTGAATACTCTCCTTTGTAAGCACTTAAGAATGGATGAATACTCTCTTCTATAAGCACTCAAGAACAGCTACAAATCAACTTTGAATAGTGCACAAATCACTCACGATGATGAATCTCTCTCTCTGGCAACCAATCGGTGCTAATACCACTTGTGAAGAGTGCATGCACGGATGCGTGCATTCTCAATGTGTTGTGCAAGGAAGGAGTCAAACCCTTCTCCGAAGGCCCCACTCTCTATGGCGAGAGAGGTCTACTATTGATTGCACAAATCTCTACAATGGACTTGCGCTCCTCGAGGTTCCACTTACTTTGCATCCACATGCTCTCCTAAGAATGGCCCAAGGGGCTCTTATACCCTAGGGTCATAAGATGTGTAGAGCATAGAGAGGTTCTTACTAGCATGCAGGGGACCCTATGGCCTAAAAGGCCATAGGGTCCCAATATAGAGCATAGATTGGTTCTTACTAGCATAGAGAGACCAAATAGTGCTTTATACCTAGGGCCATAAGGTGTCAAAACAACGAGGGTTTTTTCGAAACAATGAGGGCACCTTATGGCCTTGGGGCCATAGTATGTCAATATAGAGCATAGAGCATAGAGCATAGAGAGTTTCTTACTACCATAGAGGGAACCCTATGGCCCTCAATCCACATGGTGTCAATATAAAGAAAACATAGGTTCTAGCATAGAGGGGACCCTATGGCCTTCAGCCCACAAGGTCTCCTCAATATAGAGCAATAGTGTTTTTTACTGGCATAGAGAGCACCCTATGGCCCTGGGTCCATAGCTTGCCAAAAAAACCCTCATGAAGGGTTTCTTTAAAACATATAGGGTACCTTGTGCCCTTAGGGTCATAAGTTGTGTAGAGCATAGAGAGGTTCTTACTAGCATACATGGACCTATGGACTTCAGGCCATAGGGTCCCAATATAAAGCATAGATCGGTTCTTTCTAGCATAGAGAGACCAAATAGTGCTTTATAACTGGGGCCATAATGTGACAAAACAATGAGGGCACCTTGTGGCCTTTGGGCCATAGGATGTCAATATAGAGCATAGAGCATAGAGCATAGATCATAGAGAGCTTCTTACTATCATAGAGGGAACCCTATGGCCTTCAGGCCACAGGGTGTCAACGTAGAGAAAACAGAGGTTATTACTAGCATAGAGGGGACCCTATGGCCTTCAACCCACAAGGTCTCCTCAATGGCATAGAGAGAATCCTATGGCCCTGGGTCCATAGGTTGCCAAAAAACCCTCATGAAGGGTTTCTTCAAAACATAGAGGGCAACTTTTGGCCTTGGGTTCATAGGATGTGTAGAACATAGAGAGTTACTTATACTAGCATACAGGGGACCTATGGCCTTCAGGCCATAGGGTGCCAATATAGAGCATAGATCGGTTCTTACTAACATAGAGAGACCAAATAGTGCTTTATACATATGGCCATAGGGTGCCAAAACAATGAGGGTTTTTTCGAAACAATGAGGGAACCTTGTGGCCTTTGGGCCATAGGATGTCAATATAGATCATAGAGCATAGAGCATAGAGAGCTTCTTACTAGCATACAGGGAACCCTATGGCCTTTAGGGCAGAGGGTGTCAATGTAGAAAAAACAGAGGTTCTCACTAGCATAGAGTGGGCGCTATGGCCTTCAGCCCACAAAGTCTCCTCAATATAGAGCAAATAGTGTTTTTACTAGCATAGAGAGCACCCTATGGCCCTGAGTCCATAGGTTGCCAAAAAACCCTCATGAAGGGATTCTTCAAAACATAGAGGGCACCTTGTGCCCTTTGGGTCATAGTATGTGTAGAGCATAGAGAGGTTCTTACTAACATACAAGGGACCCTATGGCCTGAATTAGGGTGCCAATATAGAAAATAGATCGGTTCTTACTAGCACAGAGCGCACCCTATGGCCTTTAGGCCAAAGGGTGCCAATATAGAACAAAGATCAGTTCTTACTAGCATAAAGAGACCAAATAGTGCTTTATACGTGGGGCCATAGGGTACCAAAACAATGAGGTTTTGCAATGGCATAGAGAGCACCCTATGGCCCTGGGTCCATAGGTTGCCAAAGAACCCTCATGAAGGGTTTCTTCAAAACATAGAGGGAAACTTGTGGCCTTGGGGTCATCGGATGTGTAGAGCATAGACAGGTTCTTACTAGCATATAGGGGACCCTATGGCCTTCATGCCATAGGGTTCCAATATAGAGCATAGATCGGTTCTTACTAGCAAAGATCGGACCCTATGGACTATGGCCTTCAGGCCAAAGGGTGCCAATATAGAGCATAGATTGGTTCTTAATAGTAAATATCGGACCCTATGGCCTTCAGGCCAAAGGGTGCCAATATACAGCATGGAGAGTCTCTTACTAGAATAGAGGGGACCATATGGCTTTCAAGTCACATGGTGCCAATATAGAGCAAATAGTGTTTTTACTAGCATATAGAACATCCTATGGACCTAGGGTGATTGGTTGTCAAAACTCCATCATAAAAGGGTCTTTAACCCACAAGTTCTTCTCAATATAGAGAAAATAGTATTTTTCATTGGCATACAGAGCAACCTTCGGGCCCTTGAGGCCAAACCTAAGGCCTTCAGGCCTTAGGGAGATAATATACAGCAAATGGTGATTTATACCGGCATAGAGAGCTATGGCCCTGGGGCCATAGCAAAACAATGAGGGTTTTTTGGAAACAATGAGGGCATCTTGTGGTCTTGGGGCCATAGGAAGTCAATATAGACCATAGAGCACAAACGATAGAGCATAGATCACAAAGAGATTCTTAGTAGCATAGAGAGAACCCTATGGCCTTCAGGCCACAGGGTGCCATTATAGAGTACACAGAGGTTCTTACTAGCATAGAGGGGACCCTATGGACTTCATCCCACAAGGTCTCCTCAATATAGAGAAAATAGTGGGTTTTACGTTCATGGAGAGCACCATATGGCCCTGGGGTCATAGGTTACCAGAAAACCTTCATGAAGTGTTTCTTTAAAACATTGAGGACACCTTGTGGCCTTGGGGCCATAGGATGCCAATGTAGAGCATAGAGAGGTTCTTACTAGCATGCAGTGGCCGTCAGGCCACATGATGCCATATGGTGTTGGTGTAGAGGCTCTAAACGGGTATTTAGGCCATTCAAGGGGTACTTCTTTGAGGGTCCTCTAATGTCATAAGAGAACATGTGATCACACTACCATAGAGTGGCCTAGGTACACTTGTAGAACCATTTTGTTGGCACCCTTTGGACCTAGGACCACATGGTTTAACACAGAGGGGACTCTATGGCCCTAGGTCCATATGGATGTAATAATATCCATTTTTTCTAAATATATGTCATTCTTTTTATAGAAAATATCTCAGAAGAGAATGTCAAAGTCAGTTGATGCAACAGGCTCAACACCAAGTTCTTGGTATCTAGATTTTCACTAACCAAATGGTGGAAGTGATGAGAAAGAAAGTCCACTTGTTCTTTCAGGATAAAGAGCAATTGCCCTTCAAGGACTGTGGTATTGTCAAGGAGATAAAGAAAGATTGTTCATATCTTGAAATGTCTCCATGCCTTGGAGTAAAACTACTCAATGGTGACTCCTACTTGTTGGAGACTGTGGCCTTTGCTCAAAAATTGGTGAAGGTTGATTATGAAGGAGTGACAATGACAAAAGCAGGGTGGGTGGAGCTTCAAGACGACACTCCAAGTGAGAACTTTATAGACTTATATATTGAGGGCTTTAAGAAAGTCAATCAATATTTAGGTAAATTGAGCAGCACAAAGAAGAATAAGAAGCGAAAGAATGAAGACACAGGTAAAGCAAATCAACCTAAGACGCTCAAGGAGAGTCAGACTCCCTCACTTGGAGAAAATAGTGGAAATGTGGCCGAAGAAAATCTTTCAGTTATACCCTTACAGACTCAAGAATGAGGAGATTGTAGTGGACTTGCAACCCTAACAGTTGGAGCCCCCTCAGTGAAAGTGGTTGTGGACTCAACATCCTTAGCTGTGTTGGACTCTATTATACAACCCAAAGAAAAAGATCTTGATAAAGAAGCTGCCAAAACTTCTAAGAGTGGGCTAGATGGATACGCTGGAATTTCACACTATTTCAAATTTGGTGTACAATTTACCCAATTGATCCCAGTTCAGCAATGCAACCTTGCACCAGATGGCTATAAATGCAAACCATTGTCAGATGTGTATGTGAAATATCTCTTGAAGCAATTTGTAGGGCACTCTAGGCCAGTCTCTAGTGCAGCATACCTGATGCCGTATAACCCAATTACAAAAATGCCTTTACAAACAGCTGAAGTGCATGGAGACAGGCTATCAACATATCACTAATGGATTCTAGCTGGTTAACATTCCATCATAGCAGCTAGATCTTTTTTGCGTAATAACAACACTAAGTATGCTTTGAGAAAAGAGTTCTACAAGTTTAGAACTGCAAGGATAGTGGTAGACCCTCCGAAAGAGGTGTTGTTAGAATTTATAAAATGGACAACATGGAGAGAATAACAGCAATGAAACACTAGCCTTATGTGGAGGTCTTGAAGCATGGACGTAGTCAATGGCCATAGTCAATGGCTTGCATATTCTAAACCAACAAAACCCAAGGCAAGTGTTCCTATTGGTCATACGAGTCGAGCACCTTGGGATGTAAGTTCCACTTCCCTATGCTTGTTTTTGTTACAAATATGTCTTGAAATAAAGTTAATTTCCTTTTATTTATTTTGAAGGCCTTTGTAAATGTGGAGACATCGTGTTCAACCATAAATCATTTGCCAACAAAGAAACACACTTGGTCATGTACGATGATGAAATCTATGATCAATGGATAAACATCTTGGAGAAGCATCACACATCAACTGCTCGTGGGTGACAACCAAGCATAACAACCTTTAGATGCCTAAATGATAGAAGATAATGATGTCAAGCTACTACAACAGAAGCTGACAGATGAGAAGACCTGCTTAGTGAAAGAACCACATCAAGCGGGCATGCTTGACCTCACTACACGTGCAACAAACTTAAAGAAGACCACGGTTTTTGAGCCTCAAATGTTGATGGAATTTAAAGAGACAGATCCATCAGCAATAGCAGTTATTTCATGAAATAAATTTAAGTCTCATTATAACATTACATATGAGATTTACAAATCTCTCTTCACGAGTTGTACGCAATGGCTAAATCTCCTACTACAAAGAGGAAAGGAGAAAGAGCCAATTCTTGAGATCACTAGGGGATATGTGCAGTGGATCATTGCACAAAATAATGGAACTTCTAGTTTGCAATTCATTTTACCATGGACAATCAAGTGTGTTGGAAAGAATTTGGAAGGCATTGAGTTTCTCTACAGTGAGAATAGCTCTAAAATTCGTGTTAGTGTTTGCATCATAGATACAACACACAAAAGTCTTACATCTAGTTTTTGGAGTGCTACCCAATTTGGTAAAGTAATTGATGGAGTATGTGGGGTAGCACATCAACCATCAGAGTTTTTAATTGCTGGCTTAGTCAAGTATCAGCATGTTGCTTCCCTAGAGAAGGCAATTTCTGAAAAAACTAAATGGTATGAAATGCACATTCTACCTTTGAGATCCTTAATGGGATCAGAGACCATCCAAACATGTGCTCTTTGTGAAGTAATTTTTGGGGTTTGGACATTTTTTAGTCAAGGAGAGCAGTACACCAACTACTCGAGTGTTAAAGAGTCACTGTTGGAGCCAATGCATACTCTCTGCATCAACGACAATGAGTATGATGCTGTGACCAAGGCCAAATTCTTTTTTGTAAGTCATGCAATCAAATGTATCTGTCTCAAAGAAGATGATCAAGTAATAGACATATTCTCATTGGCTATGGGGCTAAAGAGGCTAGCACTACAACAACAGAGAAAGGTGATATCAGTTGCATGTAGTAGTGATCAAATGATGCAATTGGAATCTCTTTGCCATTCCATAATGTAAGAAGACCTTGATCGTAGAAGGTGGGCAGGTGTGGATAACACAGAGAAAGTCAATGCCAAGGATTTAGAGGAAGAAGAAATTGAAGAACCATTGGATGCAAGTGCTGAGGCCATTCTAGAAATTCTACAAGAAACGGGTTAAGCTAGCCACCCATGATATTACATTACTGATATTTAGATTATTATTGTTGTCATTTTATTTTATTTGTCCCATCTCAAATCTGCCCATGATGTTAAAAAAATTTATGTTTGGTTTGTTATTTTTCTCAATTTATTTTCTTTGAAAAAATGTGAACTTGTGAGTTTGAGTTTTTTCACAATAAATGAATTAGACTTAAGTGAATGATATTATATGGACATGTTGTGGTAAATAGAATTCTACATCTATATATGGTCATAAGATATATATTATGTAATACTTTAAAGTTAAGTGATCATATGAGGTTTGGGAAGAACACCCTATGACTTGAGGATCATAGAATTCTTTGTAGAATTGAGGATCATAGAGTTCTTTGTAGACATGACACCCTATAGCCCTAGGTCCATAGAATCCCCCCAAAAAAAATGGGATACCCTACAACCTTACGGACGTAGGGTGATTACACCGAGTCTCTAAAAGGGCACATAAGCATCTAGGTTACTCTATAGCCTTAGGCCCATAGGGTGTCAATATAGAATCCCCCAAAAGAATTTGGCTACCCTACGATCTTACGGATATAGGGTGATTACCTAGAGTCTTTAAAAGGGCACATAAGCATTTGGGCTAGTCTACAGCCTTAAGGCCATAGGGTGTCAACACAGTTATCCTACAATCTTATGGATATAGGGTGATTACATAAAGTCTCTAAAAGGGCACATGAGTATTTGGGCTATTCTAGAAGGAAACATAAGTTATCCAAGAGCATTTGGGATACCCTAAGGCCTTAGGGCCATAGGGTGGTGACATAGAATCTCCACAGGGGCACTTAAACCACCCCATGGATGCAAATCACCTAGCTCTTTATGGACACATCTTATAAAACATCATATGACACCCTATGGCCTTAAGGCTGTAGACTAGCCCAAAAGACTCTTTAAGTGTTTCAAAAAAATTTTTCTTTAGCCTTATATCTTGTCCATATACATTAGGAACATATATTTCTTATCTTGTGATAATTAAGGTTTAATATTCTATTAAGAATGAAATAAGCTAGAAAAAACTAAAAAGTATTTAGTCCTCAAAATTCCAAAATGAGAGTTTGAACAATTGATGTATGATCATTTTTTGTTGGGTGTAAGTTCTTCTATTGTGAATTGATGGTGTAAGAGTTTGAAATAATTATCTTTGTATTGCAACTAACTAGATTAAACATATATTCAACATTTGTTGTAAATGTCAATTATTTGCTTAGATAGTAAACATCGAGTATAAATGGTTAGTGAAGCATTTGTCCTTTGGATTATGTGAAGATCTAGTTCTTTAATTGTAACAAGATTTTATTCAAAGATATAAAGTGCGAGTATTTTATTCCAAACTATGATTTTGTTTCTCTTCTAGATGATGCAGAGAATTGGAATTTATATCTTGAATTTTTTTCAATAGAGGGAAGCTAGAACTAGTAGAATTTTTTAGCTTGTCATGTAGCAATCAAAACATTGTATCAAGATTTATTGCAAAGAAATGATTGTATAATGTATAACCATTGTTTAAGTTTGTAAATTGGAAGTAGAAGGCAATGCAAGTTCCAAGACATGTGCAATGCCATAAGGAGAATCCATCACAAATATTTTTTCCCCCCAGGATTTGAAAATCAAAGTGCATGGTGAGCCGGACCTTCCATCCACCAACAGATCAATGCATTGTGAATTAAAGTACTTGCAAATTTGATTTAAATATTTGAATGTTATGGTGTATTCATCCTTGAAAATTATGTCAAAAAGTATATCACCTATATAAATGGTATTTAAGAAAACAACTTGAGTTTTTTTAATGAAATTACTAATATTATAAATAATGCTATGTGCTCTAATGACATCGTAATCAAGATCCGTTTGTGAATGTAACGTGGATGCCTTGGCCACCCTATGTCCCTTGGGCCATAGGATACGAACTTAGAGCATATAGTGTTTCTTACAAGCATTGAAGACACCCTTTGGCCCTTGGGTCATACGCCAACTTAGAGCATGGAGGATTCCCTTTTAGCATAGAAGCATAGAGGGCACCTTGTGACCCTAGGGCCAAGGGTGCTAACATAAAGCATGTACAATTTCTTGCTAACTGGAAAGGTACCCTATGGACCCAAGAGTTCCAGCAAAGATCATATAGGGTCTCTTAGTAGCATAGAGAGCACTCTATGACCCTAGTACGATAGGGCTTTAACATAGAGTCTATAAAGAGGCACTTAAGTCACTCAATGTCCATAGGGTACAAATATAGCGTCTCTAAAGGGGCACTCAGGTCACTCAATGGTCTTGGGGCCATAAAGTATTTTATATGTATGTAGTGAGGAATTCTCTTCAAGGACACCTTGGCCATTCTATGGCCTTAGGTCCCCCTATAGGGCCATAGGGTCTCAACATAGACAATAGATGGTTTCTTATGATAGCACTCTATGGAACTAGGGCCACAGGGTTCCAACATAGAGCATATGGTGTTTCTTAGTAGCATATAGGGCACCCTAGGGCCATAGGGTGTGAACACAGAGCACACAAGGTTTCTTCCTAGCATAGACAACACCTTGTGGTACTAGCACCATAGGGTGAAAACATGAAACATTAGGGGTTTATATTAGCCTTGAAGGCAACTTGTGGCCCTAGGGACATAGCATGCCAACATAAAGCATATTGAGGCTCTTATTAGCATAGAATGACCCTATGGCCCCGGGGCCATAGGGTGCCTATATAGAGCATGGAGGGCTACCTTGTGACCCTGGGGTTATAGGGTGCTAGCATTAGTCATAGAGGGTTTGCTAGCATAGAGGACACCCTATGGCCCTAGGACCATAGGATGCCAGCATAGCCCATGTACGATTTCTCTTTTACCATAGAGGACATCTTATGGATCTAGGGTCATAAGATGCCAATATAGTGCGTAAATGGCTTCTTATAAGTATACACGTAAACATAGTGCATAGAGGGAATTTTACTAGCATAAGGACCGCCCTATGGCCCCAAGGCCATAGGGTTCCAACATAGAGCATAGAAGGCTTTTTATTAGCACCTTGTTGCCCTTGGGACGCCATAGTGCCATAAAGTGATTTTTGTATATATAGTAGAGAATTATCTCACACATGATACCTTGGTCACCATCTGGCCCTTGGACCATATGATAGTAGCATAGAGGCCACCCTATAGCCTTAGGGTTTACTTCTATCCCTAGGGCCATACACTGCCAACATATAGTATACATGGTTTCTTCATAGAGAAAACCTTTTAGCCCTACGCAATAGAGTGGAAACCTAGACCATATAATGTATCCTACTAGCATAGAAGGCACCCTATGACCTTGAGGCCAAGAGTACCAATTTAGGGCATAAAGGGTCTCTTCCTAGGATGAAGGGCACCGTGTGGCCCTAGGGCCATAGGGTGCCAACGTAGAGAATAGAGAGTTTATTGCTAACATAGAGGGTCTCTTTATAGGATAGTGGGAATCCTATAGCCGTAGGTCATAGGGTGCAAATATAGAGTCTCTAAGATGGCACCTAGGATAAGGTGGTATTTGCAAACATGGTAAGGAATACTCTCAAAGGTCCCATTTTCCACCCCGCCCTTGGGACCATAGAGCGCCAACAACGAGCATGTATGGTTTCTTACTAGCATAGAGAGCACCCTATGGACCTAGGGACATAGGGTGTCAACATAGTCAAATGGGGTGCAAACTTAGAGCATAGAGGCTTTCTTACTATCATGGAGGACACCCTGTGTCCTTGGTGCCATAGGGTGCAAACATATAGCATGGAGGGTTTCTTGCTAGCATAGAGAGCACCCTATGGCCTTGGGGACATATGATTCCAACAAAAAGCATAAATGGTTTTCTGATAGCATAGAGGATAGCTTATTTCCATGGGGCCATATGATACAAAAATAGAAGAGTCTTAAGAAGGACACCTAGGCCACTAAATCACCATGGGTCCATAAGGTGGTCTTTCTGGGGAATGCTCCTAAAGGGTTCCTTGGCCATCCTATGGCCTTTGGGCCGTAGGTTATTACCAACATTGAGTTTAGATGGTTTCTTACTAGCATAGAGTGCACCTTGTGGCCTACGGTCTTTAGATGCTAATATAGAGTTTCAATGGTTTCATACTAGGCGTAAGGGGAACCCTATGGCCCTGGGGCCATAGGGTGTCAATGTAGAGCATAGAGGTTTCCTGTCTAGCATAGAGGGCACCCTGTAGCCTAGGAGCCATTTGATGCACCCTATGGCCCGAGGGCTGTAGGTTGCCAATGTAGAGAGTAGAGGTTTTCTTTATAGCATAGAGGGAACCTTGTGGCCCAGGGGCTATTTGGTGCTCCCCTAGAGCATACAAGGTTTCTTAGTAGCATTATAAAGGGTACCTTGTGGCCCTCAAGTCTCCATAGGGTGCCAAGATAGAGTGTAGAGGGTTAGTCTTACTACCATAGAGGAATTCCTATGGTCTTGGGTCTATAGGATTTCAATATTGAGCAAAGAGGATTTCTTACTAGCATAGAGGGTACCTTGTGGCCCTAGGTCCATAGGGTGCAAACATAGAGAATAGAGGATTTCTTACTATCATAGAGGGTATCTTGTGTCCCTAGGTCCATAGGGTGCAAACATAGAGCATAGAGGATTTGTTACTAGCACAGAGGGCACCCTATGGCCCAAAGGCCATAGAGTGACAACATGTAGCATAAGGGTTTCTTACTAGCATAAGTGGCACACCTCGTGGCCCTTGGGCCATGGGGTGCCAACATAAAGCATAGATGGTTTCTTACTAGTGCTCATAGAGGGAATCTTGTGGCCCTATGACAACCCATTGCCTTAGGGCCATAGGGTGACACGTAAATAAAGTACCATATGGATTTGAAGCCATAGATCTATTTATATGTTGAGACCTCCCAAAAATCCTAACCCTATGGCCTTGAGTCTATAAAGAGACATATTTTGGATTATCTTAAAGTCATAGAGATATCTACAAGGAGAACCGTATGGCCTGAAGGCATAAGAAACTTAGTCAAGGAAATCATCCAATGCAAGAAGATCATGGCAATAAAAAACGATACTTGTGCTCTAGAGTTTAAAGGCATAAATGTTTCTCCAAGTATACTTCTAGGCGCCACCATCATGGACAAAGAACTAATGTAGCTAGATAAAGATTAGGAATCTCTAGACAATAAGGAGCATAAAAATAATTTCATTGTAGATGTGTTGTCAGTTAGTAAATTTGCTATTTGCGATTAGTTTTTTCTAAGAGTGTGACAAAAAGAGTTATCAAAATTTAGATACTTTACAATCTAAATTAGGTGTTCTTTAAACTTGTAGTCCTTCAACAAGATATTGCGGCTAACAAAGTTTTACTCGAGATTTTTGGTATAGAGGATGCTCATGCCATTGACCCTACTGAGAAATATTCTATCAATCTCCATGTCAACCAAAGAGTTTTTGACTAAGATGACAAGAATCTACAAGTCTTTGAAGGTCAACTGCTACAACGACTGGAGATAAATTTAAAGAGTAATCCAATGGAAGAAGATAGTGAAAGTTCCAGAATATGTGCAAGGCAAGAAGAAGAATCCAATGAAAATATTCTAGTAGCCCAAGATTTGGGAATTAAATTGCATGACACTACAATGGAAGTAGAAGGCAATGGAAGTTCCAGAACATGTGCAACACCAGAAGAAGAATCCAACACAAATATTTTAGCACCCTAGGATTTGGAAATCGAAGTGCATGTGATTCAGACCTTCCATCCACCAACAAACCAATGTTGACTATAATAGTGAGCTTGTGTGGATTGTTCCTGAGGAGATGCTGGCAAAAGTCTAAGAAAATGAAGATCTTAAAGTTTGGACATGGGCATATTGTTCTTCGTCGAGGATGCATTGAGTTTTTAAAGGCTCTACTTAGCAATTTCAACGTAGGGATATGGTCAGCTGCTAATGACATGCATGTTGTGGACATCATGAAGATTTTAGAAAAGGAAGCTAAAGAAACATTTCCATTCTTTATGATCTGGGGGCAAAGCCAATGTCAACCATGCATAGGATCAAGGATCACTCGCTTAGATAATCTAGGAGTAGAAGCACTTTTCAAACCATTGGCTATTGCATCATCAAAATTTGGGCTTGATGCAAGAAGATATTTGCTTCTTGTAGAGTGAATCCTGCATTGAATTGTATTTTTCGACCATCATTTAATGTTGATGATGAGGAGGATAATATCCTCCTTGGGTAGCTGCTACCATATATCAAATCTCTCAATCATGTTAATGACATTCGCAAAGTTACAGGGTCTCATTTATATGGACAAGCACCCATTGCTCAAGGTCATGAGCTTTATAACCATATACACAAGGTTGTTGCAAAGTGGGAGGAGAGAAATCTAATTTTTCTAGGAAAAATCTACTCCACGGGAAGGCTACCGGAAGTTTCGCGTCCTCTTCACGATGAGAAAGTTACAACATCTAGCCCTAGTGGAATGTCCACCGAAGTCAAGACAAGAAACTTTTAGCACGTGATCAAGAAAAGTAAGGGTATTAGAGAATATCAAATAATTATCAGCCTTGAAAGGTACATAAGCAATCATGCTTGCCCAAAAATTGGGATACAAGGAGCCTTTGATCAAAGTACATGAAGCCATAAATTATATAAAGCATCTAAAAATTCAGCATGATCTCAAATAGCCCTATATCAAGAAATGATGGAGCAATGTTTTGTAACATTTTGTCATTTACAAAGATCTTTATGTACTCAGAGACTTTGTTAGAGTGCTTAGGGTTTCAGGATATATGAATATGTAAATGATTAATAGTTTTTTAAACTGTCTTTCAATACTATAAGTAACTTCTGAGTTTTGTGTGCCAAATGCTCTTTTTTTTAAAAGCTTTTATAGTTGTTTTCTTTGAAATTTGAGTTCATTGTGTCATCCAAGACAATCTACATGCTCATAAGGTCAAATCTTGCTCTATAACCTTGGGGGAATTGTACTTTATGGTCTCAACACCCTATGACTCTAAGGCCATAGGGTCATAGTTTGGGCATGTGTTCTTGCATAAGACTTACTAAGTGTAACTACAAATTAGCACCCTATGTCCCTAAGGTCTTCAACACACTTAAGATCTCTATATTAACTTTTTTTTTTTAATCATTTCAGGGCTTCTAAGAAAGAATGTTTTGCTATTAGATTATCACAAAATAGAGGAGCTCTCTTTCATAGTACATCAAATATCACATTCAAACCAAGAGCAATGGTTTCATTATCTACCAACATCTTTCAAACCAGGAGAAAACAACGCTTATCTTGGATTTAGAGCGTGTGCTTATTACAACATTTGAGCTTCAATCAAGGCCAACTTGGACCAAGTACATGTGCATTGTAGAAGATAACAATGAGGTGTATGCGGTGCATCCAAATGCAAAGTATTTCTTAAGATTTTGCTTTGAGTTCTTTGAGGTTTGGATTTGGAGCTGCCATCGTTTACAAAAATCTCAACACATAATCAATACCTGTTTTCATACACAAAGTCATAAATTCAAGATGATTATGGATAATAGGTGCTGCCAAAATTCAAATTTCATGATCGGTTACAAAAGAGCCTATCACAAAAATCTTTCAACCATATGGAAGCTATTTGATTATTTAGATGGGGGCAACACTATAATATTTGATGATAGTCCATATCGAGTGATGTGGAATATGCAAGGAGCTTATATGATTTTTCCAAAGTTTTGGAACCAACCTACTCAATTTTTTAAAAGATGAAATTGCTCCATGGTTATGTGGATGGTTGTATGCTAAAGACAAGAGAGACTATACCATAAGAAATTTTGTAATGTTCCATCTTGATCTTGAGACTCACTATGTAATGCAATGTTATATGCCTCAAAGGACTCAAAATCTCAAGAGAAGGAGGCCACCTTAAGTGTACTACTTAAGTATTCTAAATAGCATCTACCAAGTATTTGGCATTGTGTACTTTTCAAATTTTAAACTTGATGGAATGTTGTGGGATATCTTCAAAAATCTCTAAACTATTTTTTTAATGAAGTGCATCCTATTGTGAGGAGACTTCTCTTATTCAAGTTCTTTGGTTTCATTGTTTGATGCTTCTATGGTATTGTTAACTTTTTCTTCTTAGTAATTGTCTTTATTAAGTGATCCAAACAATCAGAATGTTCTTGACATTTGGTAGTGTTACAAAACGGTGTTTTTTGAACACCCTCAATCTTGGAGATATCATACTCTTTCTAGTTAGTACTTCATTGTACATGCGATGAAGACCATCATTTTTATGAAAGTGTCAAGTTGGTGGTAATCTTTATGTCTATACTTTATACTATTTTGACATAATCAAAGTATACAATTTGTATTATTCACATCAAATGGTGTTTTTAAACACCTCCTTTTTTTTGAGACACCATCTCTAAAACCTTTGAGTGAAGTTTTAAAGCATGTATTTGAGGTAAAAAATCTTCATATTAACATTGATTCTTTGGCACAAACTTATATTAGGAGTTTTTATACTGTAGTTTTATGTTAAGAAATAAATTCAAAGCTAGAATTATGATAGTTTATCTAAGTAAGTGCCTCATTTAACTTTGTATAGTTAAATAAAATACCAAATGGAATTATAGGTGCAATAGATGACATCTTATGGTCTTAGGGCCATAGGATACTCTATATTATTGTTTAGATTTTTTAATTTTCTATGAACATAGATCATAGAGAGTTTTTCTCACTATCATAGAGGATATCCTATGGCTTTGGGGCCACATGGTCTCAATATTGAGCATAGAGGATTTCTTACTAGCATAGAGGGTACCTTGTGGCTCTAGGTCCATAGGGTGCAAACACAGAGTATAGAGGATTTCTTACTAGCACAGAGGGCACCCTATGGTCTAAGGCCATATGGTGACAACATATAGAATAAAGGGTTTCTAACTAGCGTATGAGGCACACCTTGTGCGCCTGGGAACATAGAGTGCCAACATAGTGCATACAAGGGTTTCTTATTGGTATAAACAACATCTTGTGGCCCTAAGACAGCCTACAGCCTTAGGGACATAGGATGGCACATAAATAAAGTCCCATATGGCTTTGAAGCAGTGAATATCTTTATACGTTGGGACCAGCTACTAACAATCCTAACCCTATGGCCTTGAGGTCATAAAGAGACATATTTTGGATTATTTTAAAGTCATAGATATGTCTGCAAAGAGCACCATATGGCCTTAAGGCCATAGGTGCAATAGATGGCATCTCATGGTCTTATAGACATAGGATACTGATCTATAGTATTGTTTTGACTTTTTAAGTGTGAAATATTAGTTTGAATGTTGTTTAACTTATCGTGTATTTAAAACTTGATAGCATGGTACAAAACCATGACCAAGTATTTTGTTATACATGGATTAAGGTCACCAAATTTATGACAAGAGTGTTTAATAGTATTTGTCTTTACATATATTATCTTTTCTAATTGTTGTAATCAATCTATATGCTGTTTTAAAATCATATCAATTGGTTTTTTTGACACCTCATTTTTTGAGAAGCTACTTCTAGAAGCATTTGTTGAATTTTGAAAAGCACTGATGTCATACAGATCCTCTTTCCAAAAACTATATTGGAGGTTTATTCTTAAATTTTATAGTAGAAAAATTAAAAAAGACTTATACAATCATGATAATTTATCTAAATTAAAGGAAGCTAGAGCTTAGAAATCATAAAATAACACAATCCTAGCATACACGTTTAGAATTTGGGAAACGGGATTTTCCCACATTATCTAAAATGGTGTTAGTAATGAGTAATTAAAACAATCTTGAAAAATAAGGAAGATTATAGGAAGGGAAATCAAGGTGAAACTGAATCTACCTTTTGCAACTCATCCTTGGCAATGACATTTTCTTGAAGGAGATTGCATGATCCAGTCATCTCTCTTTGGTCAACTTCCTTTAATTTAAAGTCTCTGCCAAAAGACTCGATGCCAAGCTCAACAAACCTCTTCTCAAAATCCTCATCTTTGAGAGTAGGTTTCTTCTCTTTCACTCTTTTCATGCATAGAGCAAGTGCATCAGGAGCAGGAAGAAATAAGTTATCGGATATCTATAGATCAAGTACCAAAAACTCCTCTTTTGACTCTTCTTCTATGTCGATGAAATCTTTGGCCACCTCAGAAGCTTCAAAAATGGTTGCAATACAGGAGGAATTCCAAATACCGAGCAAGATTTGTCGAGCAAAACAAAAATCAAGCAAAACCTGCCAATTAAAGAGGATAGGACACATGGCATTGTCAACTTTTCTTACATTTCGCCAATACTTAATGTCATGTAAGGTTTCATAAATTTAGGAAACACTAAATTTGCTCATTATATTTCTCTACATCTAGAGGAATCTGTACATATGCAAGGAGCACCAGATTTTCTTATAAGTGTGAACATTCCATTTCTCTCTCTCTCTCTCTCTCTCTCTCTCTCTCTCTCTCTCTCTCTCACACACACACACACACACACACACACACACACACACACAGAGAAGCAATGGGAGTCACTAATAATTAGCTATGCATTCGGACCTTTGAGAATGATAAAGAAACCTCTCTCTCTCTCTCTCTCTCTCTCTCTCCACACACACACACACACACACACCAACTTTTGGCAAGACAAGAGCACAAAGGAAAGGTGGTGGAAGGATCAAGGGATGTTCTGTGCAAGGCATTTGAGGACACAGAGGACATCTGCAACATTTGCGTAGGGAATTTGACAATAGAGTATTGGTGACCTTTGGATTTAGCTAATAGGCATGGAGGAGGAGGAGGAGGAGACAGAGGTGATAATTGCTAGGGGGAGGAGGAAGAGTGCTAACACACACTAGAAATATGTACACCATCTAGTAGTAGTGGAGGTGAGCATGCTTTAGATGTGTCGTAGCTCTTAACATTCTATCGAGAGTGCTGCAAGACCTCTTGCTTACTTTACTAGGATTGAATGGTAGTCTTTCACAATGTACTTGATTGCCTCTAGAAGAGGCATGCGTGATGCTTTGTAGCCATGCCGATTATGGCATAGTTGCAAAACTAGCCTTTTAGGAGCATTCAATGATTGAAAAAACGTTCAAAAATAAAAAATAGCTACCCGCCAAAAAGACGGAGCCAATCATGCCTCCCATTGCGTGATGATGCCCCCCCCCCCCCCCCCCCCTTTAGCAATCTACTCCCTCCCAAGCTTGACAACTTACTACTGCCAATTTTCAATATCCATTTCCACTCATAGCAAACCTCCAATTGTCAACCCCCGTCAATATCCATCGCTAGTCATAGTGAACCTCCAACTGCAAGCCCTTGCCACTAACAATGCCCACATGAACACATAAAGGAGTTTCAATGCCTGCCATTAATGAGGGAAGGTGTAGTAATGCATAGTTATCCCAACGAACAATTATGCCTAGCATGACCATAGCCTTATATATATAATCTTTTGAGAAGCCACAACCTTGTCTAGGAGCATTTAACTGTGAAGACAATTTGGTATCTTTGTTAAATACTCGATTGCATTTGACTACTCTCCCCCCCCCCCCCCCCCTCCCTCTCTCTCTCTCTCTCTCTCTCTCTCTCTCTCTGTCTCTCTCTCTCTCTCTCTCTCATAATCGTACCGAGGTCCGCCAAGTCAAAGGTTTCTTGTAGAGCCTTTTGAGAATTTGAAAAACCCCCAAACCAATGTGTGACGCCGCGTTTCAGAAGCTATGTGTGTGTGTGTGTGTGTGAACTTCAAAAACAATGCCATAGAATACCAAATGGGAGCTACAAAAGAAACAATCATGGACAACCAACGGGGCTAGATAGATACATTCAAATAAAGATGGAAATGGAGGCTGATGATGATGAGATTTCCATTTTCCATTGATGCTCTACATCTTATGGGTCGCTACTATGTGCCTGATCGATTGAATATGGAATTTGTGCTTGGTCTATCGCAATATTATCAAGAGATAACCATTTCCCTACGACTATGTGTTGCCCTCCTATGCAAGAGCTATAAGGCATGGCACAAATAAGACCAAAGAGACTTGGGAGCTAGATTATTATTTTTGTTGTTGAACTCTCTCTCTCTCTCTCTCTCTCTCTCTCTCTTTGAATCACATATAAAAGGAGTAGATTGATATTTAACATTCACATTGAAAATACTCAGAACATTTAACAAACCAACCAAGCGTCCATCCCTACACACAACATTGGGCGAAAAGCAACACTAAGCCGTACATCCAAAATAGTGATACTTCACAAAGACAATGTCCTTGGAAGGTGGAATAGATGTGGAAGGAGTGTGCCATTGCCTACCAGAATTTGGGAAAATTTATTTTTCTGAACATACAAAACTCCCTTCCTTGAATCTGCCAAGAGGAAATTTTAGAAAATTAGGTTTACTCTTAATATTTTTACACTGTTATCCTCTATTTTGTGGCAAAATTTCTCCTTGCCTTTAGCCGGCAATTATGAAATTGAAAACGGTAGGATATTAAGAGAGACGCATTTTTTCAAAGACTGCTACCAGCCTGTGCCTTACCAAAGCCTAGCGTGAAGAGAAGGTAACTGCCAACACTACTCTCTCTCTCTCTCTCTCTCGCGCGCGCGCGCGCGCGCGTCTGTATTGAGCTCGCCACAAGGAAAAATTTTTGAGAACTCGGAAACTCCCTAAATCAGGACGCGGCACCGCGTCTTGATTTGGAGGGGTTTCTAGCAACAGGGAAGGAGGCCTCCAGGATCCGGCAAGGCACTGCGTTACCCTACAGATTTTTGTAAATGAACGGCCCCCGTCTATTGTTGAGGAAGCTCCTCTAATCTGATGAGGACGCGGTCAGCTTGAGGGACAACCTTGGAAACGTCCACCTCCTTTACAGCAGCACTTATAGGTAGCACAATGCTTGCATGAGCCAGTGTTGGATATAGTGAGCAAAGGGCACGTATTCCATGCAAACGAAATGGCTTCTCGAGCAGAGAAGGTGCTGATTTGTCAAGTTGGAAGGTTGGGTGATGGTAGCAGTCACCACAGAAGGGGAGGATAGCGCATCCATTTCTCTCTCTCTCTCTCTCTCTCTCTCTCTCTCTCTCTCTCGTGATGTCCGCCAAGTAAAGGTGAAAAGCCCCCAAATTAGGACGTGGCACCGCGTACTCATTTGGAGGGTCTATTTGGAGCAAAGCTCGAAATTGACCATGCCATCATTGTCTCCTACCCTACTGTGCACCCTCACCATTGGGAAAAGAACACTGCCTCCCATGTTCTATAAAATGATGCACATAACACCATGTTCTACATGAAATCAACATCCCCTTGTCTGTGTGTCGCACGCAAAAACATGCATGTCTATGCGCACAGATACACCCACTCTGAGCAGATGCGTGTTGTTGGCATCTCTTGCTCTCTCCATGTTTGCCTTAAACTAGACCATTTTCCTTTACGTTCACCCTGACACACACCATTGATCACCTATTTCATGTCCTTGTCCAGCTTTGCCATGTCCCCAAATACTTTGAACGAAACGGTCAACACACATCCAAACCCCTCAAATCAATCCGCGGCAATGCGGATTGATTTTGGGGGTTTTTTAGATCCACATTTTGAAGCAAGTAGGGGTACAAACATTTAATTCAACATTGAAAGTCCCTCTCCTTGGCTCGATGAAACTTCAACCTCTTGTTTGTCTGTATTCATGTGCACATGCAAAGTTCCCTTCTTCTCTTTGGCTCTTGAAAATCACTGAAAGCTTCTCACACTCATAACTTTGATCACCATATGTTCCTATCATGCTCCCATTGCACATACATGCTTCTGGTCCTGTGCTCTCTTTATCATCATCTTATCTGCAGCTCCACGTGACAAAGCTCCTGAACATTGCCAACCACATGCTCCCATCCCTCTCCCATTGCAGAAACATGCTCTCTGAGCGACAAGTTATAGAAATATTGTGCAGTTGTTGATAAACATAAAGTGCAGGCACGCACACACACACACACATACACACACACACACACAGAGACTGCGTGCGCATGTGGCATTTCCTTGCACCCATCATTGAGAGACTCCACGTGCATGCAGCCTAACCTTGTACCCCTCATGGCGAGAGACTCTACATGCATATGGACTAGCCTTACATCCCTCATCGAGCTCACACAATGCACACTGCACTCGTCATGCAAAAAAACCCATCACTGTCTCTCTTTCTTTCCACATGCCATGTCCACTTTTTCTCTTCCACTCACTTTTGCTCTAAAAGACAGAGCATCTCTTAAGATCCTCCTTAGTCAACCTCAACCCAAAATGCCCTTCACCATGCCATAGTGAATTTTTACAGGGCTAGCATTTATCTTGTGATGCCCCCCCCCCCCCCCCCCCCCCCCCCCCCCCCCGACCACGGTGCTACTCATCTCCACATCTACAATTGAAGCAACTCTCCTACCCTATGCTTAAACTATGTATAACATATGCTATATATTAGGCAGGATAGAGATAGCCTAGTATTTCACACGGCCCACGACAGGAGATGAAGTGGGACAAAGACAACCCGGTGCACTTTTTGATACCCTCTGCATCCCCTCTCGATGTATGTCAGTCCAAAGGATACTGATTCTCTTGATTCTACTCTCGTCATCAACTATGCAACGGATTTGTCAAGTGTGACACACAAAACGCCTCTTCTACTATCTGCAAACTTGGGGGGGGGGGGGGGGGGGGGGGGGGAGAGAGAGAGAGAGAGAGAGAGAGAGAGAGAGAGAACAGAACCCAAGCCACATGTGGAAAGAGCGAGATAGAGAAATAATTTTTTTTCTCTCTTAATCTTTTCCTTCTCTTTCAAATAAAAGGATCTTGTGAGAATCCTCTTTAAAAAAAAATGGGCCATCCATTTCCTCTACTTGAGGTCCTTCCATTAGTAAGAATCTACAAAGATGGTCACATGTCTCCCAAAGGAAAAGGCAAGAGGATGGAGAGAGAGAGAGAGAGAGAGAGAGAGAGAGAGATGTCACTTGTAAGGACGGTGAGGCAAGAGACAAAGAGATGGATTTTTTTTTCATGGTCTATGTTAACTCTTTCTTTCCATTCCATCGATGCTCTGCGGCTTATGGGTTGTTAGTTTGTGCTTTGTCAATAAAATATGGCAATCGTGCTTCGCAATGCTATCATGAGATGGCCATTTTCCATTGATGCTCTATAGCTTATGGGTCTCTACTATGTGCCTTGTTGATTGAATTTTTAATTTGTGCTTGGTCTATCGCAATATTATCAGGAGATAGACATTGCCCTATGACAGTGTGTTGCCCTCCTATCCAAGAGCTAAAAGGCATGGCACAAATAAGACCAAAGGGACTAGGGAGCTAGATTATTATTTTCGTTGTTGAACACACACAAAATCTCTCTCTCTCTCTCTCTCTCTCTCTCTCTCTCTCTCTCTCTCAGGTCTTGCTCGGTTTTTTTGACTCACTCGAGAAACCTCGCTTGGTAAATGGTAACACTCCAATACAGTAGTCCTCCCTGATATTAATAAGCAGACATTGAATATGATGGAGAGGGATATAGTCTTTTCCATTGATATAGAAGTAGGGAAGGTTTGGAACAGTAAGGGAGGCCTTAGATACCTCTATCTCCTCTATGGGCTCATCAATGATAGTACTAGCTCTAAATTGAGCCACATCAAAATTTGAACTCTCCTGCTCCTCAACTACATCATCAATTTCCTCCTCCTCTAGAACTTCACTTTTCTCAAGCTGCAAGATTGTGAAACATTTGTATTTATTCCCTCTTTGTCTGTATCTTTCACTTCATCACCCTTGCCTTGCATATCAGCTTTAAGGAAGAAAAAGAAAAGAAAGGCAACTTCTCGGAACAAGGTTGCAAGGCTTTGAATGTACATGACAAGAAATGGTCGGTGGGCAAATAAAAGAAGTCTTCTTGGAAAATCTTCTTACTTTGCCTTTCTCAAATGAGCTGGTAGTAAATTAAGTTAGATAGCAATAAGTCTTGCCATCCAATACCAAACACTTACCCTCAACTACCTCTTCAAACTCTTTGAGTTCCTTTGACAAAAAGTCCTTCAATTTTTATAGCATAACTACAAGATCAAACAAAGGATTGAATATTTCATATGCCTTTGAGTACAATTCCATGTCACCACCATCCATGACAGTAACCAAGAGCTTCTCACTTGGGTTCTCCTCTAAAATCGACCTTCACCAATAAGACTCATGTTTTGGTTGAAAACATTGGTACCAAACTTGAGACTTTGCGCCAAACTTGGTACCAAAATTCAAAACCTAACGACGCAAAACAAGCCTAAAGAAGACTGCAACTATATCCTATCACGTTGTGCATGAGGTTTAGGGTGTCAAAGCTAGTGAACAAATAAGACCCGAATGGCACGATATAGGTACGAGGCAGATTCTGCAAACGCGCCTATCGCATCGTTCAAGATTGGAGGGACTAGCGGATGGGGAAGGAGGGAGAGTAGAGGAATGGAGTTAAGGTGAGGGAATGAGAGTGCTTTGAATGCTTTGAAGGGGTTAGAGGATGTATAAAGGATAGAGAGGAATGGGGTTGAGGTGAGGGAATGAGAGTGATTTGAATGTTGTGAAGGGGTTAGAGGAGTAAACAAAATAATATGTAATAAGCCTTAACATCACGATTGTCCTTAGGTTAAAGTCCTTCAACACCTCCTACTCAGGTCGTGCAACTGAAACAAGTAATAAAGCACTAAAAATGGCTTTAAAATTTGTTTGAGTATGTATAATTGCACCATAAAGGATTGTCATAGGGTGTGGGAAGGCAAAGAAAACGGCAAGGGCCAAGCTTATATAGGGGGTCCAAAAATGACCGTTTGTGAGATGTGTAACTCATGCACACGTGCCATGCGGCATAGCTCCAATGGTGACTGTACGATGGTCGGAGGTATAAAAGCACAATGTCACGTGTTCATTCTCACCTCTCTCAAACAATCCGGTGGGCGTCATTTCGTCCTTCCACATCCTCCACCGTCGCGTCCTTCATCTTCCTCCCATTATGTTTGTACCTTTTCTTCCAATGCGATACTCTATTGTGATGATTTACCCACACGACGGGATAAATCATGGTTTGTAAAGATGAAAGCAAGTCCTATCACGTTGTGAGTGTGTTTTATTTGCGAGCTTTTGATTTTGAGATTTTCCAATCAAAATCAATTTTGCGAGCATTGTATAGATTCAGAGCCTTTTCTAACGACACAAAAAAATTATTCCAAAACAAAGACATCAAAATATTATACACAACAAAAAACATATCTCATCTCGCAACAAATCGGATTAAGATTTTGAGTCTCTTTTAAAAATACACACCAAAAACATGTACAAGTTTCCAGAAGCCCCAGGTTTGAGCTTGTACAATCGTCTAGATAGATACCACAAAAAGTATGCTTCTCTTACTAAAAGGAATTTAAATAAAGTCTCATGTGTCCAAAGAAGCTACTTCACATCTAATACATAAGAGAAATCTCCTTCAATGCATACCTCTACATGACATTCTCTAAGATTTAGGTTCATTACACCACAGGTTTTATCTTGCGGGTTTACCCTAATACAAATCCAAGGTCTGTGGGAGTTAGTGCAGGTTGATGAATGACCATGCGCTCTTTTGGTTGAAGACCTAGAATATGCACATACACATAGTACATGTGCTTACGTGCCAAAAACACTTTGTGTGTACATTCTCTCTTCTAAAAATCAAGACAGGTGAAACTAGGTTCTACCTTAATTTGTACATCATAACAACTCTCTGTCAATACCCGAAAAATTATGTGTTGTTCACTTTCTAGTTTCTCGTTCAAGAACATTGCAACCATACTTACAGTAGCTAACTCCAATCTCTTTTGTGCTTCTTTGGAAATACCATGTCTCCACTTACGCTTCCTACTACTGGAGCCTCCTTGTGTAAGAGAAACATTTGTATTGTTCATGTTTCGTAGTGGTGTTACAAAATCTGCAAATCAAAATCCACTTTGTACCGAGGTGTCACTCTCTTCCTTTGATAATTTGGTTCCAATATCCACTTGCCAAAAAGTAGGAACGACTGGTAAGAATTTAACTTGCCTCTGTACTTTTTGTGTATGGCCTACTTCATAATTGCAGAACCATATCCACTTTGCAATTGTCTTGTCCTTAAAAGTTCACTTAGACCTTCATAATTGCAGAACCATATCCACTTTGCAATTGTCTTGTCCTTAAAAGTTCACTTAGACCAAAAACAGGGAGCAACCATTCCCATTTGACGGTGATAGCCGATTTTTGGCTCTCCCTAATTGAAGGAGTACGAGCGGTAATGTGTAGAGCATAGTGAGTTCTTATTAGGTTTTAGCAAAAGAATATGTGTACATACCAGGTGGCCCGCCCACTTACCTGGGTGACCACATTGGGCTTTATACCCCAACAACCTCCCACTTAAATTCCAATGTGGTACTTTAAGTGTCAGAGAAGCTACTATACAAGCTAATATACAAGAGATGTAGAGAAGTGATGTACTACCCTACATCTAACTGCTTGCGAAAATGCGCAAAGCTCTCTGAGGGAAGTCCTTTTGTAAGTAGATCAGCAGGATTTTCTGTGGTGTGAACTTTGACAAGCTGAAGTTGCTTATCCTCGAGCATTTCCCTGATGAAATGATACTTCACATCCACATGCTTTGTCTTTGAGTGATAAACTCGATTGCGAGCCAATTGTATAGCACTTTGACTATCATAATATAACACAGGCATCTCCTCTTTGATTCCCAAATCTGTTACCCGTCGATTAAGACAAATTGATTCTTTGCATGCCTCTGATGCTGCAACATATTCAGCCTTTGTAGTAGACTGAGTAACACAATCTTATAATCTAGAACGCCATGATACTGCTCCACCAGCCAATGTAAAGACATACCCTGACGTAGACCTTCGGTTGTCTAAGTCACCTGCATAATCTGAGTCTGTAAAACCCTTTACACTTAGCTCCTGACTCCCATAGCATATACACATACTCTTTGTAGCTTTCAGGTATCTCAATATTCCTTTCACTGCCTCCCAATGTTTCTTGCCTGGGTTTGACATGTATCGACTTACTACTCCCACTGCAAATGCAATGTCTGGGCGAGTAGCAATCATTGCATACATCAAACTACCCACTGTAGACGCATATGGAATCTTATCCATTTCAGCCTGTTCTTCCTTAGACACAAGACAATCTTGTTTGCTAAGTTTCACATATGGTGGCAATGGAACACTCAATGCCTTTCCCTTCTCCATATTGAAACGTTGCAAAAACTTGTCAATATACTCTGTTTGAGATAACCAAATCAACTTCTTTGATCTATCTCTCTCAATGCGCATACCAAGTATATGACTTGCCTCACCCATGTCTTTCATGTCAAACGATTTTGCCATCTTTGACTTCAAAGCTGAAATTTCTTCCAAGTGCTTGCCAGCAATCAACATGTCATCCACATAAAAAATAAGGATCAGCCAACTACCATCCTTAGCCTTCTTTGTATATAGACTTGTAGAATTTATGGTACCATGCCCTCGGTGATTGTTTTAAGCCATAAAGACTCTTTAACAACTGGCATACCCAATCTTCCTTGCCTTTCTCAACAAACCCTTATGGCTGCTGCATGTAAATTTCCACATCTAAATCACCTTGCAAGAACGTTGTCTTGACATCCATTTGGTGCAACACCAAATCTAATATGGCAACCAATGCAAGAAAGCATCTCAATGTAGTCATCTTGACCACCGGAGAGAAGACTTCATCAAAGTCAATGCCTTGTTCTTGCTTAAAGCCCTTGGCAACAAGCCTTGCTTTGTACTTTGGCTGACTATCATGAGCGGTGATCTTATACCTGTAAACCCATTTACAGGGTAGAGCCTTTTTGCCCCGTGGTAATTTAACTAGCTTCCAGGTCTGGTTTTTATGCAGAGCTGTCATCTCTGACTGCATGGCCAATTGCCAATTCCCGGAGTCCTTCATTTGCACTGCTTCCTTGTAACATGAAGGCTCATTGCAATCAGTCAACATGACATAGTTCATAGAGGGAACAAACCTATCAGGAGGTCGTGTGACACATCCAGATCTACGCACAATAGGTGGCTCAGGCTCAGCCACAACCTGTGGTTCCAATCTATCCTGTCCTTGCTCCTCTTGAGCCCTGACATTTTGTCTTGCACGTGCAGGTCCATCTTCTTGGAAGAAAACTCTTCTAATCTCCTCAACCCTCTCTTGTTTAGAATGATATTTGGATTCATTAAAGTGAACATCATTGCTGCGGACAACCTTTCTGGATTTGGGATCCCAAAGTCTGTACCTCGTCTCACCAGAATTACCATAGCCTACAAAGATGCACTTTCTACTCTTTGGCTCAAGTTTGTTCCTAAATTCCTTTGGAACGTGAGTATATGCCTCATAGCCAAAGACTCTGAGGTGCTTGTATGAGGGCATTTTGCCTGACCATACCATCTCTGGCACTGAATCCTTCTGCAAAACCTTGCTAGGAGATCTATTTACAAGATGAACAGCTATTGATACAGCTTCAGCCCAAAACCCATTTGGCAGTTGTGCATTAGACAACATACTTCTGACCTTCTCTTGTATGGTCCTATTCATCCTCTCAGCAACACCATTTTGAGGAGGATTGTAAGGAGCAGTAAGTTCACGTTTTATACCTTTTGACTCACAAAAGTCCTGAAAGGCCTTTGAAACATACTCTCCACCATTGTCAGTGCGTAAGCATTTAAGCTTCTTGCCACTCTGATTCTCCACAAGTGTCACAAACATTTTGAAAACACTAAACGCTTCATCCTTGTGCTTGAGAAAGTAAACCCATACTTTCTTCGAGTAATCATCTATAAATGTCAAAAAGTAAGAAGCTCCCCCTAGAGATAGGTTAGGCATAGGTCCACACAAATCACTATGAACAAGTGCCAACTGTGTATCTCTTCTACTGCTTCTATGCTTATGTGGCTGTTGTGTTTGCTTACCATACAGACAATGTTCACAGAATTCAAAATCATTAAATGAAAAGCCAGGCAAATAACCAAAACAAGACAAGATTTTCATTCCCTTCTTGGACATATGTCCTAACCGGCTATGGCACAAAGAAACGTTCGGCTGCTCGGTTACATTGATTACATTTTTAGAGACATTTGATACATAAATCATGTAAAGTTCTCCAGACTTTACTCCATGTGCTACTGTCATAGAACGTTTGGATATCTTCCACATGTTCTGTCCAAAAGTGGTGACGTAGCCAGCATCATCAACTAAACCTGTGCTGATCAAGCTCTTTGTAATTGCGGGAACATGTCTCACATTCTTCAGTGTGAAAGAAGAGACATTCTGAAACTTTAATTGAACATCTCCAACACCTAAGATCTCACATGTCTGCCCATTGCCTAGCCGAACATGATCTTTAGTGGTCACATAAGAGGTAAACCACTCCTTGTTTGGAGACACATGAAGTGATGCCCCTGAGTCTATAATCCAGTCACTCAGTGCATTTCCATCAGATGCTGTAAGAAGAGCTGAGTCCATTGTATTCTTCAAGAAGTAGATGTCTCCTGACACTAGACTATCATCCTCTGCAACAGTGTTTGTCACATTTTTTTCTTGAATCTTCACTGAGGACTTGTTCTTCTCCCCATGGTCTTCAGCTTTCTCTTTGCGTTTTTCTACTTTCCATTCTCTGCAGTCTCTTTTCATGTGACCCTTCTTGCCACAATGGTAGCATTCTATGTCACTCTTGCCTTTAGCACTGCGGGACTTGCTATGAGACTGATTCCTCTTTCCACCTTTGTACTTTTCTTTGGTCCTTCCCCGGACAACTAAGGCTGTTCCTTTGCCTTTGTCCATTGTCTTTCTATTGGTTTCTTTAGTAAGCAGACTTCCTTCTACACCTGCTATGTTCAAACCATCTGGAGGTGTAGAATTACTCAAAGCTGTGCGAAAAGTGTCCCAACTTTCCGGCAATGTGATCAACAGGAACATAGCTCTAACAGGTTCATCAAACTTGACACCTTGAGCTGACAATTGACTATAGATTGTGTTGAATTCATTCAGATGATTGGACATAGGTGTCCCTTCTTTCATCTTCAAGTCAACAAGCTTCTTAAGCCAGTATACTTGTGAAGCTGCACTCTACTTCTCATAAAGATCACTCAGCTTTAACCATGCTTGATAAGCCGACATCTCGTCTGCTACATTGAAGTAAACGCTTTCTACCAAAGTCAGCATAATGGTAGAAAGTGCCAATTCATCCGTTTCGCTCCATTCATCTTCGTCCATATCTTCTGGTTTTATCCCCTTGAGCTTTATAGGTTTTATCTGCTTCTTTTGTACCAACACGTGCCAAATCTGCTTCTTCCACAATGGGAAATTGGTTCCATCCAGCTTCTTGATATTGTAAAGAGCAGTGTCATGTGATCTAGCCATAGCTACGCTTCACAGTAGTTTACTTTCGTGGGAAAAATTCGGCAGAGTTTCCCCTGTAAACTGACCTCTGAACCAATATGAACCTGTCAAATGAACTAAGAAAGCTTCAGATTCTGCATAAATTTCGTCAAAGTCTCCTTTGTAAAATGGCTCTGGTGTATTCAAAAAATAGACCAAAAAACAGCTCAAAAAACATTGTCTCTCTGACACTATAAGCTGCGGGTAAACCTGTCCTGCACCTGTACTGTCTCTCACTGTCCTTTCACTGTCCTGTAAGCATAGACTGCGACAATGCCTCAACGGCAGTAAAGCAAAGATGCAATCCCAACTGTCTAACTCACAGTCAATACATCCTAGCTGCCTATCTAAGGGTGCTCGAGGGATCGCTCCAAGACCTGTATCACCGAAAGAATCTCAACATTCGAGAATCCCTCAGTTCAATAAAACCTCACTCGACCCTCAACAAAGGCTGCAGTAAATCTGACAGTACATAGACTTCCCACAAAGTCATACATCCATAAATTTCCCACTGTATGCTGTAACCGCTGTGGCGGTTGTTTGCTGCGTGACTCACAGCCAGCAAACCCTCAACAGACATACATCATCTTTGACAATACATCCCATGTGGAAGTACCTGCAATGTCAGGATGAAATCTGGAATATCAAGCAGCAAACACAAGCTACGTGATGAACTAGTGGATGTCGCCTATAGTCTGTGTGTAGATGCGCCCGTGTCGTATGTGACACGCCTCCAAGAACTGTGAGCCGTCCTTCGATGTGTAGACAGCCACAAATCAACACTCTGGGAGTGTCGATATCCTCAACACCTGCAGTCGTAGGCCGAAAAACCCCAAATTTGCAGAGTCGGATCTGCACCCGCTGAGACCACGTAGTCAAAAATGGCCTGCACAGACCTTTGTCGAAGCCGAACGGTGGCCGAGATGACCTCAGAATGAAATTCTGACAACACCAAGCCCTTCGGGCTTATCCACGAGATTTAGGGCCGTGTCTTCGCCTGTCGAATTTCACTCCAATCTGAGCTGGTGACTCTAGCCTCTTGCAGTGCTGCCCCGAGCCTCGATCAGAGCTCTGATACCAGTTGAAGGAGTACGAGCGGAAGTGCGACGCGAGAGAGAGTGCGAGAAGAAGAGCACGACGATATGGTGAACTCGCTCTACTGTAATGTGTAGAGCATAGTGAGTTCTTATTAGGTTTTAACAAAAGAATATGTGTACATACCTGGCAGCCCGCCCACTTACCTGGGCGACCACATTGGGGTTTATACCCCAACACTAATTGCCATAGTGAGCTACCTCACCCTACCAAAATCACCTAAACAATGTGGCTATTCTTACCTTTTCATTGTACATAGGCGTGTGTAAGCTAGGGAATTTTTTCGATGTCTTCTTAAAACCCTCAGCTAATTAGTCACTGGGTTAGTTGAGCCAAAGAAATAAATAAAAAGAAAAGCCAAAGTACATTATGGCCCATTGGTTTGTAAATATTTCAGGCAGAATTAATCTGCCGTGTGTCACTAGTGGGAAATGTATATAGGGCTTAAAAATATGGAATTTTGGTATCTGTCTAGATATTTCTACCTAGGTGTGCCTTTTTCCTAAGATGCTATGTACATTTACTCACCATTACCATAATCTTTCTTACCTATGTAACCTATAAAAAATCATTTCATGCAAGTTTTTTGAGCTCGCTACTGCTGCACGTCTACCCCTTGCCCCCGCGTTGCCTCCCGCCCCCGCATTGCCTCCCTCGCCCTCCCGCTGCCTCCCACCCTCGTGCTGCCCAGCCCAGCCAGCACGTTGCCCAGCCTAGCCCACGCGTTTCAGCCCACCGTGCCCAGCCCTGCCCGTCTGCCCCCCCTTGCATGCTTCTACCCGCTTCTGTTCTCAACCCACGCTATCCCCCGCCAGTCCGCTGCCCCCCCTCCTCGCGCCGCTTTCTCACCCCCCCCCCCCCTCTCCCCCGCTTCTTCTTGAATTCTCGCTCTCCGTCTTATCCTTTTCCCCCCCCCATCCTCGTTGTTCCCAAAGGTTTCTGCACTTGGCTCTGCATCACTTTTTCTTTGGACAGTGCTCGGCATGCTTGGTTGCAGAGTCTCTTCACCATCCGCTTCTTCGCCTTAGCAGTAGACACAGATGGAGGCTCCAACTCTTCCATAGAGGGACTCATCCGAAGCCCCCTCGCCCGACCCCGTTGAGCCCACCATTCGACTTGCTCTTTCGCCAACAGAGCAAGTGAGCCTAGCTGCAGACGTAGAGTGCTTGCAGGCGACTTCTGTTATCTGCAAGATCCTCGACACCCGACCTAGCAGAGGAGAGCTGCGTGACCTTCTCCAGGCCCGCCTTCTCGCACAGGTGGGCAAAATCTTGGATGTATAGATACTCGGACGAGGTTACTATCAAATTGAGTTTGAGACCTCCGAGATGGCATCCAAGGTCATCTCCATGAGTCCATTGACCATCCGAACAGCACGAGCCCACTTTCAACAGTGGAGACATGGTTTTGACCCTACTTCGGATGTTCTAGTAGAGGAGACACACATTCCAATCTCCGTCTGCTTTTTGGGTTTGCGGAGGGAGTACTTACCACTTTTGTCCCCAGAATCGGCTCAGCCATCGGGGCTGTCCTAGAGACACCTCGCATGACAGCCTCAGTAGCTGCCAAGGCGACTGGCATTCCCTCAGTTTGCGTTTTGGTCAGAGACACTCACACTCTCTCGAAGGTTATTCTTCTGCCTCAGGTGAGTGGGGGTTTTTTTAGACAGAGTGTGGAGTATTCGGGCCTCTCGAACCAGTGATTCATTTGTCGACAGATGGGCCATCTAGCGAAGGCCTCTCTACAGAGGAGACCTCAACCTACACCACAGCCTCAACCCCAGCAGGGCTGGCCAGCAGACACAGATAGAGGCCCAACGCACACATGTAGATCCACCCTCTGAGTGTGAGGATCTAGCGGAGAAGGGATGGTAGCAGGTCCCTGGTCAACGATGACAGGGGCCACAACAATAGCCTGGCACCCAGAGTGGTCCTCAGGCGCCTACTCAGTAGCAATGGGTTCTCACGGGGAACCGGTTTGGTCCTCTTGAGAAGGATGAGGTCCCTGCTTCAGCCCCCACCCCAGCTTCACCCTCGATAGCCCCCCACCACCAGAGTTCCCCCCCTCTTCCTAATCCTCCCCCCGCCTCCTTCTCCCACCGCCTCTCCATCCTGCCCCTCTACCTCTACCGCTCCCCCCGCCCCTCTTCTTCACTGCTCCCACCTGCTCCTTATTCCCCCCCTCCTGTTCTAGTTCCACAGTCGACCCAGGGGGCAGGGCCTTCTCCGACTGCTAGGAGATCTGTTGGTAGCACCTTTGCCATGAGTCGCTTGGAGAGAGAGGGATAGCCTTTCTTGCGGCCCCCTCTATAGGTACCAAAGTCCCCCTTGCAGATATCCCTCGAGATATGACGAGCATTGACATCCGGTACCAATGGGATTTCTTCTACTACGACTTCACTCGTTTTCTCAGTGACCCCTCAACCGACCATGAGGCAGCCTGCTTCAGGGTCCATGTTCTGTTCCTTGCGGCTAGGGGGACAGAGGCCTTGGACTCAGCAATAGGATTTTCCTTTCCCCTCTGCGGCAGGGAACAGACTAAGTGGACTCTCGACTCAGTGTTGGGATGGTTACACACACATGTCCTAGAGTTCTCTCACCACATGGTAGAACTAGGAGTGACAGACATGCTTCACACTCTGTGGCCATCAGCCAAGTTTGCGGTGACACCTCCAGATTCAACAGGATGTAGACACATTGTGGTTTACTTCTTTGCCGATGCACAGTGCTTGCCATGCTATGTATACATTCATGAGGACTTCTGGACTGAGGAGGTTGCTTTACGTACGGCTCGCTCTGCTTGGGCTTGGGCTAGGTACTCGATGTAGTCACATCTATCTAGAGGACGTTCAGATGCGGATTACTCCCCGTCCAAGCCAGCCTCGAAGATAGCCCGTCTAGCTGTTGCGGCAGCATCTCTTCTCTCTCGCTCCCCATGAGGATCGTCTCATGGAACATGCAGGGACTAGGTGGGCCCTAGTTTCAGCGTCAGCGGGGCCGACTACAACAGTAGCTTCAGTGCTACCTTGTGGTAGGAGAGAATGATCTCCTTATGCTTCAGGAGCACCATTTGTGTGAGAGCCACATTAGACGTTGAGGTCAGCTCTTGCGTGAACGATATGACACTGTTTGGTCAGCTGCTTTTGGACCTGGAGGCATCCAGGGTGGGGTATGTATGACTATTGCGGACTCTTTGCAGCAGGCCATTGTGGGCAGAGGGATTATTGTGCCAGGTAGGGCTCAGTGGATTACTATGCAGGTTCAGGGTTGCCTAGTGGGCTTCCTGAACATCTATCGCCCAATGTGGTGAGTGCTTGAGCAGAGTTTTGGTCACAGATAGTGGAGTCTCTACCGCAGGCACAACACTGGTGTATAGGAGGGGGACTTCAACATGTTGGAGTACCCTTCTGACAGGATTGGTGGTAGTCATGCTATTGTGCATGGAGTTGAGCTGGCAGCTTGGGAGAGGTTTTGTATGACTCTGAGGGTCTCGGATGTTTTGCAGCACTCTGGCTTTGTGAGGCCTCCAGATAGCCTTGCCTTCTCGCGTTTAGACCGCAGAGTGGGAGGAGTGAATCTATCACGAATAGATCGCTTCTACACTAGTGACCACTTCAGTGACTTGGGAGGGACAATGGGCATTCTGATAGGGACTTCCTTCTTGCACTATGCACCAGTGATCCTCACAGTGGCAGACATGCAGAGGAGTTGGAGCATGATGCTTCGCATCCTAGAGAGGGTCTTGTTGGACTCCACACTCAGAGAGCGGGTAGAGTCTCTCTAGACAGAGAGCTTAGACAGGCAAGATTCTCCTACTGATAGAGTGTCCTCAGGCCTAGCTCAGATCAGCCGTTGTTTTTCCAGGAGTCTCTGGCTCACCGGGCTACAGCAAGAGAGGAGGAGCAGCATCTCAGACGGGGCATTGCTTTGCTACAGAGGATGCAGGAGCAGCATCCAGACAGTCCTTGATTAGAGGAGCAGCTATAGCAGGCTCGTCAAGAGCTTGTTAGCACAGAGGAGAGGCGACATGAGTTTGCTTTCCACCAACAGGCAGCTCAGTGGACCCAATTGGGTGACAGAGTGACGGGTGCTTTCTTTGAGACAGTGGGACCTCGACATTTGCATGCCAAGGTCAGTCAGTTGAGGAGCCTGAGGATATGCATACAATTGCTAGTGACTTTTACCGTGAGTTACTATCTATAGAGCCCAGTCAGAGCGTCAAGATGCATGCAAGGAGTAGGTTTGGGCACAAATGCCTTGTCTTGTGACTGAGGAGATGCGTTAGAGGCTTGAGCTACCACTTTAGCTTGAGGAGCTGCACACAACTCTTAGGGCCCTCCCCCGTGGTAGCTGTTCTGGTGAGGATGGGCTGACTCCTTGTTTTTTCTTGGAGTATTGGGACCTGCTTGGCCCAGATCTCTGTAGTGATTTTAAGTACATTTTGCACACACAGGTGATGCCTGACATCATGAGTGAGGGCCTGATCTACCTCATTCCCAAGGAGGGTGGCTCCTTGGATGATATTCGATAGTGGTGCCCCATCACCATCCTCAACTTAGCCTACAAAATTCTTGCGAAGACTCTGAGTTTGAGGATTCATCCACTTCTAGAGAGCCTTATACATGGGACTCAGACAGGTTTTGTCAAGGAACGCCGTATCCTTGCCAATATCTTTACTTTTTGGGAGGCTTCTACCCTGGCACGGCTCAGTGGTGAGGACCTAGTGATTCTTCTTCTTGATTTTGAGAAGGCATATGACATAGTTGACTGGGAATTTCTAGAGGGCACTCTATGCAGGATGGGCTTCTCAGATGCTTGGATCAGAGGGGTGTCATCTTTGTACAGACAGGCTCACAGTCAGGTACTTTTGGTGGGAGGTAGAGGTGATCACTTCATGCTCACACATTCAGTCAGATAGGGTTGTCCTCTTGCCCCCTTCCTCTTTCTGTTCTATGCAGAGGCAATGAGCAGGTTTTTGGTGTCGCAACAGGTTGGTCTACGGGGCTTAGCACTCCCCATTCGGGGAGATGAGCTTCTGGACGTTGATTTTGCCGACGACTCAGCCTTATACTTAGAGGGCCAGGAGGCCAACCTTCACAGGTGTGAGCAGGCTCTGGAGAGCTTCTATTGTGCATCGGGCGCACTGATCAATTGGAAAAAGATAGTGGATTTCTCGATTGTGGTACTGCTCCTGTACCCGATTGGATGCCAAGAGAGGGTTTTAGGTGGATTCCCCCAGGGATTGCAGTTCGATACTTGGGTTGTCAGGTTAGTTTGGACTTGTCTCCCGAGTAGTAGATTGCTCCCCTTCTCCTGTCTATTAGGAGAAAGTTGTTACATTGGAGCTCAGCACGACTTTCTTTGGCTGGCAGAGTAGCAATGGCCAACCAGGTGTTGTTGGCGACTATGTGGTACATCACTTCTTGCTGGATCTTCTCGAGTTCTTGTATCAGCCAGGTAGAGAGGCAGATCAGGAACTTCCTTTGGTCAGGACGTGACACTCAAATAGCCCGAGCCAAAGTGGCTTGGCAGATCATCACTCTTACTTACTCACAGGGAGGGCTTGGGATTATTGACCCAGCATAGCAGAGAACATCCCTTCTTGGGAAGTTCATCGTTAAAGGACTTCTTCCAGGTGAGGAGCCCTAGAAGGAGTTCTCGATACAATGGCTTCATGCTAGGGTGCCTCAGCAGGAGGCCCCTGGAAATCCTCGACCAGATGGATCTTCACAGAGATGCACAGAGTTGGTTTGAGCAGGAGACTAGAGGACCGCTTTGCTGTGAGTCTGCTTTGCTCTTGGGAGCTCTTGCGGCGAGGCCTGGAGCAGAGATAGCCTACTTGCACGGAGGAGTGCCTATGGCAGCCCCTTGTCTAGAACCCCATGGTTAGCACTCAGAGAGGCCACTTTGGTAGTCGGCCTCATGTTTCCTGGGGTTCCATGGAAGCGGGTCCAGCGTGCTCTCTAGGTGACTGGTTAGAGTTCACAGGCTTGTCACAGGAGGTGCACGATTTCCAGCTACAGGGCATGAGAGGGGTGCAGATCATGTGCCAAGACATCTCAGAGGTAGTTCCAGTTGAGTGGCGCACGCCTCTCGAGCCAGTAGCACCCAGGTGGATGGGAGCCTTCACGACTGGAGGTTCTCATCTCCGTCAGGGCCTGCTCAGAGAATATTCCCTCCCTTTTCTTCTAGCTTCGGGGTGGGGGATTCCTACAATGAGTTGTAATAGAGGCCCCGTAGGTGGAAGAGTGTTGTTTTCAAAGGATCCGAGTAGTGGGCATCTGTGGGAGAACTTGTGTCATAGATCCTGACCCAGCAGCTCTTGAGACTGGACACTGAAGGCTGTGGGCTTGGGAGTGTTGTCCACTAGCACGAGTACTGTGGGATCCTAGTGAGTGGCTCTGGAGGGACCCTTTCTCTTCTGCAGACCACCCAGGAGTCCCTTTCTTTCAGTACATTGTTCGCCTGGGACGTCATATACTAGCAACACAGAGAGAGGCCCGCCCCGTTGTAGCACCTCATTGGTAGGAGGAGGGTCTCACAGATGAGTTCCACTAGTCAAAATTTGGACTCACAAAGGGGTCCTTTAAGGAGTTTGACTTTACCTCTCTCTACCGAAATGGGCGCATGGATAATATTTTGCAAACAAACTCCAAAGTTGGAGGAGTTTTGACAGTTAGAATGTCCTCTTCAAGATCTATCTCTACTGATATATAGCATGCCATGAGACTCCTCATATTTTAGAAGATTATTTTTTTGATTCACATATGATGTGACAACTCTGTCGGAATCTAAGTGAATCAAAAAAAGAATATGAGGAATCTCATGGCGTGCTATATATCAGTAGATAGAGCTTGAAGAGGACATTCTAACTGTCAAACCTCCGCCAACTTTGGATTTTGTTTCCAAAAATTTATCCATGCGCCCGTTTTGGTAGAGAAAGGTAAAGTCAAACTCCTTAAAGGGACCCTTTGTGAGTCCAAATTTTGCCTAATGCTGGAAGCCTTCTGGGAGAGGCTGTGGGACTCCAGACAGCCGAGGCGAGTCACCTTGTTTCAATGGCTGGTTGCACACAGAGCTATAGCAGTTGGGAGCTGGCTAGTGCATAGTGGTCTCTCGGCCACATGTGCAGCTTGTGACCATCTTGTGGAGAGTTAGTGTTACTGTCTCTGGGATTGTCCCTTTGCCCAACAGGTGTGACTACGAGTTCTTCGACTGATGCCTGCTCTCTCCACAGCTTGATAGTACACTTGGAGAGCAGTGCCTTGGTCCACCCTCACGGGCCCGTCACTTCAGTTTGAGCTATCTTCCACCAGCAGGATGATAGTGATGCAGAAGGGGCGACCTACACTCTAGCCTGCTACAGAGCTTACTTCACAAGAGTGGGGTAGTGAGAGAGAGGAGTGTTGGGAGCTCATCAGTGGCCCGACACTCTGGTTCATCTTGCGGACCTACTGCTTTCGCATCTTTGAGGCTCACCCTGTGCCACCAGCAGAGACTGTTCGCTATTTTTGGCTAGAGTTGATCCATACTCTCAGAGGACAGCTTAAGGGACTTCAGGGCAGCTCCGACCGCATGCGGGAGTGCAGAGAGGCTTTCCTGCGACTCTGGCGTCCTGGGCCTTTTTACATCATGGTCCAGGGAGTACTCCAATGGCACTACCAACCTCCTATGTGGCTTTTCTCTCCTCCCATTTCTTGATTTAGCCCCATTGCACATATGCTAGTTTTTTCATTGGGAGAGTCTCCCATCATGGTTGTTGTAGGCCTCTCTTGAAGAGGTGGTTGTAGCCCTATGGGCAGTTTCAATAACTAATAGAAGGATCTTTTTCTCGAAAAAAAAAAATCATTTCATGCAAGCTTCTCTTATTTTGGTGTGAATCCACTCCAAGGAAAAACCTCAAAAATACCTTCTATCGTCAGTCATAACCTTTCACTAAATTTCTATTTTCTACAGGTATTTCTTGTCAATAAATATACATCAATAAAACCAAATGAGGGACCTCCTCATTTGATTCTGAATATTTTCATATTTATTTTTTGTATATATATAGTCCACACTATTCTAGATTCCATGAATTGTTTATATATACTAGCGTGTTTTTTTTCATCATATCCATATATTATATTTATTCATAATCCACAACCATGTATATTTTAAAAATCTTAAGAATCAATTAGGTCATGCTCTAATGCAAGGAGGGGCTCACCTTTCTAGCCATATGCAAATTCAACAAAAGTGGAGCCACTGAAGACGTTTTTGTGAAAACAAAAAGCATTTTGGTGAGATTTTTTATATCCATCTCCACTCCTAATTTGAAGTGGTGGTTAGATGGAAAAATTTGGACCAAGAGCTGAATAATCACCTTGAGGGGCTCACCTTTCCAGCTATATGCAAATTCAACAAAAGTGGAGCCACTGAAGACTTTTTTGCGAAAAAAGGCATTTTGGTGGGATTTTTTATATCCATCTCCACTCCTAATTTGAAGTGGCGGTTATATGGGAAAATGTGGACCAAGAGCTGAATAATCACGTCAAGAATTTTCATAATTTTTGGAGCTACCACCGATGAGGTATGATTTTTTGAATGGACCCCAGTCTACCCACTTTTCTCACTAGTAGCCCATAGTCTTCTCTAACCTCTTTCCACACTTCTATACACACACAGACACACACTCATTCATCTCAATCCCTCACGCAAACATTCACCTTCCATGGTTTCTCTCACCTTCTTCACCATTAACCTCCCCTCTTATTTCCATAGCTCTCACATGAGCTCTACATGTACACACACCATCTATATGCCTCTCTCTATTACTTCCAAAGTACAATTCCTTCTTACCCCTTCTCTATATAAATAAAATTCAGTATGTAAACCATGCTTAACCTCTGAAAATTGAGAGATCTCATCAACCGAATTACCATTTTCATTGCAATAATCAACCTTGATGGCGGTGACATAAAGAAGAGAAGAAGAAGAAGATGATCAATAGTCATTTTGAGAACCTACACAAGTAAGTCCAAAACTTCTTCAAGCTTCACCATCACAAGTATTTCCTCACTTCATTTAACTATATTACTTCAACCATCTACCTCATTCTACGCATTGTAAATATATTATTAACTTTCTAGTGATTACTAACACTAACCACTAACATACTAACACAAAATAGCCATTGACCTAACCATAAAAGACACCTCACCTCTAGACATGTGCATAGTAACACTCTCTCTCTCTCTCTCTCTCTCTCTCTCTCTCTCTCTCTCCCCTTAGAACTCTACTTTCATGTTATCTACCATCAATAATGCTCCCTTTTGTGCCCACATCCATGACTCAAGTAGACAAAGAAGGCATGCAACGTTTTGATATTAAAAAAAATCATAATCTTGATTTGCTAGCTTGTTAATTAGGATTTCCAATAATCTTAATGAAGGGGTCTTCAATTTATAAATAGGCCCCTTTCCTTCTTGTGAAGGCACCCCCAATATCTCATATTAGCACCCCAACACTCTATGCATGAGGGGAGACTTAGGCGTAGCAACCACTTTGTGAGCTTCACTTTTGGTGTGAGCGAAGATTTCAAGCTACACATTGCAAGTGAGAGAGTGTGAGTTCAAAATCTCAAAACAACTATTGTATATGCTCCTCCATCATCAATAAATTGAGGTTTGGGGCATCAAAGGCGTGAATCGACGTTCAAATCTTCGTCCTTCCACTTGTGTAATACGGTTTAGTGAATTCAAGGTGAGTTGTGTATTTTGAGTTTCTATCATTTGATCGTCTTTTGGAAAGTATTTGGTGTGTTTTCATTGCCAGTGTCCATTGTAAGAGGGTATTGTGGTGAGAGGTCTCCCACATCCTAAGAAAATGTGTGTGTGTTGGCAATCTTTAGCATTCACTAAGCATTGAGTTAGTTTTGTACAAACTCTACAATAGCATCATAACGAACCATCTCCATTTGCAAGTCACAAATAAGGTATTTCACAAGATCCATTCCTCTCTCTCTTCCCTTTGCTCTAGCTCTCTCTGGTCCATTTTGTGTGTGTCTTGGTGTGAGGTTTCTTGTGTGTGTTTTGTGGCGCATCTTCTTGTTCGTGACAAAATCTCTCTTGCGTCCTAGTTCAAATACCATAACTAGGTGGTGCCCCTATCTTGTTTGGGTTTTTTTGTGGGTTGGTTATTGTGCTGTGCTTGTGGTTGCCCCAGCTCCAATTGAGCAGCACGGGAGCCTTGAGGGGTGTTTAGAGGTTGCCTCTCTTGTTGCCCGCCACCTCGGACCACCTCAACGGCTCTATAATTTGCTACCACAAGTTTTCTTCCCTACCTTTCCAAAACATTTCCTTATGCAATTGGCTGGCATCCTTCAAAAAGCCCACTCTTCGCGAGCAACTTTGACCTCTTGAATACACCTTGCTGAATTCTCCTGAGGATGCATTGGAATGCTCTATCTTGATTCACTACTAGTGACAACATATACTTCTTCATTATCCTCTCTATCAAAATGTCTACTCCGTGTTCTCCCTCTAGTTTTGCGTTGTCTTGCTTTCATTACATATCCAGGTTTATGTGAGCTTGTACCAACTGCACTTGTTTTCTTCTTCTATTGTACTGTCTCTTTGTCACCTTCCATCACAGGCTCCTCATACAAAGAACTACCAGTAACCAAGACTTTTAATGTACTCGCAAAATGAGTTGGATTTGGATATTATCTGCGTTTGGAACTGGCCATCATTGCTTCTAGGGAAGGGCCCATTCCGATGTATCTACCTGTGGTGTATCCCAATCTTTTTGCACATTGAATATATGCATTCAAGATGTCACTGACACATGCATCATAAAGTGAGACTTTATGCTTACCACCTTCACCTACGAGCCAACTAGCATTGATGCTCTCTGACAAGTTTATACTTGGAATTTGATCTTTCTTTCATGGACTCTTACTAACCTAGAAATACAAAATGATTAAAACCATATATATGTAGATCTCTGTTTTCATGTATTTAATAAGAGCCAAAGATTGATATACCATTGTCTCAACGCTTCCCCAATGGGCAATCCATTGCTCCCACCAATTAAACCATCTCTCTAAAGCCTTTTTATAATCCCCTGTCAAATATTTCAGCCACCATTCTTGTATTGTGAAAGCTATACACGAGGCCTCATTTGTGGTCTTTGCTAAGCGCCATGCTTCACACACTTCAATGTGATGCATTTGTCTATCTGTAGCGACATGTTTTTTTGTGTGTTTGTGTAGACTCTGCTCCCAAAAGAAAAGACACGAGCGCTTCCTCCCCTCCATTCTATTATGCCATCCTCCATTGTATACAACCAGTATTGCCAGCCGATTAGCCCGGGCTTCATCAAACATAAATCCAACAAAATTTGTTGGTTTATGTCCACAACTCTCCATAACTGTGTTTAAATTTCTCCAAAACAAGATTTGTGTTTCTTCGTCTTCTTCTTTACATTCACATGTTGCAATCACCTGCAGTGCTAGCATGCTTTACACATAGAAAAAATTAGTAATAAAAAGTGTCTTGTATCAAAACATGATATCTAACATATTTTAATAAATTCACTTACTTGGGATCATAAACCAAGCAGGACATAGTTGCCCATCCTTCAATATGATGAGTATGATCAAATTACACCCAAGCACTACTCAAATATCCTATCCCTCCTTGCCTCATTCTATTGTATAGTTCAACTCCAGAAGCAGGTCCTTTTGTGTACATTTTGAATATGTAACATTTGTCGCTAGGTCCACCCTCGTCTGGAAAACGACTTCCATGAAAGAATGGAAAAACACACCGTTTCTATATCAATAGTATATTGTCGTATCCATCACCGACAACCTGACCTTGTTTAGCTTTCTCATTTCTCAAAATACCTTTGAATCCCCTATTTTGAACAAGGGGCATCATTTCCTCAAGAAATGGTTAAGCTCTACATCAATGGTTTCTAAATCATCATCTTTAGTCAAAGATTAGAATAGCATTTGATGAGAAACTAACATATGTACTTTTCTAGGACCCCCTTCTCAATCTTTAAAACTGCCCTTCTAGTACGTGGCTGTACATTGTGGTCATGCACTCCCAGATGGATCACCAAACGTGTTATTGTTGTATCCTTTGGCATCACATAATAGATCATACACTTGAAAACATTTGAACAAGTGACCGTTCCGTCATCACAATAGTGGCAGGTTATTTTAGATTTACCTTCACTAGCACGATAGCCCATGTTGATTTGTCTATCCAGATGTCCATGAAAGAAGGCATCATTGTATCTCCTTTCACCAAGGTAAAAAGGGCATGTCACTCTGCAACATTGAAGGCTTCCAAGACAATAACTCAAACGTACAGTGCAATCTATGGTCATGTTAGTTGATGCTGGGCGAGACCAAAGGTGACCGTTGTACTTCTGCTCCATACTGAGCATCCTTTTATTGTTTTGAATTGGAGGAAGCTCAAAACAAAAAATTCCATTATAAAAGTTTGGGAGCTCATCAACCTTTTTGGGAGGTCCAAAAAATCTCCAAAAGTTTAGACAACTAGCACAATTTAACTTTATCTTTCATCCATGAAATGATGGATGTATCCTTTGAATACTCCTGCTTTGTATGCTTCACCCCATCTTGTGTGTCTTGAAAGGGTCCTAGTACCTGGTTAGTTCCAATTTCTCCAAAAGAATTGCATATGTACCTTCATCAATATCAACAATTAAATGTGATGGAGTCGAACTTTTGTTACATGGTGTAGCGAACATAGAAGAATTACTAACTTCTTCACTTGTTTCTAAACTGTTAGGCACATAAACATAGTCATCCAAATGAAGAATGTGGTAAGCTGAGGATAGAGAATGGTCAAGATAGGATAGGTATGCTTTTGATCTTCATGATCCCATCTTGGCAACACATTCACCTTAGACTTAGAACTCCCTCTCTGAACAACTGCTTGCAAGCCTTCAAACTTAATTGAAGGAGGCAGTAGGCTTTGAAGAAAATATTTACTAAGTAGAAGCTCTCCATTTCGTAATTAGACTCTATAATCCATTTTAGCAACATTAATTGTCAATGAAAGCATAATTGTAGCTGTAGTTGTCATGTTTGAGATAGACAGGGAGGAATAATACTTGAGGTACATAAAATGATAAAAAGAGAAGGAAGAGAGAGTGTATAAGGTATAAAGAAAGTGTAAAAGCATGCATCTGCAAAAAGTTAATGTGCACATTGAAATTTTTTCTAAATAGATTTGGAATATTCACTCTTTTAGATGTGCACAATCATAGCCATTAAGATACATTTGAATCAGCATTTTATCAAATCCATTTGTTAACCTATCGATCTTTCAAAATCTCCCCAAATACGCGCATATAAAAAAAAGTGAACATAGTATATATAAAATATACGATGTTTTAAAATTCTTTGTAATACATGTATATATATATATAGTATACATCATAGTTTTATATATCCCCAATTAAGTGCTTTAAAATTAAAATGGACATAGTATATATAGAGTATATGGTATTTAAGTATATAGTATATAGAACTATACTAATATCATATAGTACCAGTACTAGTATTGAGTACCAATACTAGTACTAATACTGGTATATATCCAGTACCAGTATTGAGCACAACAGCAATACTGAGTACCAGTCTAGTACCAATATTGAATATATTATTGGTACCAATATGAGTATACACCGTTACTAGTATTGGTGCCAGTAACAATAACAGTCCCAATATTGGTACAGTACCAGAACCAGTCCAGTACCAATATCACTAAACAACGTTCTTGATATTGTACTTGTACTTGTATTGGCACTGTACTGGATTGAATGATACTGGAACTGTACTAAAACTAGTACTAGTCTAGTATTGAGTACATTCCAATACCAGTTCTGAGTACAGTACCAGTACCAGTACCAGTACTGATATAATATCAGTTTAGTATACAACATTTACTAGTATTGTACCAGTACCAGTATCAATATCAGTATAAATTATTGATATTGTACTCGTACTGGCACTGTACTCGATCGACAGTACTAATACTGGTACAATACCAATATCAGTATCACTATACAACGTCACTGATACTTTAATGGTATTGGCATTGTACTATAGTGACATTATTGATACCTATATTTCTATACTGACATGTTGTAGTATTTACTTATAGTAATTTTATATAGTTATTGAATATAATAGCATGAATAAAATATAGAGTATATAGTATGAATATATAATATAGTATATAGTATATACTATATAGTATATATTATGCATATATGGTATTTAAGTATATAGTATATAGAACTATACTAATATAATATAGTACCAGTACCAATATTGAGTACCAACACTGGTATTGGTACTATACTGATAAAAGTACTAGTCTAGTACCAGTATTGAGAGTACAACCCCAATACTGAGTACCAGTCCAGTACCAATATAAGTATCAATACCAATACGAGTGTCATAAAATCTAATATCTAACCAACCCAAATGATTTTCTCCTATTAAACTGATCATTTAATGTGGGAGAATAAACAGGAATAATGGTGAAGATATAGGCATGTGCTTATAGATCTATCTGAACACGGGGCCACTGGTAAAGGGGCCCAAATGAGAGATGGTCTGTCAAAGAGCAAGGCTAACCAATGAAGCATAAAGACCTCAGGGTTAGCTTCATTGAAGACCTCCAATAGTTAGTGTTAAAAGTCCTTTGACCTTAGGTAAGCTAGGACTGTGCTTGAGATGGGAACCCGGCCCAAGCTTAAGGTGCTTGAGGTGCTTGTTGTGACTGATGTCACTAAGGTACTTGAGGTGTTTGTCGTGCTTGTTGACTAAGGTGCTTGAGGTGCTTGTCATGCTTGCCGACTAAGGTTCTTGAGGTGCTTGTGGGAGCACCACCCAAGCTTGAGGTGCTTTGTCATGCTTGCTAACTAAAGTGCTTGAGATAAGGTGTGCCAAAAAGTCAATATTCAATCCCTACAAGGAGGGGGCGAGCCCTACAAGAGGTGGGATGAGAGAGAGCACACACACACACACTCACACAAGGCATGCTTGGTACAAAGAAAGCAAAGGGGACACTTGTCAAGTTCCTCCTCATGTTGCCGTCATGGTGTGCCTAAAGCCTCTTGGTTGGCCACCCAAGAGGTCCAATGATAATTTAGAAGATTTAATTAATTGTTTTTACATTTATCAAGTCCTCTCTCTCAAAGGCAAAAGGGGGACACTTGTCCCAAGGCTACCCTTGTTACTTGATTTACCTCCTGCTTGTGATTGGCTAGGCCTGGAGGGGTCCAATGAGCCTCAAGCATGAGCTACAAGGGGGGGTCGACCAAGGAAGCTAAGGGAATTCTTGGGGGGTATACCCCCCCCCCCCCCCCCCCCCCCACACACACACACTCATTGTGTGAAGTGCAAAGTGCAATATCTCCCTCTCCTTACCCAAGAAAGTAGAGAGGTTGAGAGCCTACACCAACACTCTTGGCTATGAAATGCAAATCCAACCAAGATCCATGATTCACTGCTTAATCTTGCCATCTTCTCCATCTTCATTACTATGCTATTAAGTATGCTAGCAGTAAGAGTGATGATAAGTGAGGAACTTATTCTTTTTCCTATGAAATGTTTCTTCTTCCTCTTCCCTACCCTCATTCCCTTCTACCTTTCTCCACCTTTGAAGGTGTTTGAGGTCTTGGGACTAACGCTTGGGATAGTTAATTCTTTCCTCAAATTTTATGTTATGCTCGTGATGCATGAAGCTTTCCATCTTCATTGCATCACCTAGATCACAAGGAACACAAAGATTGTATTGTAACAAGTCTCTCTTAATGGGAGAAATCAAAATACAAATGCCTATTGGAGGGGGGACCGGCTCCAAATAAATTTGGTCCTAAAGTGTTGTCATGTTCTCTAAATTCTCTCTCTTGTAAAAGTATTGTTCATGCCAAGTGCTATATTTATGTTTCTACCATCAATTATGTTCACCCGCTATGCTCACAAAGTAATTTCACAAAGTACTCTCTCTTATTTCCGCTACTCTCAAGTTAATAGGTGAATTCCATTACATTGGTATCAGAGCATTTGGTTTCTCTTTTCTTGCTTAAGAAGAGAGGTCCATAAGTAGCCTATAAATGGTTGATCTTGTTAGTTACATTAAGGTAAGTGGAACTGGGATCTATTATCAATTTTTTTGAGCCTAGTATGTGAGATATGATGCACACATCGGGAGCTTTGGACTTAATAATGAAGTCTTTAAAGACTAGACTATGGATTTACCATTATTGAGCCATAAGAAGTCCGAAAGGAGCTAACCCTCAGCAACTCTACTATATGAGACCTACTCCACTACTCTCTATAATTAACCACTTTGAGCCGTAGGTGTAGATACTTAAGAGCCAATTTTCAAAGTCTAAGAGGAGTGGCAACTAAGGTTTTGAATTGCCAAAGCATATATTAAGTACGTACACAAAGTTTTTAACATGGATGACGATAACCAAGAGAGTAGAATGAACATTGATAGCTTTAATTTTGCACAGGAAGGTGATAATGATGATGCCCCCATGTTTGTCAATTATCTTGTTACTAGGTTGCAGCAAGCTATGAGCAACCCTACTTTGCAATCCAATGTTACACAACAACTTCGCGCTTATGGGATTTCCCTTCCTCTTCAAGAGGAGAGAAAGCTTAGGAGGCCTCTTGAAGAGACCCCCCAAAAGAAGACTCTCTCCCATATGAGAGGAGTGTTGGGGTATAGGCGTCTGTGCCTTGCCCGGCTGCCCAGAGTCTGGGCGCCCACTGACTTGTATACCTTATACATAGCATAAGTGTATAGGAGGCTACTCACTCTTTGGAGTCTCCCCACCCATATCTGTGTGTCGTGTGTCTCCTTCTCTCTCTCACTCTCCGTTTGTGGTGCTCCCCGATCCCCTTCAATTGGTATCAGAGCTATGGTGACCGCGGAGAGCACGACGGCTTTGAGAGCTTCGAGGTGATAGCTCGCTTGCTCTCGATGGTAGAGAGATTAAGAAAGCTTGGAAGCTTTGTGAGAATGCAATGGGAGCTTGTGAGCTCAGTTGAGAGTGATGTATGCTCTTGTGGAAGCTCAGAAAAGAGTGTGGAAGATTGTGTGTAAGTGAAGGTGCTGCCCTAAAACTATGTGCGCAGCAGCACAATTCTCAAATTCATTTTTCTCCTTGTAGAATGCAGATCTGAGAGTTTTGTTCTAATAGCCCATCCGTTTCGACGTGGTCTACAACTTTGCAGAAGAAACTTTTTGCAAATTCCTCACCGTTTTGGTGATATTCAGCTCAGACTGTATACAGAAATTCCAGATTTTCTGTTGTCGCATTGTGTGCGAGTTTGATGCACTTTTGGAAGCACGGGAGATTCTTGAAGTTGAGTGCATAAATTCTGAGCTGAAGATGCAATTGCAGCTTGTGTTAAGCTTGTGGTTTGAGGGTTTTTTGGTAGACTTGGGCAACGAAGTACGGAGGCGTTTCACACCACTGAAGCAGTCTCTTGAGAGATGCAGGTTTTTTGGAGCACACAGGTGGAGCTTCTTTCACTAGTTTTCACAGGATACTTTGGCAGTGATTTTGTGCTTGGATTCATGGTCTTTGCGGATGGTTTGCATATGGTTATGGCGCATGGTTGATGCCCACTATACATGCATTTTGACGAGCACTTTCAAGTGCCGGTGAGCTCTCTTGAGAGCATTGTTTTCGCATTGAATAAGTTTCCGGATTGCAAATCTTTTGGTGCTTGCTTATGCGCGGTCACTCAGTTGATGTACGTTGAGTGCGGATTGCCATTGTATGTGAAAATGTGGAGCCATTTTGGCATTTCTACTCATTGGCATTGAGTAGTGTTATGGTTTATGGTAGAGATTGTACTTGAGTTTTTTGCTCAATTTTGAGGGGAAATTCTATCAGATTTTTCCCAGATTCTTGCCATAGTTTGTGATCGAGTGTTTACTCTCACTTTGACAGGTTTTGTCAGTTTGTACACAATTTTGTGTTTTTGTATCCACTCTCGCAAGAGTGAGGAGTTGTGTATCTTTCTTTGCTTGAGACAGTGGTTTGCTCTCAGGTGGGAGAGTCTTGTGATCTCGAGCATTGTTTGCCATAGTTTTGCAGAGCTTATGCATTTGGAGTGCGGTTTGATGCGCTTTGGTTGCTCATGGTTTTGAGCGTGCAGTCAGTTTGGTTACTGGTTTTGTGGCCGTTTTACTGACGAAACTCTGGCAAAATTTTCCCAGGAGTTTTATGCATATCATTTATACGATCTAGGTAGAGATTGCGGGTTGCACTCAGCATTTGCGTGCGGTGTTCTCTGCAGGTGGGAGACTTGTGCGTGTGTATGCATCGATACCGCACAGTGTGGGCTTCATGATTAGCTCACAGATTGCAGTGTGATACTAGAGCATGCGAGGCTTGTATTGACATTGCGGGAGCTCTATTTTAGAGTGTGTCTCACAGGTTTTACATTGTGTTTCTGGCCATATTGGTAGACAGTTTCCAGGTGTTGTTGGCGAGGTGGTTTTGCTTTCTAGTTTGCTACATTGTGCTCATGGCAGAGACAGGTGATCGATCAGACTGTGACCTCTCACAGATGCGCATGTTTGATGGGTCAGACTTTGCGGCATGGAGAGAGTGTATGCTTCATGCATTGACGCAGTGAGGGTTGCATCGACCATTGAGTGGTGATGCAGGTAGACCTTCAAACATGTATGACGATCAGTGGCAGGAGCTAGAGGAGATGGCACTATCTACGCTCTCTTTGCACCTTGCGGAATCTGTATATACTCTTGTTATGTATGAGACTACTTCGAGAGCACTTTGGCACAGATTACATGATATGTATGATAGATCTGAGTCATCACGGACTCGTGTGAGACATGTACATTCACGAGCACGCCGACAGGTGACATGTTGGTATTGTGGTCATTCTGGACACGTTAGACGACGCTGTTTTCGTCGTATGCGACATCGTAGGAGACATGGCAGTCTCAGAGATGTATGTAGTGATGCCATGGACTCAGTTGCTTTGACAGTTGAGGCACATGTAGTGTCGGAGTATACTAGTGACGGGGATGTCACTTTTACCTCGAGCTATGCATGAGATGCTATACATGTGGATAGTGCACTCCCTTCGCAGTGGTTGCTAGACGCAGATGCTATGTTTCATGTTACGCCGCATCGTGCATGGTTTTGTAGCTATTCTAGCGGGATGCTTGGCAGTGTACGTTTGACCGATGGATCGGTGCATGCGATAGCAGGTGCAGGAGATGTGAGACTGTCATTACCGAGTGGTGCATCTTACTTGTTACGACATGTGCACTATGTACCAGATTTGACAGTGAGTTTGAACTCGATTGGTCAGCTTAGAGATTGTGGATGTCAGATTTCGCTACGAGAGCGAGATTTTGTGATGCATTTGGGTTCGCTAGTGATTGCGAGAGGTGCTAGGAGTGGTACGGGTTACCCATTGCATGTGGATCATGCGAGAGACGGTGCTGTCTCCGTGATCACGTAGCCAGGTAGAGAGTGAGATAGCAGGCGAGTCTCTTTTGCTTGTGTGTTGTAGTATGCTTTGCATGGAGTGCAAAGTGGTGAGCTCGTTGTGCACACAGTTGGGGCACGACTTGAGCAGTCACACAGAGAGGTGACAGAGTCAAACATGCATGCTTTGCTAGTGACTGAGAAAAGCAGAGAGTCAGTTGTGCAAGATACTTCTATGCAGGATAGACAAGTAGAGCGGTCTTGCTCTAGTGAGTCACGACAGGAGGACGTTGTGCAAGAGTCTATGCATACGGAGTTAGAGCATGAGAGCTCTAGTGAGTCACAACAGATTGAGTGGTCATGTTTGCAGTGGATGATTGCAGAGGAGGCTGAGATGTCAGTGATTATGCAGTCATTCCTTTCTATGCTCGACAGTGAGCATGGGGATATAGTTGTGCAGGATATGTCTTCCAGCAAACATCTAGAGCAGCTGGTTTGCTCTGAGGTTGCACGACAGGTTGATGCGTCTTTTGAGGACAGTCAGGAGATACATGTGGCTGACATGCCTTGTCAGTCAGAGATGCCTATTGCCAGGGATATATATGTTGATGCATGCTCCGTAGAGCTAGCAGGGCCCGCTAGCATTGCATCGGCATTCGGTGGTATCATGTATGAGATGCTAATCTTGAGACCGGATATCGCAGCTGCAGTGGGAGCATTTGCAGTTGGGGTTGTCAGTCGTTTTTTGACTGATGATGGCATAGTGCACGAGGGAGATATGCAGGTATTGCGTACATACTTGTAGTACGTGTGCGGTACGTCTGGTGGTGTATGGACTTACACGGGAGCAGGACAGCCGGATGCACATGATCACAGCCAGCCAGTGGGCATCGGTTGAGAGCGGTTTTCTCTCACCTTTTGTAGTCTTTAGACTAGGTTCTCTTGCTTAAAGGCACAGTCGCCTTTAAGCGGGAGGTTGTTGGGGTATAGGCGTCTGTGCCTTGCACGGCCGCCCAGAGTCTGGGCGCCCACTGACTTGTATACCTTATACATAGCATAAGTGTATAGGGGGCTACTCACTCTTTGAGTCTCCCCACCCATATCTGTGTCGTGTGTCTCCTTCTCTTGCTCACTCTCCGTCTGTGGTGCTCCTCGATCCCCTTCAAGGAGGAATCCAAAGAACGAGAACGCAATGAAAATTAAGTTCCTCTGAAGATGTGGCTCCACAAAGACAATGGTCTAGACAATCGCCCACTCCTCCCAAGAGGAAAAGATCAGCATATAGTCCTTCTCCTCGTCACTCCAAAAGGGAAGAGAGGAAAAAAAGGAAGAAAAGGGAAAGAAAGAGGTCACCCTATTCTCGTTCTTCACCTTCCTCCTCTTCTGAAGAATATGTCTATTCTCCTAAAGAATACAAGAGGGGAGGACATCGCAAATCATACCCGGCATGACAAAGGTCACAAAAGCGGCCTTTGGAGATGAGGGCTTCAGGGAGTCCTCCAAGCTACACCATGTAGCTATGCACTTCCAAAAATCAGCTCGTCAATGGTGGGCTAGCCTTTGTGGCAATGACAAAGCCCCAAAGACATGGAAAACTCTACAAGTCTCCATCATGAAGCAATTCATTGCAAGTAATGCAAAGGACAAAGTGCTTACTAAATGGTGCAACTTGAAGCTTCTCTCTCATGAGTCTATCCACAAGTATGTAGACAAGTTTTGGGATTTACATTGCAAGGCTACTATCTTTCAAAAGATAGACTTTGCGAAGCAAAAGCAACAATTTTCTGTGGGATTACTTGAAGAGATGGCCAAATACATCAACTCTCAATGACCTGGCTCTATCATCGAAATAATCCATCACACCATGGTTGCTTCACACATCAATTTCCATCAACGGGCTAGATGGAATGTCACAATTCTTCCCAAGGCACTTCCAACACCAACAACAATAATTGCCCCCAAGAGAAGGGAGTTTACAAAGGCAAAAAGAAAAACTCTCTCCTGAAGAGCTTGAAGCTTTTTGCAAGGACCATAAGTGTTTCAAGTGTGGGGAGCAAGGACATGGCTATCGTTCTTGCCCCAAGAAGAATTCTCGCAATGAGACTCCTAGGGCTTCCACCATCAAAGCTCCAAAAGAGGATGTTCATTGCAAAGGATCATCACTTTCCTATGCTTGGGGAAAGGTAAGAGAGCATGATACCTTCATCTTGTTTGACCCTGGCTCTACTCACAACTTCATATCAATGGAGTTGGCCACCAAGTTGGGCATTCAAGATTTCGAGATGGGAGATGCTGTAATGGCCAAACTGCTTTCAAGGGATAGCTTCCGGATCTCTCAAAGCCATTTGAGGGACAATGTGATGCTTGTGGTGATTGCCTTGGAGCAGTTTTGCCTCAAGAAGGGCATGCCATAGCATATGAGAGCCAAAGGATCAATACCGATGTGAACGAGTCTTGAGCATTTATGAGAAAGAGCATTTAGCTGCTCTACATGCCCTAGACACATGGAAGAACTACTTATTGGGGTATCCATTTATTCTACAAACCGACCACCAAAGTCTCAAGTATTTCAAGATGCAAACCAAGCTTTCCGACAAACAAATGAGGTGGGAAAATTTTCTTTCGTAATTTAATTTCCATATTGGTCACATTGTTGGTAAGCACAATCAAGTGGCTGATGCACTTTAACGACGACCAAAAGTTAATGCGATGTATGTAGCTACTCACAATGATCTATCCTCTATGATAGATGAGAATGCTACTGACCCTGACTTTAGAGACATAATGTCGGCCCTTGATTTTGGGAAGAAAGAGGATCCATTCACCTTGATGGATGGTTATCTTCTCCATGGCAATAGGCTATGTGTTACCCATTCCCTTCGTGAGAAAGTTATGTATGAATCCCATGATCCTCCCTATGAGGTGCATAAAGGTATTCAACCTACTCTTCAAGGAGTAGAGACGTATTTCTATTGGCCTACCATAAAAGTGGACATACAAGAGTGTGTTTCAAAATGTGTAGTATGCCAAAAGACCAAGTATGATAGAGGGAAGCAACCTGAATTACTCCAGCCATTGCCTATCCCAAATTCACCATGGGAGAGTATATCCACGGATTTCATCTTTGGATTACCAAGTCTATCCACGGGAATACAGGAATATGGACAATAGGCAACAGGTTTAGCAAGCAAGCACACTTTATTCCTGTCAAAAATACTTTTAAGGCACACCAAATGGAAACTCTCTTCATATCTCATATTTTCAAACACCATGGATTACTACCATCCATCATGTCAGATAGGGATCCTAGAATGACTAGTAACTTCTGGAAAGGTCTTTTTGAAAATTTAGGAACAAGATTGAATTTCTCTTTGGCCTATCATCCACAAATGGATGGCCAAAGTGATTAGCCAATCTTATGATACTCGATCTACTCAAGACTTTTGTTACCGAAGTAGATCAACAATGGGAAAAGTATTTACCTCTTGTAGAGTATGCCTACAATAATACTGTACATAATTCTACAAGAAAATCACCTTTTTGAGATCATTGAGGGAAGACCAAAAAATACCTTTCTACTCAAAGTACATGGTAATATCTTCACTGCCGACGATGAGTATAGCCATGACCTACAAGAATCTTTTCAAAAGATTAAGGAGGCTATATCGATCTCTGAGAAAAGGGAAAAATTTGTTGCTGCTGAAAGCACAGAAGAGACTTAACATTCAAAGAAAATGATTGGGTTGTACTTAAGTTTCCTAAGGCTCGATTAAGGGCAAAATACGGGAAAAAATCCTACGGGCCATCAAAAGTATTATGCTAAGCTAGCAAAAAGATACTATGGTCCTTTCCAAATCTTGAAACCTATCAATGAGAAGGATTACCAACTCAAGTTGCCCAACCATTGGCTCATACACAATGATTTTCATGTGAGCCTACTCAAGCCCTACAAACGAGAGTCACCAAGTGACCCAATTATTGAAGACCCTCCCAAAGTTGAAGACCAAGAAGAGGTGCTACAACCCAAATCTATTCTTCGGCTTGAAGACAAGGTACTACGGCATGGTAAGATTATCCAACGGTATCTTATTAAGCTAAAAATTTATCCTTTTGAAGATGCTAGATGGATGCAAGGAATACATCTTAAGGATAGTATGAACCTTGTCAATGCTTACAATGCTACATTAGAGTAAGCAAGTGTACAAATTTCTTTAAAATGACCCATGTTTTTGGTTTATAAGACTAGTTCTCTTTTCAATTGTGCACATATTTAAATAGTATGCATGCTTAGAATCATGTTTGTGATGGCGACGTCTCTCAAAAACCAAGTTGAATGTGTCACTCTACTTTGGGAGAATGAAATAGACTAAAGATCAGACATGCTTATGGCATCTATGTCTCCTAAGCACCAAATGGATTGGTCATCCATCTTGGAAAGATGTCGTAGGGTAAAAAGGGATCCTCTACCCACTAAGTAAGAGATTGACTAATGACTAAGGCTTTATCTCTTCTACCTCATAGTCGAGGACGACTATGATTTCAAAGGAGAGGTAATGTCATAAAAACTAATATCTAACCAACCCAAACGATTTTCTCATATTAAACTGATCATTTAATGTGGGAGAATAAATGGGATCAAGGGTTAAGATATAGACATGTACTTGTAGATCTATCTCAACGCAGAGCCAATGGTAAAGGGGCCCAAATGAGAGATGGTCTATGAAAGAGCAAGGCTAACCAATGGAGCATAAAGACCTTAGGGTTAGCTTCAATGAGGACCTCCAATAGTTGGTGTTAAAAGTACTTGACCTTAGGTAAGCTAGGGTTGTTCTTGAGGTGGGAACCTGGTCCCAAGCTTAAGGTGCTTGAGGCGCTTGTCGTGCTTGATGACTAAGGTGCTTGCTGACTAAGGTGCGTGAGGTGCTTGTCATGCTTTCCAATTAAGGTGTTTGATGTGCTTGTGGTAACACTACCCAAGCTTGAGGTTCTTTTTCATGCTTGCTGACTAAGGTGCTTGAGATAAGGTGTGCCAAAAAGTCAATATTCAATCCCTACAAGGAGGGGGCAAGCCCTACAAGAGGGGGGATGAGAGAGAGCACACACACACACGGATTTGGAGGAATGGGGACCACTTTTGCGGGAAAGAAATGCTGAGTTTGAGGGAGCACTTGGTAGAGAGTGGCAGTATCTCAAAGGAAAAAAATTCCGGTATGGGATGGCAACCATAGGCTAAAAACATGGTGGAAGAGAAACAAAGAAAGTGATCTTTCACCTTTATCACTCTTTTGTTGTAAAGCTTTTTTTTACAAATGATGATTATTGGATTTTTGATAGAGTATTCGGACAATGGTCAATACCGTGTTAGTGTTTGTTGCCAATTTCTTGAGTTTGTGAGAGCGAAAGAAGCAGAGTTTCTTCTTGCACTTGACACTTCCAATGCGTAAGTTTGTTAATTGCATATTGACTCTCATTTATAAAAAAAAACAATGCTTGTGCTCAACTCTTTGTTTTATACTTTTCTGCAGCATTTCTAGGGCACATGTCATGCTAAACATCACTCACGAAGTGTATATGTTTCAAAGAATTGGCATGGAAAATAAAGAGTCTATCCCTCAAAAATTGACACCCGATATGAGAGAATGGGCTAGCAGTTTTAGTATACAACACTACTGGTACAAAGAGATTTCATTACATTGTTGTATAGATTCCACAACATTAATGAATTTTGTTTACAAGGTTCATCAATTCGACAAAAAAAGGTGGGAGGCAGAGCTCTCCCATCATCCGCACGTGCCAGTGATGGGGGAGCTCTACCTCCCCCTATTTTTTGTCGAATCGATGAGCCTTGTGAATGAAATTGCAGGTGAATTGCTTTTGATTACCGTATTTTCTACAAAACCTTTATTGCTTGATACTTATTTGGGATCAACTTGTGTGGAAGGTGATACCTACTCTACATGTTGGTTAATTGATGAAAATTTGTAGTATGGTTTCAATATAGTGTTTTGTATTAGGATGAGTTCACTGCATTTATGTTCAAAGAAAGAGCAAAGCTAGATGCTCTTGGACTAAATGATGTTGAGAAGAAGAAGAGACTTGACAAGGCCAGATTCGTTTTAATCAAAGAGGGAGAGAACATTGTACTCATCACACACATTAATAATGTGGCTTAATTCAATTCATTCGTCTCAACACATTGCATAACCCATCTACAAAATTTTAGGGCATCATCCACTTTGAAAAGCACATACACACAATAATATAATAAATGACATGTATCCAAAAAAAACACCAGAGTCTTCTTTGTAAGGAGCACACTTTTTCAATATAAACCATAAACCCTATCTTGGGCTCCCACAAGGGACTTAAGTGTTTTCAACTTAGACATTATACACCCCGGGGGATTCACTCTATATATAAAATGGGACCCCACCTACGAGCGGACAAATTTGATAAAACCTTTATATACGACTTATATTAGGGAATATGACCCCTCTTTCTATGCTTATACGACAATCAATGCAAAAAACTATCATACCCTTATCTTACATATAGAATTTAGGTCTCACATGATCTAACCGAGTCTAACTAGTCAAAGAGCGTGCATCATAGTGATTGGAAATGTACTAAGGAACCACTTTTGTTTTGATAACTAGATGTACCCTTAATGGTCTTAGATTGAATTTCAAACTATGTGTCCGTTTAGCCTACACTCTAGCTACTCGTCCAATTTTGACTCATCTAAATTACTCAAAAACATGCTTAGAAAGTTGTGCTAGGTTCTCCATGTAAATTTTCATCTATACAAACTCTTTATAGCTTTAATCCCTCAACAAATGAACTATAATCACAAAACAAGCAATTGATACAAAGCAGTGTTAGTTCTTGCATGTATCTTTGTAGCTATTGACTCACAAGTTCGCGGGCAGACTCTTTTGGGAAGCCATGATTTTGAAACAAATAAATTTCCTCTCATTTTTCCCTTTTCTCACTCTTTTACCCCCCCCCTTATTTTTAAGCTTAGGAGATAAATTATTGGGGGCCTACCCCACTAACTTATACGCTTATGTAACTTGTTAAAAAAAACCCCTCCCCTGCACTTACGTGGTGAGGTAAGTTTTCCATGGTGCATCCCCCGGGTTATACACACACGTATTATCAAAAAAACCATCCACCCCATATTGGGCTTCCACAGGAAATTCAAGGATTTTTTGTAAACACAAAATGATATTTCATCAATCTCAAAATGACCCACTGTCACCAAACCATGACAAAAAAATGAAATGCTCTTATTTTTCAAAGAGTGCAAGAGGAAGATGCTAGCCTATAAATCACTCTCTTAGCCGACAATACAAGCTCTAGCATCTTCTCACTAGAGTCGGAAGACTTCACCGCATCCATTAGATAAATAAAAGCATACATACATATAGTAACAATCAAAAAACACACTCAACTTGATCTTGTGTAAATTAAAACAAGTCTATATTCTATTAAAAACAATGGTCAAATGTATACCTGCAAAATATGATTTTTCATGCTCATCTTGTAGAATAGGTCAAAAGAATTTGGAACTGGTGGACCTTCTAGGCAGCCTTTCAATCATAAGTGTAGCTTCCCCATGCAAGTGAGCCCAATCAGTCTCCTTTTTCATGTAGCTTCTAAAAAGCTTGTAATCACCAAAATGAAGATATTGTGGATCATTAGACTTAGTGAGGCTCATGAGATGCAAAATTATCTTCTTTCTATGAGCAACAAGAACAACATATCACTTAATCATATAGAAAAACGAAATTGAACGATGAAAATTACAAATGAGAAACTAATAGCTACAATACCTTGCAGGAGTGATTTTAGAGATTGTCAAACAATAGAGCTTATCTCTAGTGATCTTTATCATTCCAGGTTCATCCCATTTAATGCTAAAAAGAAACTTGAAGAACTCATCACCATTAAGAGGATTGGTGATTGATAGGTACTTGTAGCCCCTATCTTTCAACTGTTCCTCTTCTACCATTGTGGCTTCGTTTGACGACCATCTAGACTGGCTGACACAACATCTTAAGCTCTATAATTTTGGGCACTATCCCAGTATTTGGACACTTTGACTTACCAACTCATTTGGCCTTTCATGGAGCCCTCCTGGCCTAAAAAACCACACGGGGCATACATTTTTTTTGCCACCTGTCTGCCTAGGTCTCTCACACCGGCTTAAACCCTCGACCCCAAACCTGGAGGCACCTCTTGCATAGCATAACACACCTTCCAACATTGGCCAACTTGGCTTGCACCATCATTGCCCACCCCTTAGTTGAACATTTATGTTCGACCACACACATGTTTATGGATTCTGTTCAAGCGGATTTCCCAACCCCCTCCTCTATCTGCTATCATCTACCTATATCGAACACCTAACTTTGATCACCTCCATTTGTATGTAATAGTTTGTGTAATGGAACTGGCCTATTAACTTAAGAATAGCGGAAATTATAGAGAGTACTTTTTCTGAAATTACTTTGTGAGCATAGCGGGTGAACTTAATTGATGGTAGAAACATAAACATAGCATTGAGTTAACTTGGCATGAACAATACTTTTGCAAAAGAGAGAATTTAGAGAACATGACAACAGTTAAGGATCGGATTTATGTGGAGCCGGTCCCCCCTCCAATAGGCATGTGTATTATGATTTCTCCCATCAAGAGAGACTTGCTACAATACAATCTTTGTGTTCTTGTGACCTAGGTGATGCAATGAAGATGAAAAGCTTCATACATCACTAGCATAACATAACTTTGATAAAAGCTTTAACTATCCCAAGCCTCAGCCCCAAGGCACACCATGAGAGCAACATGGGGAGGAACTTGACAAGTTTCTGAAGGAGTACAAGCGGAAGTGCGATGCGAGAGAAAGTGCGAGAAGAAGAACACGAAGATATGGTGAACTCGCTCTACTGTAATGTGTAGAGCATAGTGAGTTCTTATTAGGTTTTTACAAAATAATATGTGTACATACCTAGCGGCCCGCCCACTTACCTGGGCGACCACATTGGGCTTTATACCCCAACAACCTCCCACTTAAAGTCCAATGTGGTACTTTAAGTGTGAGAGAAGTTACTATACAAGCTAATATACAAGAGATGTAGAGAAGTGATGTACTACCCTACACCTAACTGCTTGCAAAAATGCGCAAAGCTCTCTGAGGGAAGTCCTTTTGTAAGTAGATCAGCATGATTTTCTGTGGTGTGAACTTTGACAAGCTGAAGTTGCTTATCCTCGAGCATTTCCCTGATGAAATGATACTTCACATCCACATGCTTTGTCTTTGAGTGATAAACTGGATTGCGAGCCAATTGTATAGCACTTTGACTATCATAATATAACACAGGCATCTCTTCTTTGATTCCCAAATCTGTTACTAGTCGATTAATCCAAATTGATTCTTTGCATGCCTCTGATGCTGCAACATATTCAGCCTCTGTAGTAGACTGAGTAACACAATCTTGTAATCTAGAACGCCATGATACTGCTCCACCAGCCAATGTAAATACATACCTTGACGTAGACCTTTGGTTGTCTAAGTCACCTGCATAATCTGAGTCTGTAAAACCCTTTACACTTACCTCCTGACTCCCATAGCATATGCGCATACTCTTTGTAGCTTTCAGGTATCTCAATATTCCTTTCACTGCCTCCCAATGTTTCTTGCCTGGGTTTGACATGTATCGACTTACTACTCCCACTGCAAATGCAATGTCTGGGCGAGTAGCAATCATTGCATACATCAAACTACCCACTGCAGAAGCATATGGAATCTTATCCATTTCAGCCTGTTCTTCCTTAGACACAAGACAATCTTGTTTGCTAAGTTTCACATATGGTGGAAATGGAACACTCAATGCCTTTCCCTTCTCCATATTGAAACGTTGCAAAACCTTGTCAATATACTCTGTTTGAGATAACCAAATCAGCTTCTTTGATCTGTCTCTCTCAATGCGCATACCAAGTATATGACTTGCCTCACCCATGTCTTTCATGTCAAACGATTTTGCCATCTTTGACTTCAAAGCTGAAATTTCTTCCAAGTGCTTACCAGCAATCAACATGTCATCCACATACAAAATAAGGATCAGCCAACTACCATCCTTATCCTTCTTTGTATATAGACAATGATCGAACTCACTACGTTTTTAGCCTTGAGAAAGCATAAACTTGTGTAATTTATGGTACCATGCCCTCAGTGATTGTTTTAAGCCATAAAGACTCTTTAACAATTGGCATACCCAATCTTCCTTGCCTTTCTCAACAAACCCTTCTGGCTGCTGCATGTAAATTTCCACATCTAAATCACCATGCAAGAACGCTGTCTTGACATCCATTTGGTGCAACACCAATCTAATATGGCAACCAATGCAAGAAAGAATCTCAATGTAGTCATCTTGACCACCAGAGAGAAGACTTCATCAAAGTCAATGCCTTGTTCTTGCTTAAAGCCCTTGGCAACAAGCCTTGCTTTGTACTTTGGCTGACTATCATGAGCAGTGATCTTATACCTATAAACCCATTTACAAGGTAGAGCCTTTTTGCCTTGTGGTAATTTAACTAGCTTCCATGTCTGGTTTTTATGTAGAGCTGTCATCTCTGACTGCATGGCCAATTGCCAATTCCCGGAGTCCTTCATTTGTACTGCTTCCTTGTAACATGAAGGCTCATTGCAATCAGCCAACATGACATAGTTCATAGATGGAACAAACCTATCAAGAGGTCGCATGATACGTCTAGATCTATGCACAATAGGTGGCTCAGGCTCAGCCACAACCTGTGGTTCCACTCTATTCTGTCCTTGCTCCTCTTGAGCCCTGACATTTTGTCTTGCACGTGCAGGTCCATCTTCTTGGAAGACAACTCTTCTAATCTCCTCAATCCTCTCTGGTTTAGAATGATATTTGGATTCATTAAAGTGAACATCATTGCTGCGGACAACCTTTCTGGATTCGGGATCCCAAAGTCTGTACCCCATCTCACCAGAATTACCATAGCCTAGAAATATGCACTTTCGACTCTTTGGCTCAAGTTTGTTCCTAAATTCCTTTGGAACGTGAGTATATGCCTCACATCCAAAGACTCTGAGATGCTTGTATGAGGGCATTTTACCTGACCATACCATCTCTGGCCCTAAATCCTTCAGCAAAACCTTGCTAGGAGATCTATTTATAAGATGAATAGCTATTGATACAGCTTCAGCCCAAAACCCATTTGGAAGGTGTGCATTAGACAACATACTTCTGACCTTCTCTTGTATGGTCCTATTCATCCTCTCAGCAACACCAATTTGAGGAGAATTTTAAGGAGCAGTAAGTTCACGTTTTATACCTTTTGACTCACAAAAGTCCTGAAAGGCCTTTGAAACATACTCTCCACCATTGTCAGTGCGTAAGCATTTAAGCTTCTTGCCACTCTAATTCTCCACAAGTGTCACAAACGTTTTGAAAACACTAAACGCTTCATCCTTGTGCTTGAGAAAGTAAACCCATACTTTCCTCTAGTAATCATCTATAAATGTCATAAAGTAAGAAGCTCCCCCTAGAGATAGGTTAGGCATAGGTCCACACAAATCACTATGAACAAGTGCCAACTGTGTATCTCTTCTACTGCTTCTATGCTTATGTGGCTACTGTGTTTGCTTACCATACAGACAATGTTCACAGAATTCAAAATCATTAAATGAAAAGCCAGGCAAATAACCAGAAGGAGATAAGATTTCCATTCCCTTCTTGGACATATGTCCTAACCGGCTATGCCACAAAGAAACGTTTGGCTGCTCGGTTACATTGATTAAATTTTTAGAGACATTTGATACATAAATCATTTAAAGTCCTCCAGACTTTACTCCATGTGCTACTGTCATCGAACCCTTGGATATCTTCCACATGTTTTGTCCAAAAGTGGTGACGTAGCCAGCATCATCATATAAACCTGTGTTGATCAAGCTCTTTGTAATTGCGGGACATGTCTCACATTCTTCAGCATGAAAGAAGAGCCATTCTGAAACTTCAATTGAATATCTCCAACACCTAAGATCTCACATGTCTGCCCATTGCCTAGCCGAACATGATCTTTAGTGGTCACATAAGAGGTAAACCACTCCTTGTTTGGAGACACATGAAGTGATGCCCCTGAGTCTATAATCCAGTCACTCAGTGCATTTCCATCAGATGCTGTAAGAAGAGCTGAGTCCATTGTATTCTTCAAGAAGTAGATGTCTCCTGACACTAGACTGTCACCCTCTGCAACAGTGTTTGTCACATTTATTTCTTGAATCTTCACTGAGGACTTGTTCTTCTCACCATGGTCTTCAGCTTTCTCTTTGCCTTTTTCTCCTTTCCATTCTCTACAGTCTCTTTTCATGTGACCCTTCTTGCCACAATGGTAGCATTCTATGTCACTCTTGCCTTTAGCACTGCAGGACTTGCTACGAGACTGATTCCTCTTTCCACCTTTGTACTTTTCTTTGGTCCTTCCCCTGACAACTAAGGCTGTTCCTTTGCTTTTGTCCATTGTATTTCTATTGTTTTCTTCAGTAAGCAGACTTCCTTCTACACCTGCTATGTTCAAACCATCTGGAGGTGCAGAATTACTCAAAGCTATGCAAAAAGTGTCCAAACTTTCTGGCAATGTGATCAACAGAAACATAGCTCTAACAGGTTCATCAATCTTGACACCTTGAGCTGACAACTGACTGTAGATTGTGTTGAATTCATTCAGATGATTGGACATAGGTGTCCCTTCTTTCATCTTCAAGTCAACAAGCTTCTTAAGCCAGTATACCTGTGAAGCTGCACTCTACTTCTCATAAATATCACTCAGCTTTAACCATGCTTCATAAGCCGACATCTCGTTTGCATAATGGTAGAAAGTGCCAATTCATCCATTTCGCTCCATTCATCTTCGTCCATATCTTCTGGTTTTATCCCCTTGAGCTTTATAGGTTTTATCTTCTTCTTTTGTACCAACACGTGCCAAATTTGCTTCTTCCACAATGGGAAATTGGTTCCATCCAGCTTCTTGATATTGTAAAGAGCAGTGTCCTGTGATCCAGCCATAGCTACGCTTCACAATAGTTTACTTTCCTGGGAAAAATTCGGCAGAGTTTCCCCTGTAAATTGATCTCTGAACCAATATCAACCTGTCAAATGAACCAAGAAAGCTTCAGATTCTGCAGAAATTTCGGCAGTCTCCTTTGTAAAAAATGGTTCTGGTGTACTAAAAAACAGACCAAAAACAGCTCAAAAAACATTGTCTCTCTAACACTGTAAGCTGCGAGTCCTGCACCGGTACTGTCTCTCACTATCCTGTCACTGTCCTGTAAGCATAGACTACGACAATGCCTCAACGGCAGTAAAGCAAAGATGCAATCCCAACTGTCTAACTCACAGTCAATACATCCTAGCTGCCTATCTAAGGGTGCTCGAGGGATCGCTCCAAGACCTGTATCACCGAAAGGATCTCAACATTCGAGAATCCCTCAGCTCAATAAAACCTCACTTGACCCTCAACAAAGGCTGCAGTAAATCTGACAGTACATAGACTTCCCACAAAGTCATACATCCATAAATTTCCCACTGTATGCTGTAACCGCTGTGGCGGTTGTTTGCTGCGTGACTCACAGCCAGCAAACCCTCAACAGACATACATCATCTCTGACAATACATCCCATGTGGAAGTACCTGCAATGTCAGGATGAAATCTGGAATATCAAGCAGCAAACACAAGCTACCTGATGAGCTAGTGGATGTTGCCTACAGTCTGTGTGTAGATGCGCCCGTGTCGTATGTGACACGCCTCCAAGAACTGTGAGCCGTCCTTCGATGTGTAGACAGCCACAAATCAACACTCTGGGAGTGCCGATATCCTCAACACTTGCAGTCGTAGGCCGAAACCCTAAATTTGCAGAGTCGGATCTGCACCCGCCAAGACGACGTAGTCGAAAATGGCCTGCGCAGAACTTTGTCGAAGCCGAACGGTGATCGAGATGACTTTAGAATGAAATTCTGAGAACACCAAGCCCTTCGGGCTTACCCACAAGAATTGGGGCCGTGTTTTCGCCTGTCGAATCTCACTCCAATCAGAGCAGGTGACTCTGGCTACCTGCAAATGCTGCCCCGAGCCTCGATCTAAGCTCTGATACCAGTTGAAGGAGTACGAGCGGAAGTGCGACGCGAGAGAGAGTGCGAGAAGAAGAGCACAATGATATGGTGCACTCGCTCTACTGTAATGTGTAGAGCATAGTGAGTTCTTATTAGGTTTTTACAAAAGAATATGTGTACATACCTGGCGGCCCGCCCACTTACTTGGGCGACCACATTGGGCTTTATACCCCAACAGTGTCCCTTTTGCTTTCTTTATTCCGAGCATGCCTTGTGTGAATGTGTGTGTGTTCTCTCTCATCCCCCCCCCCCCCCCCCCTTTAGGTCTCGCCCCCTCCTTGTAGGGATCACCCCCTCCTTGTAGGGATTGTTTTGAATTTTGTGCTACCTCAAGCCCCTCAACCTTGGCCCTAGTTTTCACCACCAGCTTGGCTCTTAAGCCCCTCAATCTTGGGTCGGGTTCCCACATCAAGTACAACCCTAGCATCTCAAGCATGAGAAGAACCTCAAGCATCCCAATCATCAAGCACCTCAAGAACCTTAGTCATCAAGCACGACAAGCACCTCAAGCATCTCAAGCTGGGTTCCCACCTCAAGCTCAGCCCTAGCTTACCTAAGGTCAAAGGACTTTAACACTAACTATTAGAGGTCCTCAATGAAGCTAACCCTAAGGTCTTATGATCCATTGGTTAGCCTTGCTCTTTGATAGACCATCTCTCATTTGGGCCCCTTTACTATTGGCCCCATGTTCAGATAGATCTATAAGCACATGTCTATATCCTAACCCTTGTTCCCGTTTATTCTCCCACATTAAATGATCCGTTTAATATGAGAAAATCATTTGGGTTGGTTAGATATTAGATTTTATGACATTACCTCTCTCTTGAAATCATAGTCATCCTTGACTATGAGGTAGAAGAGATAAAACCTTACTCATTATTTAATCTTACTTAGTGGGTAGAGGATCCCTTTTTACCCTACAACATCTTTCCAAGATGGATGACCAATCCATTTGGTGCTTGGGAGACATAGCTACTGGAAGCATGTCTACTCTTTAGTCCATTTCATTGTCCCAAAGTAGAGTGAGAAATTCTACTTGGTGTTTGAGAGACATCGTCATCACAAACATGATTCTAAGCATGCATACTCTACAAGAACGTGGGTCATTTAAAAGAAATTTGTACATTTGCTTACTCTAATGTAGCATTGTAAGCATTGACAAGGTTCATACTATCCTTAAGCTGTATTCCTTGCATCCATCTAGCATCTTCAAAAGGATAATTTTTGAACTTAGTAAGATACCGTTGGATAATCTTACCATGTCATAGTACCTTGTCTTCATTCCAAAGAATAGCTTCGGGTTGTAGCACCTCTTCTTGGTCTTCAACTTTGGGAGGGTCTTCAATAATTGGTTCACCTAGTGGCTCTCCTTTGTATGTCTTGAGTAGGCTCACATGAAAAACATTGTGTATGAGCCAATTGTTGGGCAACTTGAGTTGGTAAGCCGTCTCATTGATAGGCTTAAAGATCTGGAAAGGACCATAGTATCTTTTTTCTAGCTTAGCATAATACTTTTGATGGCTTTTTTCCCATCATTTGTCTTAATTGAGCCTTAGGAAACTTAAGCAAGACCCAATCATTTTCTTTGAACGTTAAGACCCTTTTGTGGTTGTCAGTAGCAAATTTTTTCCTTTTTGAGAGATGGATATAGCCTCTTTAATCTTTTGAAAATATTCTTGTAGGTCATGGCTATACTCATCGGCAGCGAAGATCTTCCCATGTACTTTGAGTAGCAAGGGACGTTTAGGTCTTCCCTCAATGATCTCAAAAGGTGCTTTTCTCATAGAAGTATGTACCGTATTATTGTAAGCATACTCTACAAGAGGTAAGTACTTTTTCCATTGTGAGCCTTGATCTACTTTAGTAACATAAGTATTGAGTAGATCGAGTATCGTAAGATTGGCTATCTCACTTTGGCCATCCGTTTGTGGGTGATAGGCCAAAGACAAATTCAATCTTGTTCCTAGATTTTCAAATAGACCTTTTCAAAAAATATTGGTCATTATAGGATCTCTATCTAAGACGATGGATGTTGGTAATCCATGGTGTTTTAAAATCTGAGATATGAAGAGAGTTTCCATTTGGTGTGCCTTAATAGTCTTTTTGACTGAAATAAAGTGTGCTTGCTTTGCTAAACCTTTCAACGATTGTTCATATTCCCGTATTCCCATGGATAGACTTGGGTAATCCAAAGATGAAATCCATGGATATACTCTCCCATGGTGAATTTGGGATAGGCAATGGCTGGAGTATCCAAGTTGCTTCCCTCTATCATACTTGGCCTTTTTTCATACTACGCATTTTGAAACATACTCTTTATGTCCACTTTCATGCTAGGCCATTAGAAATACGTCTCTACTCTCCTCAAAGAGTAGGTTGAATACCTCTATGACCCGCATAGGGAGGAGCATGGGATTCATACATAACTTTCTCACGAAGGGAATGGGTAACACATACTTTATTCTTGTGGAGACGATAACCATCCTGCAAGGTGAATGGTTCCACTTTATTCCCCAAAGCAAGGGCTGACATTATGTCTCTAAAGTCAGGGTCAGTAGCATACTTATCTATCATAGTGGATAGATCATTGTGAGTAGCTATAGACACTGCATTAATTTTTGGTCGTCGTGAAAGTACATCGGCCACTTGATTGTGATTACCAGCAATGTGGGAAATATGGAATTAAATTGTGAGAGAAAATTTGCCCACCTCATTTGTTTGTTGGAAATCTTGGTTTGCGTCATGAAATGCTTGAGACTTTGGTGGTCGGTTCGTATAATAAATGGAGTCCCCAATAAATAGTGCTTTTGTCATCATAACTAATATCTATTCTCTTAGATGATTTTCTCATGTTAAACTGATCATTTAATATGGGGAAGTGCCAGGGGAGAAAAAGCTAGAATATTGGTTAAGCTGGCAGACCGGCCCCAGTAGGGATCCAGAGGAGGTAAAATAGGGATCCAAAGGGGGGGGGCATGTGCAAAAGATCATTGTGAAACAATGGGCTTTAAAGACCCTGAGGTTCATCCCATTAAGACTTCCAAAATACTAAGGTTCCAAAATTCAAAGGTTGAGTCAAATGGTTAAGCTTAGAAAAATTGGATGCTTTGTGTGTGTACAAAAAAGTCTTCATGACTCATACATAGGAGGGGGCGAGCCCTGTAAGTAGGGGATGAGAGAGAAATATACACACACACACACACAAGATTCCTTTACACAAATGGAATGAGGGACACATGTCAGCACCCTAGCCCAGATGCCCACAAGGTACACTCAAATCCTATTGGATGGCCATGGAGGTGGACCAATGAGATTTAAGCTAGAGTAAATCTAGTTTAATTCATTTAAAAAACACTTAAAAAAAGAACCAATAAGAATTAAGCTCTCTAGAAGACTATTGGACGGTCTCCCAAGGGGTCCAATGAGCATTCAGTAGCCCATTGGCTTTCCTGATTCCTATTGGCCAGGAGACAATTAGGTCCAATGAGAGTTTAGTTGCATTAATCAATTACCTAAATCTCTCACAAAAGGGGAAAGGGGGACACATGCCAGAAGGCTATCACTTATGCTTCTTAAATCCTATTGGCCAAGCCTAGAGAGGTCCAATGGCGAGGGGTAGACCAAGAGAGAAAGGGGGCTGATTTTGGCAAGGCATTATCACACACAGTCACACACAATCTCATGTGTAATCATTATGGAAAGCTCATCATCTACTCCAAGCTTGTGAGAAGGGAGGCCTACACCAACAACTCTTGGCTTTGCGATGCAAATCCAACCAAGATCCAAGCTTCAATGCATGCCCATCTCCTCTATCATGCTAATTACTAAGCTATGCTATGCTAATATGAGTGATTATGTGAGTAGATGTACTCCTTTCTTGTAAGACTACTCCTTCTTCCTCTCGATCTACTCTCATACCCCGCTAGCTCTCACCATCTACGAAGGTGTGAGAGGTGCTGGGTCTGAGACCGTGAGGGAATTGATGTTGTGTTTTATAAGTGTTTTTCTTAGTGCTTGAAGCTTTCATCTTCATTGCATTAGCTAGTTATTGAAGGAACACAAATAATTGTATTGTAAAATGTCTCCCTTGATGGGGGAAATCTATAATACAAAGCCTTTGGAGGGGGGACCGGCTCCATGTAAATCTGGTCCTCAATTGTTGTCAATAACTTAATTTCTCTCTCTTTTGAAGTATTGTTCATGCCTATCTAACTAGGTGTTATGATTTTTGTTGCTCTCTCCACCCAAACACTCTTGTCATGCTCATTAGGAATCTATTCTAAGGAAATGCTCACTATGTTCATGCTATTTTCCGCTACACACAAGTTACTAGGCCATTACATGCTACAGCTTCCATTTGTCTAGGGCATGTAGAATAGCTAAAAGCTCTTTCTCATAAACGTCCAAGACTCATTCATTGGTATTGAGCCTTTGGCACTCATATGCTATGGCATGCCCTTCTTGAAGAAAACCTGCTCCAAGGAAATCACCACAAGCATCACATTGGACCTCAAATGGCTTTGAGAGATCTAAATGCATGAGTAATGGTTGGGAGGTAATGTTTTCTTTGAGCTTATCAAAACATTTTGTTGCTTAGCAGTCCATACATACTTAACGTTCTTCTTAGTTAAGTCATGTAGTGGTCCTGCTATTTGAGAGAATTTTGCTATGAAGCATCTATTGTATGTGTGCATACCATTAAAGCTTCTTAGCTCATGTAGATTCCTTGGATTAGGCCATGCTTTTATTACCTCTAACTTTTGATGGATCCATACGGATACCGTATTGAGAGATATTATGACCCAGGTATTGAATCTCTTGAAGGAAAATTTCACTTTTCTTTTGGTTGAGTAAAAGCTTGTTCTCCCTCAATGCTTGCAAAATAAATTGGAGATGTTGCTTATGTTCCTCCAAATACTTGGAGTAAATGATGATGATATCATCAAAGAACACTCCAGCAAATTTGTAGTAGGGTCGAGAAATTTTCTCCATTAGACGATGATTGAACGTAGCTGGTGCATTAGACAAGCCAAAAGGCATGACTAGATATTCATAAAGACCAAACGTGAAACACAATCTTTAGGATATCTTCATCCACTATCCTTATTTGATGATAATCGCTTTTAAGGTCAATCCTACTAAAGTAGGTAGATCCTTGTAGCTTATCAAATAGATCTTCTACCTGAGGCACGACAAATATGTTTTTGATAGTGATATGCTTTAGTGCTCAATAGTCCACATACACACGGTATGTACCATCTTTCTTTTTCACTAAAAGGACTGGAGAACAAAAGGAAGAGGAACTAGGCCTCACCATCCCTTTATTTACCAATTTCTGTACTTGCCTCATGATCTACTCTTGTTGAGCTTGTGAGACTCGATAAGGAGGCTTGTTAGGCGGTGAGCTTCTTGAAAGGATCTCAATGCGATGGTCATCATCCCCTATTTTTGGAGGTACGTCCATAAGGATATAATCAATGAGCACATCTTGGAATCCTTTTAGAAAATTAGACAAGTCTAACTCTTCTTGATTCCTACCATTTAACACAAATAATGTACGCAAAAACTGAGCTCTTCATTGATTTACCAAAGGAGGAGGATTTACAAGTGGAATAGTGCAACCACGCTCACTAGCATCTATATACATGTTCTTTCCCTTGTAGGTGAAGTAAATTATCCTTTCAGGGAACATATTGGAAGCCATACGATCAAACCATGGCACCCCTAGGATAGCATCCTCATGTTAGAGAGGAGAGATGAAAAAGTCTTCTTTCTCCACATAGATTTGGACATGAAACCTTAACTTCCCAATCAAGAGAGTAACGGAGGCTTTTTGTCCCTTGAAAGTTGTGTCATCCATTACCATATCTCCCATCTCAAAAGCTTGAATTCCCAACTTGGTGGCCAACTCCGTTGATATGAAGTTGTGAGTAGATCCAGGGTCAAACAAGATGAAGGCATCATGCTCTCTTACCTTTCCCCAAGCATAGGAAAGTATGATCCTTTGCAATGAACATCCTCTTTTAGAGCTTTGATGGTGGAATCTCTATGAGTCTCATTGCGAGAATTCTTCTTGGGGCAAGAACGATAGCCATGTCCTTGCTCCCCACACTTGAAACACTTATGGTCCTTGCAAAAAGCTTGAAGCTCTTCAGGTGAGTGTTTGTTTTTGCCTTTGTAAACTCCCTTCTCCTTGGATTGATTAGTGTTGTTGTTGTTGGAAGTGCCTTGAGAAGAATTTTGAGCATTGGTTTTCCCCTTTGCATCATTTTTGTCTTTGTTTTCCATGGGCTTGACATTCCGTCTAGCCGCTTGATGGAAATTGATGTGTGAAGAAACCATGGTGTGATGGATTACGTCGGTAATACAACTAGGCCGTTGAGAGTTGATGTATTTGGCCATCTCTTTTGGTAATCCCTCACTGAATTATTTCTTTTTCTCGGCAAAGTCTATCTTTTGAAAGATAGTAGCCTAGAGATGTAAATCCCAAAACGTTTCTACATACTGGTGGATAGAATCATGAGAGAGAAGCTTCAAGATGCACCATTCAGTAAGCACTTTGTCCTTTGCATTGCTTGCAAGGAATTGCTTCATGATCAAAACTCATAAGTTTTCCATGTCTTTGTGGTTTTGACGTTTTGCCAAGAAGGCTAGCCCACCATTGACGAGCTGATTTTTGGAAGTGCATAGCTACATGGAGGAGCTTGGAGGACTCTGTGAATCCCTTGTCTCCAAAGGCCGCATCAAATTTCTGGATGAAGGCCAACACTTTGTTGGTATCACCAAAGGTGCCATCATAGGTGAGAATCCCTTCTTGAACTTCTTTAGCTTTTGTGACCTTCTCCATGTAGGGTATGATTTGCGATGTCCTCCCCTCCTATATTATGTAGGAGAATAGCCATAGCTTTTATCGGAAGGAAGGTGAAGAAGAAGGAGAAGAGGTGACCTCTTTCTTGCCCGTTTCTTCCTTTGTTTCCTCTCTTCCCTTCAGGAGTGACGAGGACAAGGACTGTGTGTTGATCTTTTCCTCTTGAAAGGACTGGGAGATCCTCTAGACCGCCCATTAGGGAAAATTTGAACTCTCAAAGGGGCCCTATAAGGCGGTTTGACTTTGCCTCTCTTGTCCGAAGTGGGAAACCCGCTGAAGTACATATACGCTCTGTCAAAACCCTATCAACCAACATATCATTGGAAATATCTTGGATATTAGGTTCTAAATCCCCAAACTCTAACAAATTTGGAGTTTATTTGTAGAAGTTATAACTTCCTCACTGAAGCTGAAATGTGGGGAGAGATTCCATTTATAAGACGGAGTTGTCACATCAAAAAATGGAATCTTCTAGAATATAAGAAATCTGATGGCATGCTATATATCAATGGATAGATATCGATAAATACATTCTAAATCTAAAAGGTCTGACAATTTTTTATTTCATTTGATAAAATTTTCGCGTGCACCCATTTTGGACAACAGGGAGAAAGTCAAAGTCCTTATAGGGCCCATTTGAGAGTCCAAAATGTCCTTAATGGTCTTTGTGGAGCCACATCCTCAGAGGAACTTAAAGTTTCATTGCTTTCTTGCTCTTTGTATTCCTTCTCTGTAATGGGAATGGCCTATGAACTTAGAGAATAGCGGAATTAAGAGAATTAGAGTGAGCAATTTTGAGAGCATAGAGGGTGAACTTCATTGGTAGTAGCAACTCTATCATAACACTTAATTAACTAGGCATGAACAATACTTTTACAAGAGAGAGAGTGTAGAGAATATGACAACAGTTGAGGACCGGATTTATGTGGAGACGGTCCCCCCTCCAAAAGGCATTTGTATTATAGATTCTCTCATTAAGAGAGACTTGGTACAATACAATCTTTGTGTTCCTTGAGACCTCCTTGGCAATATGGAGATGGAAGGTTCACACACCAAGCTTTTGCATAATTTCAACAATCAATCTTAGCTTGAAAACAATCAAGAACTTGTGAACATCATTAATCTTTGTGTTCCGTAAATCATTTGAGTGCATGAAGATGTATACTTTTATGCATCAACTTGTGCTTAAAGCAATAATTAATCTACCTTGCAATACAATTAATCTACTTGCATTAAGTAATTAATCTACTTGCAATAAACCATTATCCTTCTTGCAATAAGCATAACATGCACTTGTAGAAAGCATTAACTATCCCAAGCCTCAATCCCAAGACCTCAAACACCTTCGAAGGTGGAGAGAGCTAGCAGGGAATGAGGGTAGGGAAGAGGAAGAAGAAACATTTCATAGGAGAAAGAATTAGTTCCTCACTTATCATACTCTTGTTGCTAGCATACATAATAGCATAGTAATGGAGAAGAAGAAGATGACAAGCTTAAGCATTGAAGCATAGCTCTTGGTTGGATTTGCATTCCATAGCCAAGAGAGTTGGTGTAGGCTCTCAACTTCTCAAGGAGCTTCGAGAAGGAGATGGAGCTCTTGCACTTTGCATAGCACACCATGAGAGTGTTTGTGAGTGTGTGTGGGTGAGTATACCCCCTAAGCAACCCCCTAGCTTGCTTGGGTCGACCCCCCCTTGTAGCTCATGCTTGAAGCTCATTGGACCCTTCCAGGCCTAGCCAATCACAAGCAGGAGCCATTACAAGCAACAGGGGTAGCCTTGGGACAAGTGTCCCCCTTTCCCCTTTGAGAGAGAAGACTTGATAACTGCAAAATCAATTAATTAAATATCCTAAATTATCATTGGACCCCTTGGGTGGCCAACCATTAGGCTTCAGGCACACCATGAGGGAAACATGAGGAGGAACTTGACAAGTGTCCTTACTGCCTCTTCAAGCTGGGGTTTCCCTTGTGTGTGTGTGTGTTCTCTCTCATCCCCCCCCCCCCCCTTGTAGGCTCGCCCCCCTCCTTGTAGGGATCTTTTTGACTTTGGATGAACAAGCCCCTTAGTCATCAAGCATGACAAAGCACTTGAACTAGGGGGTGTTCCCACAAGCATCTCAGGCAAGTATCTCAAGGCACCTCAAGCACCTTAATCATGTAGCAAGTCAAGCACCTCAAGCATGGAGCCAGTCAAGCACCTCAATCATCTTAATCAAGCACCTGAAGCATGTCAAGCACCTCAAGCATGTCAAGCACCTCAAGTACGACAAGCACCTCAAGCAGGACAAGCACCTCGAGCATAGGCCGGGTTCCCACCTCAAGCTCAGCCCTAGATTGCCTAATGTCAAAGGACTTTTACACACATTATTGGAGGTCTTCAATGAAGCTAACCCTAAGGTCTTATGCTCCATTGGTTAGCCTTGCTCTTTGAAAAACCATCTCTCATTTGGGCCCCTTAACCATTGGCCCCGTGTTGAGATAGATCTATAAGCACATATCTATATCTTAACCCTTGTTCCCGTGTATTCTCCCACATTAAGTGATCAGTTTAATATGAGAAAATCATTTGGGTTGGATAGATATTAATTTTTATGACATTACCTCTCTCTTGAAATCATAGTCGTCCTCGACTATGAGGTAGAGATGGTAAAGTCTCACCCATTAGTCCATTGGTCTTAGCGGGTAGAGGATCCATTTTTACCCTACGACATCATTCCAGAGTGGATGACTAATCCACTTGGTGCTTGAGAGACATTGTCTGCCGCAAGCATGTCTGCTCTTTTTAGTCCATATCATACTTCCAAAGTAGAGTGACAAGGTCTACTTGGTGTTTGGGAGACGTAGTCACCACAAACATGATCCTAAGTATGCATACTTTAAAATTTGTGCACAAAACATAAAAAGAGAGTCTTATAAGACAAAAACATTGATCATTTAAAATGCATTTCTTTTACATTTGCTTACTCTTTTGTGTCATTCTAAGAATCATTAACAAGGTTCATATTATCCTTAAGCCATGTTCTTTGCATGCATTTAGCATATTTGAAAGGATAATTAAATAAGATACTGTCAGTAATCTTACCATTTCTTAATACCTTGTCTTCTTGTTGAAGGATGAACTTGGGTTGGAGCTCCTGTGCTTCATCCTCAATCTGTGGCGGGTCTTCATTTGTGTGTAATTTGCCTTAGATGAGCCTTGGGAAAGTTTAGTAAGACCCAACTTTTTTTTTTTTTTTTAAAGGATAAGGCTCTTTTGTGCCTAACGGCAGGAGCCTCTTTTGCCTAGCTAATAAATGGATATAGCCTGTTTAATCTTGTAAAAAGATTCTTTTTGATCTCGGCTATACTCTTTTGCAATGAAGATCTTCCCAGGTATCTTAAGCTACAAGGGACTTTCGGATCTTCCGTCTTTAGCCTTGAAAGGTAGTTTCTCCTTAGAAGTATGTTCACGTTATTAGAGACATATTGTTGTTAAGATAAGTACTTCTCTCATTTTGAGCATTGATCTACTTCGAATCACAGGCTTTTAGTAGATCAAGGGTTATTAGTTTTGTATCTTTTGGCCATCCATTGGAATAGTAGGCCGACATAAGAGGGTTACTCTAGTTCTGATAGAGATTCTATCAAAAATTAATGGTCATGGTAGGATTTCTATCCAACACTATTAGATGTTGGCAAGCCATGGTCCTTTTTTCATACTTCATCTTTTGGTATACCATACATTTTGAAACATTCTCTTGTATGTTATTGTTTCTTGGTAAGCCAATACAAGTATGCTTTTACTCCTAGCAGAGAAAATTCGAATTCCTCTTTGCCCCGCATATGGAAGGAGCATGGGAAGCAAGGAAGATATAGCCTATTGAGGTATGAAAGATAACCATCCTTTTACGTGAGTGGTTCTTTTTCTTCCATTTATAAGGCTATTATCATATCCCTAAAGCCCGGGTTAGAATCATATTTAACTATCATAAAACATAGCTCATTGTAAGTTGCTATTGATATCCTATCTACCCTTGGCCATTGGGAAAGTGCATCGGCTACATGATTGTGCTTGCCAGCAATGTGAGCAAAGTAGAATTTAAATTGCAAAAAGAAATTTTCCTACCTCATTTTATTGTCCGAGAGCTTGGTTTGCATCATGAATGGAGTCCGCAAGAAGTACTTCCATGTGTCTAGAGCATTTAAAACAGCTCATAGGTCCTTTTGTATATGACCAACATTCGCTCATTGGAGTTGAGTCTTTGAATCTTGTATGCTATGGTATTCCCTTCTTGAAGCAAATTTTTGCTCAAAGGCAATCATCCAGGCATTACATTGGACCTCAAATAGCATTGAGAGATCCCATAAGTTGAGAAATAAGTTTCTCTTTAAACTTTTTAGAAGTATTTTTCTCTCTTTGCGGTCCATGTATACTTAATGTTCTTTTTTGTTAAGTCATGTATTGGACCTGCTATAAGCATGGATTTTTCCTATGAAGCATCTTTAGTATGCACTCATACCTTTAGAGCTTTGCAACTCATGTAGATTCCTTGGATTAGGCCATCTTTTATTACCTCTACTTTTTGTGGATCCATAGAAATACCACCTTTAGAGATATTGTGACCTAATTATTGAATCTCTCTCGAAACTTACCAGTCCATGTTATTGCCTTTTTGAACTCCTCTTGTGGAGCTTGTAAAGCTCAATAAGGAGGCTTATTAGGCAATGAGCTTCATGGTAAAAGCTCCATTGTATGGCCATTGTCCCCTCATTGTGGAGATAGCTCACGGGGGTATCATCATTAAAAAACATTTTGGAATCCATTTAGGAATTTAGACAATTCTAATTCCTCTTGATTCCCGTTTTTTTTAATTATTTATTTAATAATATTGTTATTGGTTGAAACATTAAATTCATTTATAGACTTTCTAACAGAAATCATATATATGAAAATATAAATTTTCATTAACTTGTGAAAGCATGCATATTTACAAGGGATAGGATACTACCCGACTCATAAACATGTATGTACATATCTTCTAGCATAGGAAAAACAAAAGCCTTTTTCTATAAGCATCCTCTTTTGGAGTTTCCAACATAGAAACTCAAGGTGGCTTGTTGCGTGCATTTCTTTGGGGACAAGCACGATAGACATGCCCTTGTTGTCCACACTTGTAGCATTTTTTATCCTCACGATAACACTCTAGCTCTATTGCAGAGAGTTTATTCTTACCTTTATAGACTCCTTTCTCCTTAACTTTGTTATCGGTGTTGCTAGAGTTGCCTTTGGAGGAAGTTTGAGCATTAGTCCTCCCTCTAGGCTCATTTTGATCCTTCAGTTCCATGGGTTTAGAGTTTTTCTTAACCCCTTGTTGGGAATCGATTTGAGAGGCGACCATAGTATGGTGTATGACCACCGATATGGTATTAGGCCTTTGTGAGTTAATATACTCGGCCTTCTCTTCAGAAATACCCGCACATAATTTTTGCTCTTGCTCCCCAAAGTCTATCTTTTTGTAGATAGTGGCTTTGAGAAATAAATCCCAAAACTTATCTACATACTTTTGGATAGACTCGTAGGGAGAGAGTTTCAAGTTTTGCCATTCTGTGAGGAACTTTTCTTGAGCGTTGCTTGCCAGAAACTGTTTTATGATGGAGGCTCTTAAAGCCTTCCATGTCTTTGGAGCTTTTCTTTGGGCTTGTAGGCTATCCCACCATTGTCGAGCAGAACTTTAGTAATGCATAGATACTTGACGCAGTTTAGAGGACTCTATGAAGCCCTCATCACCAAAGGCCACATCAAGCTGTTGGATGAAGGCCAAGACCTTGTCCATAGCACCAAAGGTGCCAACATAGGCAAGGAAAGTGGTGTTCTTCCCTCCCTCTTTTAACTTCTTTAGCTTCTTGTACCTTCTCCATACCGGATAGAACTTGCGATGGCCTTTCCTCTTGGGCTCTTTGAGAGAAGAGCCGCTACCTTCATTGGAATATGAGGAATTTGATGAAGATGGAGAAGAGGGTGACCTCTTTCTCTCCTTTTCCTTTATTTGGTACCTCTCTTCCCTTTTGTGATAACGAGGAGGAGGACTTTGCAGTGATCTTTCCCTCTTGGGGGAAGTTGGAGATCGTTGAGGCTGCCGTCTTCTTGGAGCCATATCTTTGGAAGTATTGGAAGACTCACTTCCTTCTCCTCCTCTTGGTAAAGGCTCTAAAGTAGAGACTTTATCTTTCTTCTTGGATGGAGGTAAGCCCGCTAGTAAACATTTAAGCGCTTCGTATGGGTTCTCCTCTTCTCTCGCCGTAGAGAGCCCTCTCTTGGAAATCTCATGAAGAGACTTCTCAGGTGCTCTCTCTTTTGGGGGAGTTTGGAGAATCCCATAACTATGAAGTTGTTGGAAAACTTCACCTTGTAGGAATGGGTTTTCCATAGCTTGTTGCAGCTTAGAAACAAGACATTTGATAAACATGGGAGCATCATCATTAGCACTTTCATGTGCAAAATCAAAGTTATCAATGTTCATTCTACTCTCTTGATTATTGTCAGCCATGTTAACAGAATTTATGTATGTACTTAGTGTATGCTTTGGAAATTCAAAACCTTAGTTGCCACTCCTCTTAGCCTTTGAAAATCGGCTCTTAAGTATCTACACCCACGTCTCAAAGTGGTTAATTATAGAGAGTAGAGGAGTAGGTCTAACATAGCAGAATTGCCAAGGGCTAGCTCCTTTCAGACTTCTTATACCTCAATAATGGTAAAGCCGTAGGCAAGTCTAAAAAGACTCCATTATTAAGTCCAAAGCTCCCGAGGTGTGCACCATCCCCCACATAGTGGGCTTAACAAAACCGATATTAGATCCCATTTCCACTTACCCTATTATAATTAACAACATCAACCATTTATAGGCTACTTAAGGACCCCACTTCTTAAGCAAGAAAAGAGAAACCAAATGCTCTGATACCAATGTAATGGGAATGGCCTATAAACTTAGAGAATAGCGGAATTAAGAGAATTAGAGTGAGCAATTTTGAGAGCATAGAGGGTGAACTTCATTGGTAGTAGCAACTCTATCATAACACTTAATTAACTAGGCATGAACAATACTTTTACAAGAGAGAGAGCGTAGAGAATATGACAACAGTTGAGGACAGGATTTATGTGGAGCCGGTCCCCCCTCCAAAAGGCATTTGTATTATAGATTCTCTCATTAAGAGAGACTTGGTACAATACAATCTTTGTGTTCCTTGAGACCTCCTTGGCAATATGGAGATGGAAGGTTCACACACCAAGCTTTTGCATAATTTCAACAATCAATCTTAGCTTGAAAACAATCAAGAACTTGTGAACATCATTAATCTTTGTGTTACCTAAATCATTTGAGTGCATGAAGATGTATACTTTTATGCATCAACTTGTGCTTAAAGCAATAATTAATCTACCTTGCAATACAATTAATCTACTTGCATTAAGTAATTAATCTACTTGCAATAAACCATTAGCCTTCTTGCAATAAGCATAACATGCACTTGTAGAAAGCATTAACTATCCCAAGCCTCAATCCCAAGACCTCAAACACCTTCGAAGGTGGAGAGAGCTAGCAGGGAATGAGGGTAGGGAAGAGGAAGAAGAAACATTTCATAGGAGAAAGAATTAGTTCCTCACTTATCATACTCTTGTTTCTAGCATACATAATAGCATAGTAATGGAGAAGAAGAAGATGTCAAGCTTAAGCATTGAATCATAGCTGTTGGTTGGATTTGCATTCCATAGCCAAGAGAGTTGGTGTAGGATCTCAACTTCTCAAGGAGCTTCGAGAAGGAGATGGAGCTCTTGCACTTTGCATAGCACACCATGAGAGTGTTTGTGTGTGTGTTTGGGTGAGTATACCCCCTAAGCAACCCCCTAGCTTGCTTGGGTCGACCCCCCCTTGTAGATCATGCTTGAAGCTCATTGGACCCCTCCAGGCCTAGCCAATCACAAGCAGGAGCCATTACAAGCAACAGGGGTAGCCTTGGGACAAGTGTCCCCCTTTCCCCTTTGAGAGAGAGGACTTGATAACTGCAAAATCAATTAATTAAATATCCTAAATTATCATTGGACCCCTTGGGTGGCAAACCAATAGGCTTCAGGCACACCATGAGGGCAACATGAGGAGGATTTTGACAAGTGTCCTTACTGCCTCTTCAAGCTGGGGTTTCCCTTGTGTGTGTGTGTGTGTGTTCTCTCTCATCCCCCCCCCTTGTAGGCTTGCCCCCCTCCTTGTAGGGATCTTTTTGAATTTGGATGAGCAATCCCCTTAGTCATCAAGCATGACAAAGCACTTGAACTAGGGGGTGTTCCCACAAGCATCTCAGGCAAGCATCTCAAGGCACCTCAAGCACCTTAATCATGTAGCAAGTCAAGCACCTCAAGCATGGAGCCAGTCACGCACCTCAAGCATCTTAATCAAGCACCTCAAGCATGTCAAGAACCTCAAGACCGACAAGCACCTCAAGCAGGACAAGCACCTTGAACTTAGGCTGGGTTCCCACCTCAAGCTCAGCCCTCGCTTGCCTAAGGTCAAAGGACTTTTACACACATTATTGGAGGTCTTCAATGAAGCTAACCCTATGGTCTTATGATCCATTGGTTAGCCTTGCTCTTTGATAGACCATCTCTCATTTGGGCCCCTTAACCATTGGCCCCGTGTTGAGATAGATCTATAAGCACATGTCTATATCTTAACCCTTGTTCCCGTGTATTCTCCCACATTAAGTGATCAGTTTAATATGAGAAAATCATTTGGGTCGGATAGATATTAATTTTTATGACATTCTCTCCTATGGGAGAGAGTCTTCTTTTGGGGGTCTCTTCAAGAGGCTATGGCTATTCCCCTAGATAATACAATAGGGGAGGACATTGTAGATCATAACCCGCATGGCAAAGGTCACAAAAGCTAAAGAAGTTCAAGGAGGGAGGAAAGAGTATCTCTTTTCTCACCTATGATGGCACCTTTGGTGCTACTGACAAATTGCTGGACTTCATCTAGAAATTTGATGCGGCCTTTGGAGACGAGGGCTTCACAGAGTCCTCCACGCTACACCATGTAGATATGCACTTCCAAAAATCAGCTCGTCAATGGTAGGCTAGCCTTTGTGGCAGCGACGAAGCCCCAAATACATGGAAAACTCTATGAGTTTTCATCATGAGGCAATTCCTTGCAAGTGATGCAGGACAAAGTGCTTACCAAATGCTGCAGCTTGAAGCTTCTCTCTCATGAGTCTATCCATAAGTATGTAGACAAGTTTTGGGATTTACATCTCAAGGCTATTGTCTTTCAAAAGATAGACTTTGCCAAGAAAAAGCAACAATTATATGCTGAATTACCTGAAGAGATGGCCAAATACATCATCTATCAACGGAGTGGTTCTGTCACCAAAGTAATCCATCACAGCCCCATTGAGAGACAAAACTAGAGCATCACAAATGATTTTGCAATGCTGACGCATTAACTTTGTCTCTACCATGACTGAATCCTAAAAATACATGAAACAAATGTAAGTAAGGTACATCTAGAATAGATAAAAATTTGACATATATGGTTGTAAATAGTTCTAAACAAAAACATTTCATGGAGAATAATAACAACCAGTAATGAAAGATCTAAACATTTCATGGACAATAATAACAACCAGTAACGAAAAACCTTAAAACATATATAATTCCTCCCTGCAGTGAGACATAGTGGTCAAAAACAGCCAAAGGCAAAAAACATATAATAACAATCTCCTTGCAGCGCTACGTGAAAGTTAGCAGAGCTGTTAGGGACCAACGATTAATACTACCTAACGTCTCTCTACAGTGCGGCACAATGGTCAACAACAACTTGAGACGAGAAATTTATTAAATTCAATTAACCTATAGTGTGACGTGATAGTCAAAGAATTTAGGATCAACGGATGTAAAATATCTATTTCCCATGGTTGCTTCACGCATCAATTTCCATCAAGGGGCTAGAAGAATGTCAAGCCCATAGAAAACAGAGACAAAAATGATGCGAAGGGGAAAACCAATGTGAAAATTCTTCCCAAGGCACTTCAAACAACAACAACAACAATCTCTCCATGGAGAAGGGATTTTAGAAAGGGAAAAACAAACTCTCTCCTGAAGAGATTGAAGCTTTTTGCAAGGACCAGAAGTGTTTCAAGTGTGGCGAGCAAAAACATGGCTATCGTTCTTGCCCCAAGAAGAATGCTTGCAATGAGACTCCTAGGGATTCCACCATCAAAGCTCCAAAAGAGGATGTTCATTGCAAAGGATCATCACTTTCCTATGCTTGGGGAAAGGTAAGAGAGCATGATGCCTTCATCGTGTTTGACCTTGGCTCTACTCACAACTTCAACGAATTTGGCCACCAAGTTGGGCATTCAACCTTTTGATATGGGAGATATGTTAATGATGTGTTCATCGAGCCTTGTAGCTTATCAAACAAATCTTCTACCTGAGGCACAGGAAATCTATTTTGGATAGTGAATTGGTTTAGTGCTTGATAGTCCACACACATACGGTATGTACTATCTTTCTTTTTCACTAAAAGCGTTGGAGAGCAAAAGGGAAAGGAACTAGGACTCTCTATCCCTTTGTCTACCAATTCTTGTACTTGCCTCCTCTTGTTGAGCTTGTGAGACTCGATAAGGAGGCTTGTTAGGCGGTGAGATTCCTGAAAGGATCTCAATGCGATGGTCATCATCCCCTCTTTTTGGAGGTAAGTCCATAGGGATATAATTGATGAACACATCTTGGAATACTTTTAGAAAATTAGACAAGTCTAACTCTTCTTCATTCCTACCATTTACATTTGATCAAACATTAGGATATTTTAGAGACTCTTTGACAAAAATAATGTACGTAGAAACTAAGCTCTTCATTGATTTATCGAATTTCAAAGCAAGAGGATTTATAAGTGAAATAGTGGGACCACGCTCACTAGCATCTATATACATGTTATTTCCTCTATAGGTGAAGTAGATTATCCTTTCAGGGAGCTTCATATTGGCAGCCATGCAATCACACCATGGCGCCCCTCAAATATCATCCTCATGTTGGAGAGGAGAGATGGAAAAGTCTTTTCTGTTGACATAGATTTGGACATGAAGCCTGAACTTCCCAGTCCAGAGAGTAACGGAGGCCTATTGTCCCTTGAAATTTGTGTAAGCCATTAATATATCTCCCATCTTAAGAGATTGAATGCCCAACTTGGTGGCCAAATCCATTGATATGAAGTTGTGAGTAGAGCAAGGGTCAAACAAGATGAAGCCATCATGCTCTCTTACCTTTCCCCAAGCATAGGAAAGTGATGATCCTTTGCAATGAACATCCTCTTTTGGAGCTTTGATGGTGGAAGCCCTATGAGTCTCATTGCGAGCATTCTTCTTGGGGCAAGAACGATAGCCATGTCCTTGCTCTTCACACTTGAAACACTTATGGTCCTTGCAAAAATCTTGAAGCTCTTCAAGTGAGAGTTTGTTTTTGCCTTTGTAAACTCCCTTCTCCTTAGACTGATTAGTGTTGTTGTTGTTGGAAGTGCCTTGAGAAAAATTTTGAGCATTGGTTTTCCCCTTTGCATCCTTTTTGTCTTTGTTTTCCATGGGCTTGACATTCCATCTAGCCGCTTGATGGAAATTGATGTGTGAAGCAACCAGGTGTGATGGATTACTTCGGTGATACAACCAGGCCATTGAGAGTTGATGTATTTGGCCATCTCTTTCAGTAATCCCTCATAGAATTGTTGCTTTTTCTTGGAAAAGTATATCTTTTGAAAGATAGTAGCTTGGATATGTAAATCCCAAAAAAATTCTACATACTTGTAGATAGACTCATGAGATAGAAGCTTCAAGCTGCACCATTCGGTAAGCACTTTGTCCTTTGCATCGCTTGCAAGGAATTGCTTCATGATCAAAACTCATGGAGTTTTCCAAGCCTTTGTGGTTTTTCTATTTTTCCAAGAAGGCTAGCCCACCATTGACAAGCTGATTTTTGGAAGTGCATAGCTACATGGAGTAGCTTGGAGGACTCTGTGAATCGCTCGTCTCCAAAGGCCGCATCAAATTTTTGGATGAAGGCCAACACTTTGTTGGTCTCACCAAAGGTGCCATCATAGGTGAGAATCCCTTCTTAAACTTCTTTAGCTTTTGTGACCTTCTCCATGTAGGGTATGATTTGGATGTCCTCCCCTCCTATATTATCTAGGAGAATAGCCATAGCTTTCGTCGGAAGGAAGGTGAAGAGGGTAACCTCTTTCTTGCCCGTTCCCTTCTTTGTTTCCTCTCTTCCCTTTAGGAGTGATGAGGACAAGGACTGTGTGTTAATCTTTTCCTCTTGGAAGGACTGGAAGATCCTCTAGACTGCCCATTAGGGAAAATTTGAACTATCAAAGGGGCCCTATAAGAAGGTTTGACCTTGCCTCTCTTGTCTAAAGTGAGCAACCCAATGAAGTACATATACACTCTGTCAAAACCCTATCAACCAACATATCATTGGAAAGATCTTAGATACTAGGTTCTAAATCCCCGAACTAGAACCCTTATCTACATGTCTTCATTCCCATGCTCTAACACTTTTACATGCTCTTCATTCATAGTGGCTACCACCACAGCTTCATGCATATAGCAAGGTAATTGTAGGGAGGCGTTGTAGCAACGGCCTAATCATAACCCCCACAAAATTATCAATCCAGGGATCGGCCACCTGACTAGCACTTGGAGGCACGAGCATCACAGGATGCATCAAAATAGAGGATTCAAGGGATCCTTCTACCCATCATAGAGAGAAGCCATGGAAGGGGTTTCCTCTAATCAACCACACAATCCTGCTTAATAATTACTTTGCACACAATTATGTGATTGAAATTAACCTCTCACGTCAATCACCCTAATCACAATTCCTACTCACGCAACTACACACGCATGCAATTAAAATACCTACTTTGCATTAGTGTGGCCATTTCGGCCCAACCCCTCAATGCTACTCTGTATTCACACACACTAATCACACACCTTGTAGAGAGAGAAAGAGAGGTATGGAATAGCCTTCACACATCATGGCCAATGGTGTGGATAGAAGAGATTAACTAAAAAGGGTATTAGAGATCTAACATCACACTAATACAATCTTACTTCACATAATTAAAACAAAGAAGAGAAAGTGCAATTGATTATTAGAAATCAAGAGCTATATGGGCATGGAAAGCCCATGAGCCTCACGACCATCCACTCTACAAAGAAGAGAGCTCACCCAAGAATGACTTTCCATTTAGCATAGGTCTCTCTATGGCAACAAAGAATCTCCTAATCTATTCGTACATTGACACTAGCTCGTGGAAGAATTTGTTTTCTTAGCATTTCATACAAAAAAGTAAAGCACAACACAAGGAAACCTTCCCAAGGCAAGTCAAGCTACAACACTCGTCTCCTTGAACCCTCAAGGAGGTGTTCCAAGAATCTACTACCCTACCAAGGTGACGGCTAACACCTATGAGACCAAGGCATCAGTTCAGGGCCATGACCAAGTGAGGCAAGGTGATTCCCCTTCCCTACTAAGTGCCAATAAGCCACTACGCCTCACATAGACACAACATAACGCTAAAAGTTCATTTTTATGTGTCTAGTCGCATTTTTTTTCTTCTCTTTTTGGACACCTTGTTTTGCTTCATTGTTTCATTTTTTTAGCACTTTTTCATTGCTTTCATTATGAGATGTTCATGGAAAGTGGACTAAGGACGCAAAGATTAATCATAACCTCGGTCGTGTTAAAAATGAGTGGAGTATTAAGTCAATCACTAAGAGTTTAGGACTAACAAGAAATTATCCTATACTAATCTAAGGTCAAGGTCAATTGCCTATGATTAACACACATAAAGCTAAATTTCTAGTGAGTTTAATATTCACAAAGACAATTGTTGAAACTTTTTAGTATACCTAGCTTTTGATATCTTAGAAGCAAAATCATTTAATCCAAGCATAGAGAATGGGGATATAAAAAAAGAGCAATATCATGGAAGAATTTCACCTATTCATGCTCTTTTGAGCATCCTTGAGCAAAGCATCCACTCTTTTGTAGAAGCCTCTTGATTCCTTCTATTTACAATCCAAGCTTCTTGAAGCTAAGTGTAAGGTCCCCAAACCGCTGACACCAAAAACGGGATGGGACCATTGACAGGTCTCTAGGCCTACTAAAGTCAGAGTCCTTAAACAAGAAAAATTCCAGGGAATTCACCCTTACCATTGAAAATGGTTGAGGTTTATAGCCCTAGAAAGAGACCTAGTCCTACCTCGCAGTGGAAATGGGACTAAAAAAAGAAAATTATTATTTCGGACCTATAACTTCATCATTTAGATTATGGTTTCCTTAGCCAATGCTTTTTTCCCCTAACATAGGTGAGGGCACAACCGTTGGTGAATTCCTCTTCCAAGTGAAGAAGTTTCTAAACGTTTTGGTGTACGGGAATGGATAGTTACCTGACTAATCAGATCCACCCATCCATGATTGACAACCTTAGTCAATCCCCACTCACCACCCCGCACTCACACATGTTTTTTGTGTTGTTTAATTACTACCACATTCTTTTCACAATTAAAACAATGATTCCTTTTAACTTTCACAACTGAATTTCAATAAGACAACCTTTGAAAATAGTATTGAAGACATTCTTTCAGCAAACAAACATCTTTAGACTTAAGACAAGGTACTGTCATTCTGAAGTATCTCTGAGTAGTACTGGCTTGTCTCAAGACCACCTATACAGGGATGAAAAAATGGCACCCATTCCTTATTTATAAAATCCGGGGTGGGAAAATCCATCACCCAAAGTCCGGGCGCCCATACGTCAACCGGTTGCCCATACAACCGGGCGGTTCCTCTAGGATAAACTTAAAATCTTAAGTAATATCCACAAACACAAACAAGAACAGGGTAAAGAATCCACACGTGTTGAGGAAACTGACTCATCCATGGCGGAATCGCCATCATTACTCATTACCTTGAGTAAAATATTTCCAAGGAATCACAGGTGTCTCTTGGAGGAGGTAAATTTGAGAGATCTTGCAAAAATATATCCGAAAATTCCTTAAGCCATTGTTGAGTTGTTTTGTCCCTTGAATCATCTGCCTTATTAAGTTTTTCTACAAAGATTTGTTGCCCCTTGCGTAACCCCTTCAGAAGTCGACTAGCCTTAACTAAATGAGCCTTAGGCTTCCCATTTGATCCATGTACTAATGTTTCTTCACCTAAGTGATTTTTGAAGGTTAAGTTCCCTTGAGCACAGTGAATTTGGGCTTGATTTTTGATTAACCAATCCATTCCTAGAATACCATCATAGATTCCTACTGGTAGAGTCCCAAAGTAAGATGAAGTAAGGGTTCCTCTTAGTTCAAACTCAACTTCCCCAGCTATAAATTGAGATAGAACCCCTTTCCCATTTGCTAGTTCTACCACAAATTTCTTGGTGGGATATTGGTTCAATTTAAGTTTCCTTAAACATTTAGGGGAGAGAAAAGAGTGTGTGCTGCCACAATCTATAAGTAGTTCAAATTTTTCACCTTCTCTGTTTGCAGCGGTTTGGATGACAGTATAGTGTTACCGACCTCCAAGGTTATCAATGGCAGCAAAAAGAGTAGCTCTTTCATCTTCCTCATCCAGCAAGGTAGGCTCTCCTACTACAGCATAAGCTCTGGCTCCCCTACCTCTTCCTCTGCCTCGTCCTCTATTTCCTCTACCTCTTTGATTATTTCCTTGTCCTATCTGAGTCTGAGGAATGGTTCCGGCAGCAACTCTGGGATTTTGTCCCTTGGGGCATTGACTCATGTAGTGTCCCACTCTATTGCATGCATAGCATCTGATGTTTGGAAAAGCCTACTCTATAGTTGTTGCAGCTGACACTGCCCTACGTTTATTTCCTTGGTTGTAATTTCCCCTTGCTCTTCCCCTAAAGTTATTCTAGTTGTAATAGATCCTTGGCAGGGGTGTTTCCTTCAGGTGCAAGTGGTTTAGCTCTTAGAAGAGCATCTTGAATAGATATGGGTCTCATAGCTTCCAAGCGAGTACTTAAAGGTATGTTTAGACCTTGACAGAAATGAGCAATCTGTTGTTCCATAGTCATTGGTGGTGCATAACATCGTAAAGACACATATTTGGTGTAGTACTCTTCCAAAGTAATCCCTAACTGTTTGAGGGCGAAGAATTCATTCATTTTAATAGCTTGGTGAGATGGAGGAAGATATCTTTCTTTCACTGCTTGCTTTATTCTTTCTGAGGAGGGACTAATGGAAGGGTTATCTCTACAGTATTTTTTCCACCAGATTTTTGCATCTCCGATGAGTCGAAACTTTCCTAACATTGCCTGATTTTTCAAAGTAGTTCCTGCTGCTAAGAAATAGTCATCCATGGTGTCAAGCCAGGCTTCGGCATCACGTTCCAAGTTGGTTCCCTCTCCCTTGAAAGTTGGGAGTTGAACTTGTTTTAACAGTAGTTTCTTGGGAGTGTAGAGGCTTTTTGCATTTTCCTGAGTTTGTAATTAATGAAAATCTTTTAGTGATAACACTACTTTTGTTTTGTCATGCAAGTTTTCTACACTATATACTTTTAAAATTTTGAATGAAAACATAAATCTGACAATCACTAACACCATCTCAATTAAACTACACAAAGCATGTCATAAAACCATGGTATATACAAGAGTTAATACAACACTGACTCATGTACTATATACAAGATGGACTCATGCTATATACAATGTGTAACTCTCTATATCAAAATCCTCTTCACCACTGGTGGGTCTGACAGGGGATCAAAAAATATGACATCTTTTGGTCCCCTAAATTTTGGGCCTACCCTCATGGGCCTGATCCTACCTGGGTATATTACTTTGGGTACCTGATCATCTACCCATTCATTTTGTGACACTTCTAGCCCATCTATAATAATGGTCTGATTTGGATCTTCAGTCCCACTAAAAAAGAAAACTTCGATGGTCCAAAGTGTTTCTGCCCACTTGAGTCTTTCAGATTGAGTGCCAACCCTTCTACTTGTCCTGCATCAATAAGGAAAATTCCGCCAAAATGTGACAAGCAGATTCCCCATGTAGGAGGAGGGGAAAACATTACATCTAATAATTGCATGATGCTCTTGCAAAATATAAAGTTATTGGAGCTGTAAGCAGCCTCGAACATGATGTTGAAAATCACAAACTTTTGGTAAGCTTGGCAGATATTTTCTTGTATTGATAGGGAAATTCTCATTTCACAATATACCATAATTAAAAATGCAATATAACTTGCCCTATTTTTTCAACTTTTACCCTCCTAAGGTCAGGACCTTATTAAACCATGCTCTCATACCACTTGTAAGGTCCCCAAACCGCTGACACTAAAAACGGGATGGGTGACAGGTCTCTAGGCATACTAAAGTCAGAGTCCTTAAACAAGAAAAATTCCAGGGAATTCACCCTTACCATTGACAATGGTTTAGGTTTATAGCCCTAGAAAGAGACCTAGTCCTGCCTCGCAGTGGAAAAGGGACTACAAAAAGAAAATTCTTATCCCGGCCCTATAACTTCATCATTCAAATTATGGTCTCCTTACCCAACGCTTTTTTTCCCCTAACATATGTGAGGGCACAACCATTGGTGGATTCCTCTTCCAAGTGAAGGAGTTTCTAAACATTTTAGTGCGTAGGAATCAGGTCCACCCGTCCATGATTGACAACCTTAGTTAATCCCCACTTACCACCCCGCACTCACACATGATTTTTGTGTTGTTTAATTACTACCACATTCTTTTCACAATTAAAACAATGATTTCTTTTAACTCACTGAATTTCATTAAGACAAACTTTGAAAACAATATTGAAGACATTCTTTTAGCAACAAACAAACATCTTTAGACTTAAGACAAGGTACTGTAATTCTAAAGTATCTCTGACCAGTACTAGCTTGTCTCAAGACCACCTATACAGGGGTGAAAAAATGACACCCATTACTTATTTATAAAAACCGGGGTGGAAAAATCCATCACCCAAAGTCCGGGCGCCCATACGCCAACCGGTTGCCCGTACAACCGGGCGGTTCCTCTAGGATAAACTTGAAATCTTAAGTAATATCCACAAACACAAACAAGCACGGGGTAAGACTCCACGCGTGCTAAGGAAACCGACTCATCCATGGCAAAATCGCCATCATTACTCATTACCTGGAGTAAGATATTTCCAAGGAATCAGAGGTGTCTTGAGACAAGTTGTCTTAAGGATGGTCAAACATTTCTTTCCTAGGTCAATCAGTCATAACCCAATCATTTCTTTCCTATTTACAATCATTGCTCGTTGGTTTCGTGGAAGTTACCTTCCATTTACAACCAATTTATCCTTCCTAACCTTACGTATGCAATGTTAACTTAAAAATGAACTTTCAAAGATTTTAAGTGAACAAAATAGAAATCCACGTGGGATTGCTCGTCCATGTGCTGTTGGGCTGGAGCCTGTAGACTTTCCTCCGTTGGCCTATGGCTAGGCCCAGCCTCATAGTCATTAGTGGCTTTATTTCTTTTGTGCTAATATCCTCTTCCTCGGTAAGAGGATTTCCTTTGGTTCTCTTTGGAGCCATATCGACAGCCTTATAAAAAGACTTAATCGATTAGAAGTTTAATTGAATAATCTCTTTTGTTTTTTCCTTTTTACCCAAAAAGAAGGATTTTTGAAGTAAGTAGGTATCCTTGATAGTTAATTGGATGAGATATTTCTCTTGTAACTTCCTTGTACTATAAGTAATTTCCCATAATTACCATTTAATTAGGGAAGCCATTTAACAAGGTTTCTCCTTAGTCTATATTCCATGAATATTTTATATTTAACCTTAGTAAATTATAATTTCTATCGGCTAATGGATTACTCACCTTAAAATGTAATTTGATACGTTCTATTTTTAGGAATTTTTTATAAATTTGATTTATAACCTTTTCCTCCTATACTTATGGTCTAGTTTAGGCAAAATTTTGTTGATAGTGATTGTTATACCAACCATTTATGATAAGGTAATTTTCCCAACCTTCAATAGTGATTTTGGACCTCAATAATTATTTGGTAATAAGATAAATCCATTTACTAATTTCCTTTCTCTGTTTTATACGCAAAATCGGTTACTTTTAATGAAGATAAGTATTTAAACTATTTATCTGAGGGTGGGATATTTATTATGGATTCTTCAAGGTGTGTTCTACCTCTGATATTTATATCAAAGGTTTTTGGATTGACTTACTATTTTTTCCCTTTTATTTTCCCCTAAAAATAATGTAATTTTATTAAGATAATTAGGTAAAATAATTATCCGAGATTAAAATAATAATCACGGTTTTCCTAAGATGTAATTGACCTTTGATATTTATCTCAAAGCATTTTGAGTCAATTTGCTATTTTTTCCCTTTTAATTTGTTCTAAAAATAGTGTAATTCTACTAAGATAATGAGGTAACTTAATTATCTTAGGTTAACATAATTATCATGGGTTTCTTAAGATATAATTAACCTCTAATAAATAAATCAAAGCATTTATAATCAATTTGCTAATTTTCCTTTTTTAATTTGTCCTAAAAACATTATAATTCTGCTAAGATAATTAAGTAAATTAATTATCTAAGGTTAAAATAGTTATCATGGGTTTCCTAAGTTGTGATTAACCTCTGAAAAATAACTCAAAGTATTTTGCATCAATTTTCTAGTTTTCCCCTTTTAATTTGTCCTAAAAATAGTATAATTCTGCTAAGATAGTTAAGGTAAATTAATTATCTGAGGTTAATATAAATATCACGGGTTTCCTAATATGTAAGTAACCTCTGATAAATAACTCAAAGCATTTTGAATCAATTTGATTATTTTTCCCTTTATGTTTCTCTCAAAAATAATGTAATTTTGCTTAATTAATTATAAAAATTACTCAAAAAATTATAAGATAATTTTCCTAGCTTAATGACAGCCTAACACAGCTTTGATAATTATCTCAACTTAATTCTAAACTTAATTAATATAATTTCCATTAATTTATGGTTAATATGGATAATTTCAGTCCTAATATAACATAATAATTAATTAGCTTAATATCCCTAAGTTTAATTACAACAATCAGTAGAGAATATTTAATTAAAAAGGATTTTTTAGTATACATAGGATTAATCTTTGATTTATTAAAAAAATAGGTTAACATAGCTTTGCTAATTTAAAAAGATTAAGCTAATTACCGTTTAATTAACCAACTAGAGCTTGATCTCTAGTGATTTTTTCATAGCGGTCTTTCTAGATGAGAGAGAATGTGTCAAGGCTCTGAATCTAAATTTTTATGAAGGAAAGGGGGTCTTTTTATAGTTTTTCTAGGCCCCGAGCTGTTCCTGACAGGTTTTGACACCTCAAGCAGTCCCCAACTTCAAGGTAGGACCTTTTGCTGCTATTTTTGTCTCTGGAAGATTCCCCACAGTTCCACACTGCTCCCTCAGCTTCCAGAATCGATTCTGGTTGATATTACCGATTTTTAATGATGAAAATTGGAATATCAGTTAATTCTAGAACCTTAGGATAAGAAAGTCTTTGTTAATAATAATTACTGAAACCATCCAATTTTTATTAACTAATTGAATTCCTAGTGTAACCTTTCAAGACTCGTTACTTTTCCAGATTTTATCGGATTCTGATTCTGAAAATTACTAACCATAGTAAAGCTTTGGTTATGATTCCAAAAATACCAATATTAGCCATGATTGAATCATTCAACAATGGTTTTCAAGTTAATTTTACAAGCTTTGTACAATTTTTAAGGTTTCAAAAACTGGAAACCTTACACTAAGTTTTATTTAAAATTCAAGCTCCGAAAGCCATTTATCAAAAGCCAAGAAAAACTCACAAAAAACATTATTAAAAACCTAATGCTAAGGTCTCAAATACCCAAATATACCAAAGGGAAAAAGTGCATTTGGTTATGCACACGATGCTCTTTAGTAGCAAATCTATACATACACATCAAAAATGGGAGAGAAAATGCTTCTACATAAGCTCATTTTGCAATTCTTAAAGTCTCTCACGTAAGATAAAAAATTGATTAAGTGCTAACTCAAATGAAAATGTGCAATTTAAATCAAGCCATGAACTAGGGATAATGCAACTTTTAATGAAAGGAATTGCCTCTTGAAAGCCAAATTTTGCAACTTAAAAATACCCATGCCAAAAAGTTGGCTAACCATGCTTAGAGCTAGAAATTATACAACTCTTATCAAACAAGTGAATTGCAATGGCCCTATATAGCCAAATATTACAATGTATTGCAATGCCAAACCCTCCTTGGATCAACAAAATCACATGCCTACTGCCAATGAACCTCCAAAAATTCTAATGTTTAGTGCTATGTAAGGATTTTGTATTCATATTAAGCACTAAAAGATACATCAAGCAATGTTCATGCACAAAATGTCCCAACCATGCATCAACTCATCATTCATGTACTCTCAAATGAACAATCTCAACCTTTTTAATGCATTCCATGCACAATTTTCAATCACGCAGTGGATGCCACACAATCGTAGCCCACATACGTGCTCGTTAACTAGAAAATATAGCATATATAGCAAATGATGAAGTGACTATTTAGATCTCTCAATCACGAAAGCAAAACCATTCACTGTATCCCTTCAAAACCGCTCAATTTTTAGTGTAAAGAGAGTATTTTTCATTCACAATAAGCACAAAATAGGGTTATGAATCAAGCATAAGTTTGTAGTTTTATTGCAATCCATGCAAAAATCCTAATTGTCATAATGAAATAAACAAATTTGAATGATAATGATCTCATTTTGATGCAAAAGATATGATCCACTAAAAATTAATAACCATTCATGAAAGAATACCCTCAAAATATCAATGAATAGCTCGTACGCATTTGAATACAAATAGATTTGAGGTAATGGTTTTTTTTCTCTTTTTTTGTTTCATTCCTTTCTCAAGGGGAGTTCTTGAGTTTGAATCTTCCGGATGAGGGTCACTTTTTTCTTTTTCTTTTCTAAGCTTCGTATAGAGATGGGGTGGGAATGCCCTCCTTCAAAGATTTTCTTATTAAAAAAATGTTAAAAAACTTTTGTTTAAAATATTTTCAAATGAATTTCCTTCTCATTTTTGCGGTAGTCTTGCATCAAGGGAAACGAGAAAGAGGGTTTGTGTGAGGGTGTCTGTTTTGGTTTCTTTAGTCAACCTCCTTCCTCTTGCTTTCCTCGCGTTCAAACAGTCAGCATCCTCGCCAACAGCATTTGTGTCATCATCCACACCAACAACAGACAATCATTGGCGTCAATGTTGCAACCAAGTATAGAACAAGATTCTCCAGTACATGTAGGTAAGCAACTTGAGATGTGTGTGAGCATGAGTGTGGCTATTTTGAGTTTGACCTTTGAGATTTGGAGGTGAGGATGTGGGATGGTGGCTCCTTTGAGTCTAAAAATAGAGAACAAGGATTAGTACCAGGTCTAGAGGCAGTGAAGAGTGGGAGGCAAGAGGTGTGAGTGGTGACATGGGTGGGTGAGCCATGCCAGCAAGGTGCCAAAGGTGGACCAACAACTGGGCATGGTGAACAACAAAGATTGTGTGTGTGTGTGTGTGTGTGTGTGTGTGTGTGTGTGTGTGTGTGTGCTCATGCCTGGCATGCACCGCCAAATCTATGACAACTAGGAGAGTAGGTACGTGGGTATGAAGGTGGGGTGTAAGAAGCCAAGAAAACTAGCCTGTGGCTTGGATGTGTGTCTGTGTGTGGGTTGATCTGGTGACTCGTGAGCATGAGGGTCAATAGGACAAGTGTGTGGGATGATATTAGCCAAATGAAGCTTGAAGGTTTCAATATTGCGAGAAGCATGATGAAGTCAAGGCACTGTTTACCATGGTTGTGAACTTGTGGTGTGTGCACTAATGTGCTTTGATTGAGCCCAAGCGGTGCGTCAATATGCATTCATGAGCTGCCAAAATTGTGGGCCATGGGCTTGGTGGGGTCATCTGCAAAAGAGATAGGTTATCCAAGGGGGGGGTGTGTGTGCGCGTGCGTGCACCATAATTGGCAGCACCATAAATGGCATGGCATGTCATAAAGAGCGAGAGGTTAATGGCCCCTGTGTGTGTGTGTGTGTGTGTGTGTGTGTGTGTGTGTGTGTGTGTGTGTGTGTGTGTGTGTGTGTGTGTGTGTGTGTGTGTGTGTGTGTGTGTGTGTGTGTGTGTACTTCAAAATCAACATTGGTAGGATTGACACCATCAATTGGGTGTGCTAGAATTAGGTGGCAGATGGAGCTAACTCTTGGAGAGCCTATATAGGACTGGGGTAAGTTGATGGGTGTAATGATAGTGATTGAGGGCGTTGAATCCACCTTATATGAGGTGAGTTCGAAGCCACACTTGAAATTGTGTGTGTGTGTGTGTGTGCGCGCGCGCGGAGCAAGTCTGTGTCGAGCCAAATGGGGCAGAAGAAGGTGCACAAAAAGTGTGTGTTGTGGGCCTATGATGAGAGCCTTGAGGGGGCATGTGTGTGTGTGTGTGTGGAATTAGCTTATTTTTAATACAATCTCACTTAGAGTATGTTCCCACGGCCATCACACATGGTTAACTGAATCTTGTTTTGTTGTAAAACAAGCAGAAACTCCATCGAACCAAATTGATTTCTTAGCTCCAATGACTCTACAAAAATGCATACATTGAATCATACCTTCCATGCCACTATCAATGTTATTTTTTTTTCAATCAACAAAGTCCCAATGCATAATGTTACATTAAGTTGATCTCAACACACCCAAATGTTTGGTTCAATCCCTCGCCGAATAATGCATATTCATCTACATTTTGGTCTCAATTTCATTCCGATGCACAATGCAAAAACTAATCAATTAGGACTCACATTCCCAAATAAATCATAAGGCAAAATGAAAGGTGATTACATATCAAGAAATGTTCGCACAATGTAGTGAAATAAATTGCCAATGTGTATCCAATTTTAAAGCATTTCAATCTTGAATTAATCATATCCCATTTTTCTACTCATCCAAATCGTTTAGATTTGTCATTTTTGGTTTACAAGCTACACACACTCATGCACACACAATCCAACATTGCAGTGTTCATCAAATTATCAATCATTAGCAGGACAATACTAAAAATCTCCACAATTGAGCATCAATTGAGCAATGTATCTCAATCTTTGATCCCATCTTGTAACACACACATCAGCTATTTGGCCAAATAATCATCATAATTGGTAAAACATACCAATTATTCAATCACACATGCCATTGATTTCCATACACACCCAAATTTAGGCCAAAATTGCTTGCAACTAATCCATTATTTTCACATTGCAATGCTCAAATTTCACACTTGATCAAGCATAAATTAGTGCATACATGTTTGATTTCTCAAAATCAATCTTAATTTCCCCTAATCAAGAAATCATGCACAATTCTCAATCAAAAAGCATTGGGGTGCCCCAATTGACCATCAATCATTGAATCAAGTGGTCTTCAATGGGGCATATACACTCAATTTTTTTCCAATTTCTTGGTAATCAGGCATATCCAATGATTTGAATTCTTAACATTCACATCAATTACATGATTGCATATTCACATATTGTCAATTTTCTCAATTTCTATGCATGCACACACTCAAGATTTGGTGCACACACACTTGAATTTTATGGCAATTTTTTCCCTCTTTGGTGCACTACATACACATTGATTTTTCCACACACATGCATTCTTGTTGGAAATCAAGTTTAATCTTGACACACACAAGATTCATTAGTGAAAATTGAATGTTAATTTCATCCCAAGTGAATTAAATTAGGTGCAAAGTGTAGGTCAATTGACTTACACACCTATTTTTAGCAAATGATTAGCACACAATGAGCTGCATTAATCAATCAAAAATTGAATTGAGCAAGTGAGTGCACTTACATCATAATTACACTTCAAGCTATTTCTTTGATCCACAAAAAGATGTATCATTCCACGCACAATTGTGTGCATCTCCAAATTGGCTCAAAAATTGACTAATTAATGGCCAAAAATCAACACTCAAATCAACAAATTAGCACAATTAGCTTGATTAGAGTGATGATTCCACCTCTTATAAAGGGATTTGATTTACATTACACATCAAAGGGTAGTGGTTAGGTTAGAAAAATTAGTCAAATGTTAGTAGAAATTAGCATGGAATTAGTACAATCAACATGGAAATGAAGCAAAATTAGTAATGGCTAGTGAGAAGTTAGTCAAATTGGAGGTTTGGGGTATTTATAACTCAAAAATTAGATTCAATAACTTGCACACACATCATCAAATCACACTAGTTTGAGTTGCACACACTCAAAAACCGATGAAATTAGTAGAAAAATTTACTCTATTCTAACATCCTCTTCTCACTAGCTTAGGATTCCACTCCCAACAACGGTGCCAAATGTAGGGAGGCATTGTAACAACAGTCTAATCACAACCCACACAAAACTAACAATCTGTGGATCGGATACCCAGCTAATGCTTGGAGGCACTAGCGTCATAGGATGCTTTGAAATAGAGGATTCAAGGGATCATTCTACCCATCATGGTAGGGAGAAGCCATGGAAGGGGCTTCCTCTAGTCAACCACACAATCCTACTTAATAATCACTTTGCACACAATTATGTGATTTAAATTGACCTCTCATGTCAATCACCCTAATCACAACTACACAAGCATGCAATTAACATACCTACTTTGCATTAGTGTGATCATTCCGGTCCAACCCCTCAATGATACTACGTATACATACACACTAATCTCACACCTTGTAAAGAGAGAAAGAGAGGGAATACATAGCCTTCACACACCATGGCCAATGGTGTGGATAGAAGAGATTAACTAAAAAAGGGACTAGAGATCTAACATCAGACTAATACAATCTCACTTCACATAATCAAAACAAAGAAGACTAATAAGAAATAAAGTGTGACTGATTATTAGAAATCAAGAGTTACATGGGCATGGAAAGCCCATGAGTCTCATGACCATCTACTCTACAAAGAAGAGAGCTCACCCAATAATGACTTCTCATTTAGCATAGGGTTCTTTTATAGTTTTGGGCTACAATCCCTTTAAATATGGGATAAAGTTGAGCCCTTTAGCCTAAGCTTATAAATTTTGGAACTCCTAATTGAGCCCAAGGCCTTATACAATGAATAGGAAATATTGTGCACAATAGCACATCCCTAGCTTGGTGCATAATTGGTGTAGCATGTGTTAGCGCTTTCTAGCGGTAACTTTATCTTTACCCACACTGGCTCATTGGATTCTGTATCTTAGCTCGTATCTTTACCCTCCTCACTCGTTTCCCAGAAACTTGAGCTTGTAGCTTCATGAACATAACCATAGGCCAATCTAGCACCTTCATTTTTATCCTCCCTTTTATTCACAAGAGCTTAACCTACATCTTGGCTTTTCACCCTTCCGTCATCCAATTCTAAGATCTTGGCACCTACAACCGGGCCACAATCTGCTATTGTTTATACAAGCACTTAACAAGAACGTGCTCCACCTCTTCAAGCTGCACTTAGCACTTAACATTGGCTACTTCCTCTACATACAAGATTTCTTCAACAAAAGGCTCATCTTCATTGACGACCTCTTCCACAATCGGCATAGAAACCTTGCAAATAGGCAACTCCACAACAGGAACATAACAAATCAATGGCCTTATCCTAGTAGGCTCCACATGTCACACATTTCGCACCATCCTCAATTGGTCCATAGAACACCCTACTACCACCATAGGCCCATAATTTGTAGGCTTTATCAAGCCTAACTCCAGATTTCTCTTCACTTTCCTGATCTTCACCCTGGACACTCTGACAGCCTTGTCATAGCTTACCCGCTCTTAATCAACCTTTCCTTGAACACACGGATGCAAGCAAGCTAGGAACTTCTTCAACTTGAAACAATCTTGAGAGATACCCCTCCCTGGTGGTCTATGCACAAAATATACAATTTACACCTTTTATACAATTTTCAATATACATCAAATTTGCGGAAGCATTTTCATAGGGGAGGAGTTCTCAGCACCCGACCAGGCATGGAGTTTAGGCCATGAGCCGGACTACATCTAGAGGTACCTAGTGACTAGTGCTACCCATGAATGGGTGTTATGATGAAAGTGTACTCAAGATAAATAAAACATTGTGGAGGGTGAATATATGTGTACACAGGTTGCGGGAAGAGAGAGAGAGTAGTGGAGGGTGAAATAGAGTGCACAGAGACATGAGAAGATGACAACAGAGAATCTTTAAATTCCCATCTAAATGGAACATGCAACCATGTATTAATGCAATGAAAAAATCTGGGTATACCATAAAATCAAAAAGTGCCAGAGAGGGTCCCCAAGGCTCATATTTAAAGGTCCAAAGCCAAAAAGCATCAAATATGAAAAGTTGACCTCAAAAAAACACTTTCCTAAAATTTTAGGATTTTCCTAAAAATTTGCCCCGCGAATTGTGAAACGTCTGTACAAGTGCCATGTCATCATATTTTGTTGTGCAAAGTCTTTTAAGTGTGTTCTGCTTTATTTTTAATGCCTTTATGTCACTTGAGTCCCATCGGACGGGGTCCGGTAAGTTGGTGGGAACTCTTCTTTCAAAATAGGCCACTCTTCAAGACTTTGTAAGTCTGTAAAACTTCTTCTTCTTCTACTTCTTGTTAGGGTTTTGGCCCCTTGTTCGAGATCTGAAGGTTGGCTGCGTTCTTCAGTGTCAGCAGTTTGTGACATCCCCCCTTCTTGAAAAAAAGTAATTGTCCGCGATTACAACATATCTGCAAAACAACTAAAGTTAGCTCAAAAAAACTAAATTACGAGGGTCATTTTGAGTGACAATCTCTTTGATTTTTTTTTGTTAAGGAGTTGGCTTTTCCTTTGGCTCTTTTGATCAAGGAGTTGGCTTCTCCTTTCGTCCAGATCGGAACTCTTGATATTCCGGCGTAGTAAAATTAGCCATCACACCCAGAGCGCATTGATCTTCCATGGGTGTCTTGATGCACTAGAATTACATACCTAGGCAATCTCATCCAACTAGGAATATTCAGTGGTTGGCACATCACAATGCAACACAAATGCTCACATATGCATGTTACAAGACACAACGAACAATGCCATTGAGCACTCCCCCTAGACAGATGGTCTGCGGTATGAATCTACTCAATGACTACCTCATCACTGCCCCTGCAAAAAACCTAGAAAGATCCGAGGCATGAGTTCAGAGGACCGGTACAACCAAACTCTCCCTAGACCACTGTCTGCATCACTTGGAGGTTCAAGCATACAACCAAACGCTCCCCAGACATCCCGTCTGCATTGTTCGGAGGTTTTCTAGCATACAACAAAACGATCCCCAGACATCTCGTTTGCATCGTTCCGAGGTTTTCAAGCATACAACAAAACGCTACCCAGACATCCCATTTGCGTCGTTCCGAGGTTCAAACAATACCAAAACAACATTTCTTACTACTCCTCCGGGAGTAAATCACCAATTAATGAAACCGGTATTAAAACCAGAGTAAAATAGTTCAAATCGGCACCAAGACAGGTTTAAAACAGATAGCATCCATTTCAAACAAATTCCATACAATACTTTTCTCAAGCAAAATTCAAACTCAAAAAGAAATCTCGCTATCAGTCGAGCTCAAAAATTCGCCTAACTTTCCAACCTGAAACCTGCACCAAAAATTAGGGTTAGATTCCTTCCATAATGTCATAGCCGACCACAGCATGGTCCATCAGCTCTTGGATAGACAGTGTTCCTGTGGCGGTGATGGTAGTCCCAAGACATAGCAATCACACTAGACCTCCAAGGTTATCACCTTGAGAGAGACACCTGGTGAGAGAGTCCAAAAATTTCAAGTTGTAATCTGTAGGGTTTTTGTGGCAAGCATTTCACGATGCTCCACTCTGCCAGAAGATGCCAGAAACAATATAACTTTGGGCAAAATTTTTAATCTTGCCAAGTCCTTGGAGTGAGCGGCTTGGTAGCTATAGACATCCACCATTGCGTTTGATAAAAACAGCTCGAAACAAATCTTGATCCTTCTATTGCACGTGATCTTAATGGCTCATGCCCTATAAGACATGAGCGGTGAAGACGGGAGTGTGCCTGATGAACGATGAAGTAAGGGTGGGGGTGGCTAATAAGTCCGCGGTCGGGACACAAAGATTCTTCAATAACAATTTCCAAAATTGTGCCCAAGTGATCTAGCTGCTCTTTAGTAAAGACAGGTATGCTTTAAGAAAAGCACACGCTTGATGCTCTGATACCACTATCACAAGACGGGCACCACGTGCCAACCAAAAAGAACAGACTGAACACACTTTTAGCACTTCAATAACAATTGAAATTGAAAGAGAGAGAGAGAGAGAGAGAGAGAGAGAGAGAGAGAGAGAGAGAGAGAGAGCACACGTGACACGGAGTGGCAGAAATCCACCCGAGAGAGTATTGGCCCCAAACCTTGGCGCCCCTTTCGGTATTTCTTTACATTATTGCTGATTTGCAAAGTACAACATACGTGGAGCACCTTCTCTGCAATCTGCACGATGCTGAAGATTGCCAGAGAGGGCTCCCAAGGCTCATAAGCCAACTCAAAGTGTAGTGATGGGCCTGTGAGAGTGGACCAAGCTGCATCACCCCAAGTGTAATGTTGGGTTGTAGAGAGGGCTAGCATCTGTTGCTAAATTGGCTTTATTTGACCTAAAAAAAATCTAAATGAATTATTGGATTATTAAGTGAGAGTGTTTTCTAGCTTGGAACACCAGGGAAAAAAATTCTAAATGAATTATTGGAATTTTAAGTGAGAGGGTTTTTCTCACTGGAGGCATCCGAGTACAAAGTATTCTTAGTGCATCATTCAAAGTAATGACGGGATCACTATGAACGGGAATATCTGTAAGGCCACTAGGAACGGGTACTTCTAATGCGTCACATCATATGGGTGACAGGGAGCATGGGGAAGAAGTATACGACCATTTGGGAACGGACATATCTGATGCGTCATATGATGGGTGACATAGAGCATCGTGAAGGAGATTGTACCATAAGTTCGGTAGGAAAATACTAGGTGATGGATATTGTAACAAACTTGGACACTCCAAGTCAAGAATCAATCACAACAGCACCAAATAACCACTTCAAAAAAATTCACACATCACAATAGATTTGCACTGGCCCAACAGAGTTCCATGCCTAGAGATATTGGCCCCAAAGACTGGCGCCCCTTTTGGTATTTCTTTATGTATTAATCAATGTTCAAAGTACAAGAGAGCGGTTAGGGTTTCACTCTCAGACTCTGCGTCTAGATGCTCTTCAGATTGAGCCCAAAACCGCTTATTTATTGTTTACAAGGGATGCCAAAAGCAAAGCCCCAAAAGCTTCAGAAATAAAGAAAACTCTCTTTTTCTCTCACAAACTCACTTGAGTTTTTTACAAATAAAGCAAGGGAATTTCTCTCTCTCTCTCTCTCTCTCTCTCTCTCTCTCTCTCTCTCTCTCTCTCTCTCTCTCTCTCTCTCTCTCTCTCTCTCTCTCTCTCTCTCTCTCTCTCTCTCTCTCTCTCTCTCATGCTCAATTGCGTCGCCCAAAAGCTAGAAATCGGCACCGTAAATTCCGTTGCAAAACCTGAAAGTCTGTACTGTTGCCACATGGCATTTTTGCCGCCAGAATTAGGGTTTTAGCCACAGTTAGGGTTTTAATAGTAGTTAGGGTTATGGTTTCCACAATTAGGGTTTCTATAGATTAGGGTTTTTGGTAGAAATTAGGGTTTATAGGTTTTAGGGTTTCTGTAGAGTAGCCACATCATCACTTTGTGACATACCCCCCTCTTGAAAGCATTGTAATTGCCCTCGATTATGCCTACAAAACAGATCGAGGCCATAAACTGTCTTAGCACACACTGACGGTTAGTACCTACGTACTAGGAACACACATCTAGTACATCTACCAATCGACAGTCACATCACAGGACATCACAGGACATTCACCATTCATTCGAATCTTAGACCATGATTTATCGGCAATGTAGCTAGCAATCGCATCTAGATCCAATCGGGACCTCATCAATGTCCGATTGACTAACCCCTATTGCAACCATGTTTATTCGAGATCAATTAGGCCAAAATGCTGTAGTCATTTCGTCTACCAACTCCTGCACTTAAAAGAAGTCAAGAACAAATCAGTATCATAATCAGGAATTCCATTTCATAAAGTCATACAACAGAATACTGTCAGCTTTCAGTATCCCTGAAGCTCAAAGAGACATCAATGACTCTAGTATCTAAATCAAGGCATCTGTTGACAAAGGAGCGGAGTGACTCCCCTCTTGTGCATCCCACTGCACCAGATCTCCGTCCAAGCTTAATTATGGGTTCCATTTGGAGTAGACTATGCTAAACCAAAAGAATCAATGTAAAGTTTCACAATCTAAGGAGTATCTGCCAAGTCCTCCTCCTCCATCCACTTCGCATCCAATGCACGATAGTTCTTGAACTTAACCAAGAACCGCCTTCGGAATTTACCTTTATTCTTTGTATCCTTATGTGCCAAAATTTGTTCAGGAACAAGGATCTCCTCGTTTTCTTCCACTTCAGGTTGCTCATCAGGCTCCCCATCATCAGGCACATCACCTTTAAAAGGTTTCAAGAGAGTCACATGAAATGCATTGTGAATCCTCCAAGTATCAGGCAATTTCAATTGGAAGGAGACATCATTTATCTTTTTAGTGATCTGCAAAGGTCCGTAGTATTGCATACTAAGCTTTGGAAAAAGCCTCTCCTTTCCCTTTTTCTTTCTCAGGCGTGCCTTCTCAAAACGTAAGAGCACCCAATCATACTCCTTCAATTTCAAGCCACGACGATGTCGATCCGCTGCCTTTTTCTATCGTTCTTGAGACTTCTGCAAAGTCTCGTGAACCTTGGCAAAAGACGTATCTAAGTCTCGCATATATTCATCCACTTCAAAAATCTTATCTTTTGTGCTTAGGAAGGGTGGAACCTTTGTAGCACCTTCAACAATCTCAAATGGCGCCTTCCCTATCAAAGAGTGTATCATGTTATTGTAGGAAAATTTCACCAAAGGTAGGTACTTTCCCCATTGAGTCTTTTGATCTTAGATATAAGACTTCAATAAATCTAGAGCCACTGAATTTGCAATCTCAGATTGCCCATCAGTCTGTCGCAGGTAGAACGATGACGAGAACTGCAACCGCATTCCAATGTCCTCCAAAATTGCCTTCCAAAACAAACTCGTAAATCTGGGGTCTCTGTCGGAGACAATCGTCTCAAACATGCCATGTAATCTGAAGATCTGGGCCAAAAATAGTCTCGCTAAGTGATCTGGCTTGACTGTTTTCTTCACTGGAATGAAATGAGCTTGTTTGCAAAATCCATCAATAACAGTCCAGATACCATTGTGACCACTCTGTGTTCCCGGGAGATCAAAAATGAAATCCATTGCAATACTTTCCCAGGGGCGAGTGGGTATAGGTAAAGGTTGTAACAATACCTGTGCTTTATTCCTGTCAAACTTGACCTTCTGGCATACTCAGCAACTGCGCACAAACTCTTCCACTTCCTTCTTGAGTCTAGGCCAAAAGAAGTATCTCTCTACCCCTTTCATGGTGGTAGCAATGCCGCGGTGACCCGTAAAAGGTGGACAGTGGCATTCAGTCATAACCTTTTCTCTCAATGGCGGCTATGTAACGCACAACATGGATTTTATCATCAAGTAGCCATCCCAAATGGAATATCCCGCTACTGTCTCCCCATCCCGTATGCGTGTGAAAAATTTTACAAAATCTATATCTGTGGCATACTGGTCGGCCATATCCTTGAAGCTCCTATGATGTATCGCAAAAATAGCCAGAACCAACGGCTTTCGAGACAAAGCATCTACCACCACATTCTTTTGTCCTTGAACATGGAAAATCTGGAACTGTGACAAGATGTTTGCCCATCGCATCTGCTTTTTTGAAGGCTACTTTTGTGACAAGAAGTAGTGCAAACTCTGATGGTCTGTAAAGACAGTAAAACCCGCTCCGAGTAGGTAATGCCACCACTGAGTAAGAGCATGGATAACCGCCAAAAGATCTTTCTCATAAATTTGTGCCGTCATCTTTGGCCTTGAGCACAATTGGCTCTCGTAAGCAATGACATGGCCTTCTTGCATTAAGACCGCACCCATACTACGACAACAAGCATCACAATATACTTCAAATGACTTCTGCAAGTCCGACAAAGTCAAAACGGGTCCCGTAGTCAATTTCTGTTTCAATGTCTGAAAGGCAGTCACCTCTGTGGATCCCCACGAGAAAGGGACTCCTTTCTCTGTCAAGATATGCAAAGGGGAAGCAACCTCTGCATACTTTCGAATGAACCGCCTGTAGTACGAACACAGTCCCAAGAAGCTTCTAACTTCATGGAAATTCTTCAAATCGGGCCAATCATGGATAGTCTCTATCTTGGCCGGATCCATTTGCACTCTTGCTCAGCTGAGACAATGTGTCCTAGAAAGTGTATCTCTGGTAGAAAAAAATCACTTTTCTTTGCATTAATCACTAACTTGTGATCTTGTAATGCCTGAAAGACCTGAAGCAGATGATCTCTATGTTTTGCCTCATCTTGGAGAGAACAATGATATCATCAAAGAAAGTTCCATAAAAAACAAATAGCCTCTACTCTTGAAAAATCCTCTTCATCATCCGGTTAAATGTCGTAGGAGCATTGGTTAAGCCAAAAGGCATCACCAAAAACTCAAATAGCCCAAAAGTCATCCGAAAAGCTGTCTTGTAGACGTCTCCCGGTGCGATCCTGATCTAATGATATCCACTCTTCAGATCAATCCTGCTAAAGCACAAGGATCCCTGTAATTTGTTGAGCATATCATCGATCCTAGGAATCAGAAATCTGTTCTTGATGGTGATTTTGTTGAGAGCTCTATAATCGATGCACATTCTCCAAGATTCATCTTTCTTCGAAACCAAAAACACTGGAGAGCAGTACGGTGAAGTACTAGGCTGTATAAGACCCTTTTCCAAGAGGTCTTTCACTTGGTTCATAATCTCTTCATTCTGTGCTCGGCTCACACGGTAAGGTGGCCGGTTCGGTGGTGTGCTTCCAGGTATCAGATCAATGGTATGATCTTCAAGACGAGCAGGGGGAAAAAATCTTGGCGTTCCTTGTCAAGTTTAGACATATTTGTCCTATCCTTATCGCTCAATTCTTTCATAAAGATTGAGTAAACAAATAGACTAGATTTAATTAATTTAGAAATGGCCGAAGCCAATACAATAGGGACAGACTTGTCCTTCAGTTTAATATCAAGTACAATGGTTCTGCCCTTCTCTGTAGTCAATGTCGCTTTCCTCGCCCAATAATCAACCACGGCATTGTTCTTGTGGTACCAGGGAATCCCTAAGAGAACATCACAACCCTCCAAAGGCATTATGAAAAACTACTCATGCCCCAAATACCCCTGACAATGCAACCAAAGTTTGCCAATGACAGGTGTAATGGCTACGTCCCTGTTGGGTGCTGCTAAAACTGCCTCTGCAAGTGGTCCCATCTGATCGGGAGTGCTCAAGCCGCACCGCCAATTTCGATGAAATGAAGTTGGCCTTGGCTCCTCCATCAAAGAAGATCATGGCCTCTTGATCTTTCACTTTGCCCCAAGCTCGGTAAAGTTCTGTACTCTCGTCCATGGTGTTGGTATCGGTACCCACACAGTCTGGAACCAGTCCTGTTTTCATCTTGCCTTTTTGTCCACATTCCTTAGCTACTCTCAAACTCTCAGGCTTGTCGGTCGTCGTCCTTATCATTCTATTCTTTCCGTGCCTTTTTAGGGAACTTCGCAGAGATATGTCCATGTTCCCCGCATCCAAAGCACTTCCCCTCTGTGATGAAGCGAGATCGCTCCTGAGGAGTAAGCTTGGGTCGTACATCCTTCTTCTCTGGGTTGCTCTTTCTCTTTCTACTTTCATTCCCAGAAGTCTGTTTGGCTCGTTGTGTCACGGCCTCATCACTGGGGTAGGCCAGACTGCCAGAGTGAATGGCAAAGCCCCGCTTCGCATGACTCATCAACTCCTGAATAGAAGCTGACTTCTGTTCCAAGCAATGATCTCGGATCTCTCTAGGTATACCCAAGGTGAATCGCTCAATCTGTTCTCTGAACGAGATCTTCTTGAATGAAGAGGCGGCTCCAAAATCTCTCAGAGTAAGAATTTATTGTATCTCTCTTTGTCATCTGAAGATGGTTCCAAGCAGCTCGTATATCACGTTCATATTCTTGCGTCAACCAAAGAGAAATAAAAATCTTCTTAAACTTCAGCCATTTAACTCGCGCAGTCTTGTTTAAAAGAAGCGTGGACCACCAAGTTCAAGCATTCTCCTTAAAGTAAGAGGCAACTCTCCGAATCTTGGAGTGCTCTGAGTAACGTCCTCCCACGAAAGTGATGTCAAACTGCTGTGTATAAAAGACAAATCCTTCGAAGCATCTGGTATCCTGAAAAAGTGTCAAATTTGATCGACTGTCCACCTTCCTTAAACTCCGGGACTTTCTTGCTTTTATCTTCCAGAAAGTCATACGGGTTGTTTATACCCAAATTCTTTTTGTTCGCATAAAATTTTCCATAATCTGAGTCTGAACTATCTGTAGAGACGAGTCCTGTATAGAACTGTCACTCACTAGGCAAGAGTTAGACTTCTTTGCCTTTTTCTTGCCCTTTCCAAAGCGTTGTTTCTTCCTTCGCTTTTTGCCTTTTTTGTCTTCTTCGCTCGAATATGAAGAGCTAGAAGAACTGTCAGAAGAAGAAGAAGAAGAAGAACTGAATCTTTGCTTCTTTGTTTTGCTTCTTCTGTTTCTTTTCTTTGTCAAATGTCGACTGACAACCCAAATAACCCGGGAAGTTAGTGCCTTTCTTCTGCTTTTTGCCGTGCTTTTTGGCTTTCATTTACGCGTCAAAAATCTGAGCAATCCGTGCATCAACCACCTCTTCTAATTCCTTCTCTAAATATTGCTTGTGATCAGAAGGTTTCTTGAGAGCGGGTTTCGGGGGTGGTGTTGTGGTTTTCTGCCACTGTGCATGCACTTCCTGAAAAGAAGTCTCACTCATATATTTTGTCAATTTCTGGTCCTTCACAAAACTGAGCATCATCTTTGTTGCATCGCCGATCAATTGATGACGCTCCATCTCTCATTGCTCCGCCTGAGTAGACTGAGGCGGGCCATACTCTCTGCCAGAATCTTCATTGTGATCGCTGCCCACATCTCCAGATGCAGAGGGAGTCAACTGATCCTTGCGAGAAGCCATAGGTGCCGCGAGAAAAATAAAATTTGGGAATCGGATTTCCTGTAGAAGAGAAATAGACCGTGCTTTGATACCAGTGTAACATACTTGGACACTCCAAGTCAAGAATCAATCACAACAGCACCAAATAACCACTTCAATACAATTCACAGATCACAATAGATTTGCATTGGCCCAGTGGAGTTCCATGCCTAGAGATATTGGCCCCAAAGACTGGCACCCTTTTCAGTATTTCTTTGTGTATTAATCAATGTTCAAAGTACAAGAGAGCGGTTAGGGTTTCACTCTCAGACTCTGCGTCCAGATGCTCTCGAGAGTGAGCCCAAAACCGCTTATTTAGGGATGCCAAAAGCAGAGCCCCAAAATCTTCAAAAATAAAGCAAACTCTCTTTTTCTCTCACAAACTCACTTGAATTTTCTACAAACAAAGCAAGGGAATTTCTATCTCTCTCTCTCATGCTCAATTGCATCGCCCAAAAGCTGGAAATCAGTGCCATAAATTCCACCGCAAAACCCGAAAGTCCCTACTGTTGCCACGTGGAATTTCTATCGCCAAAATTAGGGTTTCAGCCACAGTTAGGGTTTCAGTAGCAATTAGGATTAGGGTTTCCAAAATTAGGGTTTTTGCAAAAATTAGGGTTTGCAGGTTTTAGGGTTTCTACAAAGTAGCCACATCATCACTTTGTGACAGGTGTTCCTGATGCGTCACAAGGTGGGTGACGGGTGCATCGAAAAGGGAATATTTATAGTCAAGAGGAAATTCCGAATTGTGTTAGAATTGTGCACAAGGAAAAGCAAGCACTTGAATGAAGATGGGTTTAGAGGCAACTTTGAGGAAAAACGGATGTTTTGTGAGAAAGCGGGATTGCTTTTCAAAAAAGAAGATTCTTTCCCATGAGAAAGTCTATGTCTGCATTGCAATTGTGCATATGATTGCATTCAGGGATGCCTGGGAAGTGCTGTGAAAGCATTGTTTTCAACTTATAAGGTTTTATTGAGTTTTTGGACAGATTCATATCATTTTTAAAGGTGACCGGCCGCCCACTTAATGAGTGGGCAGCCTATGATTAAAAAAAGCAGTATAAACTAGCTAGTGATTTTTCTCTTTTTCTGGCAGAACCAAAACAAAACAAAACAAAAAACGGCCGCGATCTCTACGCGAGCAGCCTGCGCTCAGCTATTCGTGCCGTGTCTAGCACTACAACATAACACCCAGATTTCGACGCACCACATTTCGAGGCACTATACCTTTCCACGCGTCTTTCGACGAGCATGCTGCTCGTCGATATACATGTCGATAGAGGCATCGAAATACGCGTGGCAATGCCTGTCGAAAGGTAAATGTTACCACACGTATTTCCACACATAATTCCACGCGTATTTTGATGGTGTATTTCGAGGAAAAAAATTTGGGGAAAAAAAAAGAAAATCCACACGTAGGCAGTCATTTTTGCGTGCGAGCGCACGGACAGATCTGCTCTTGGAAACCTGCAGCGCAGGTATTATGAATCTCTCTCCCCCCCCCCCCCCCCCCCCACCCCACCCCCCCTCTCTCTCTCTCTCTCTCTCTCTCTCTCTCTCTCTCTCTCTCTCTCTCTCACTCACTCACAAGCTACATCGTGTGTGTGTGTGTGTGTAGGAGAGAGAGAGAGAGAGAGAGAGAGAGAGAGAGAGAGAGAGAGAGAGATAGATAGATTTTATTATCGTCCTCGGAGGTCAAATATGACCTATGGGACCAAAGTTACATGTGATGTAGTATGTGTATGGCTGATGAGTGACTCTCGATGCTCCAAAATTGTAGTGATGAGAGTCGCAATGGAGAGCCCACACTTTGGCTGGGAGAGGAAAGTGTGTAGGTCTAAGTTATGGCTGAAAATGTCAGAGAAGCAAGTTCGGATGTGATCAAAAGCTGAGCACTCTAGTAGTGTGTGGTACTCAGACTCTCGAACTTGCATGAGCATAATGTGCACAATCGATTTGACTCTTCTCCATTGCCCCAACGCCCTATCTCGCATCGAAGGAAATGGGAGCTAAGCCGAATTGCTGCGATAGTGCATATCGCGGACAAGGGAATAGGCTCAAGCATGTAAGTGTGAGTACGGTTTCCTCTCTCAGCGAAGAACATGGTTTTGTAGTTGGGGGCAATATAGGTGGTGTAATGTATGAAGCGTGACCCACCAGATTTCTCCCAAGCCGTAATACATTGGCGTTGTAGAAAAGCTTCATTCACTTGAGAGTCAATTGAAGCATCATGTAGCAAGTGTAATGCATCCCATCTCCCAAACCACTTCTTTATGTCTTGCATCCATCCCGTGCTCAAGATCTTGCTTTTATGCGTCTTTTGAACTTTTTTGCTTGCTTCCCATGCAATTGTAGGAAGTCGATGTGAGGGGTTTTGACGCATCTTTATCATGTACTCCACAACCCTTTCCATGCCCATAACCTCAATTGGAAGAGATCCCGACTCAAGAAGTAAGATCATATATGGTGTTTGTGTCTTAACTTGGAGAAAGTTTGTAAGAAAACGCTTTTGGACATTCTCAAACTCTTTCCAAGTAGACTTTGAGATGCTCCCGCCCCACACTTCAACTCCATAAAGAAGAACCGGTGTCACCAATGCATCAAAAAGATACTTCTTGAGAACCCAACACTTGATGTTTCCCGCATTACACATGTTCTCAAATGCATAATATGCTCTCTTTCCCGCTTCCAAACGACGCATAGCACATTCATGCCACTTGTGATTGGATGGAACCTCAAGGCCAAGGTACTTAAAGCTCTCAACAACTTCAAGTGTCTCGTTGTTGTACACAATGCATGGCTTCTCCTTATGGTTGGTTTTCACAAGCATAACCTTTGTTTTGGATTCATTTACAATCAGCCCACTATGCAAGCAAAAGTTCTCAAGGACAACCATAAGCTTTTGTGCATCTTCTAAAGTGTGTGCTAGAAGCACTACATCATCCGCATACAACAAAAGCATGATTACCGCATTGCAAATAGTGACCTCTTCAATGCCTTCTTCTTGCATAAAGTCAAGTACCATTTGTTCCAATTGATCGATGCATAGACCAAAGAGAGTTGGTGATAATGGACATCCTTGTTTAACCCCAATAGTGCTTACAAAAATTTCTGAAATTTCTCTTCCCATGCGCAATTGACAAATCACCTTCTCATAGATTCGAGAAACCGCAAGCATAAACTCACTTGGCACTTGGAGTTCTTCCATCCTTCTCCACAAATTGTTACGTGGAATCATATCAAAGGCTTTCTTAAAGTCTACAAAACAACAATACAATCGCTTGCCTTTCAACCGACTTTCCTCCATGAGAACACGAAGAGTGACAAGATGATCAATGGTGCTATGGCATCGACGAAAACCCGCTTGTCCCTTTGCACGCTTGTCATTCTCTTCAGCCCAATCACTCAATTTCATCTCCATTATGCACCCAAACCACTTTGCCATAAGAGACCCAATCATTATAGTCCGGTAGTTGCTTACATTCTTTACATCCCCTCCTTTATGCAAAGGCTTAACCCAATTAGTACTCCAATCATAAGGCATACCATGTTGAAGTGCAAGGTTGAACATATCACACATCCACTCATGGGTAAAATCTCCCGTCCATTTGATCATCTCCGGCTTGATACCTTGAAGATCTCCCGCTTTGCGAGTGGCCAACTTTTCAAGCCCACCGCATACATCCTCAATAGTAAAAAAAGACGGCATACATGGGAGTGAACCATAAAATGGCATTTTTTCAGTATTTTCTTGCTCATATAATTGCCTACAATGTGTGTACATATCCATTAGACTCAAGTTACCAAAATTCTCAACCCGCTTGCCTCTCAAGTTTCTCCAAAATCTTCCACATGCATGTGCCTTTTCTTGGACTTGAAATTCTTGTTGCTTTACTTCCCATCTTCTTCTCTTCTTTTGAATCAATGCCTTGTATGTACGTAAATGACATTGATAGTTGTCTTTGTCCATAGTTGCATCAAGCTTTATCAAGGACTTTCGAGCATCTTGACATTCTTTATCAAACCACCTTTTGCGTGATCTATCTTTGTGGATACCATGGAGATGCTTTATGGCAAAGCATTCTTCCGCACAAGAACAAATAGCTTTCTTGAAAGCTTCCCATTTAGTTTCCAATGGTGCATCACATTGAAGCTTTGTCATCCATAATTTTTGCTCAACCATTTCAATGTACATTGGTGCCCGTTTGAAATCTATACATAGTGATAACTTCTCTTTCCTTTGGCTGAGATTATCATTCTTAGTTGCTTCTCCACATGAAAGGTCAATACATAAGGTGCGATGGTCGGATTCCGGGGTCCATTGACCAAACATAAAACTCTTTATGCGATACATGATGGCTTCAGAGAGTAGCATATAGTCAATCACACTATCCCCATTATGTCTTCTACATGTAAATCCATTGGTTCCACTCCACAAAGATACACCATTGGCAATGAGCATACCCGTGCTATTACACATGTGTAAAAGTAACTTTCCATAGTGATCCGGCTCTTTCTCATCCATTGAAGTACGATCATACAAGTGAACTTCCTCCAACTCCCTTGAAATGTATGGCATATCAAATTGTTGAGTATCATGTTGCAATGTTTTTGTGCGAGCATTCATATCCCCAAATACAATAACATCACCTTCACCTTTGAAATAAGCAATGTCCTCTTCCAAATCAGAAAATGGTTGATCTCTATCCATGCAAGCATAAAAGGGAGAATCATGATGAGGAATGTAGCAACCAGCTACAAAAATGGGTGCTCTTTTTGGTGTCATAATTTTCAGCCATACATAACGTTTGTACTTGTCATCTTTCACAATTGATACAAAATCTTCCAATCCTTTCTTAACCATACATGCTAACCCTCCTTGTCCTCTTCGTTGCTTGAGATTCTTTGACCACATCAATGAATGTACATTGTAATCCTCCAAGCCGTTAATCCTTTGTGTATCATGCTCCCAAGTTTCAACAAGAAGTACAACATCGGCTTTGCTTGTTAGTTCATCAATGCCAACCCCCGCATTCCATGGGTATCCATTACAATTCCAAAAGCATATTTTCAATTGTAACTCGGTCTCATAGGTCACGCATCCCTATTTGCTTGAGAGACTTGCCTCCTCCTTGGGTACATTTTCTTCATGAGATATCTCTTTGTTTTTATTATTCTTTTCCTCATATGCCTTGCGACGCATATTTTGTTGCTTAATAGTGCGATCTTCACATACAAAACATTTTGTATCCCTCAAATAGATCCAGCTATTATCAAGGATAATCTTTCGCTTGGTCTCATCCGGCATGGTGCATACAATTGGCCGTTCTCCCGAGCGAGGAGCTCCTTGCTTCCCCACTCTATGCGCTCCATAGACCATAACTCCGGACATGCCAAAGTGGGTTTTGAAGAAATCTTCAATAACAATGGCAAGAGAAGGAGGTGTCTCTAACTTCTCTTCGGGAATTCCACGAATAACAATGTTCTTGGAACGTCGCTCCCGTTCCTTCAACTCCTCCACATCCACATTCTCAACATTCTTTGTTTGAACCATAGCTTGCATGAGTGAGGAATTAGAAACCACATTGCTACCACATACATCAGCCCAAGACTTGTTTGTGCATACATTTTTCATGTCGTATACATCCCGGCTCATAGTGTCAAATTTCTCCTCTTTCAATACATGGTCATGCTCTACTTTGCTCATCCGCTCCTTCAAAGCATTCAAGTCCACAAGAGAGCGTTTACATTCCTTGACTTCCTCTTCAAGTTGCATCAAACGTGTTGTTTGCATCTCAAGTGTCCTCTTGAGATTCTCATTCTCAACCACAAGTACCCTTAGTGTGCCATTCTCCATTGCAAGTGCTCGTAAGTCTTCGCCTTGTTTGTTTACGGTCTCTTGCAATGATACCAAGTACGCCATGATCATGGTTTCCGATGTCGTTGGTTGGGTGGTTGTGTTGCTATCTCCATACTTAGGAGATTTTGGATCATTTTCCACAATGTTTGTGGACCTTGTTGAAGAAGAAGAACCCTTGCGACTGTCGGAAGACATTGTATGTAAAATAGGAGATGAGAATCAATTTTGTTGAACCTGTTCACTTCGGAAATGCTGCTACAGAAATGCCTTCTATAACTCTGAAAATCTCTGTCCTTACATCAATGCGTAGAGGACTTCGTGCTCTTCGATTGAGGCTATAGATCACCCAAATCGGAGTTCGGATGAAGAAGTTATGATCAAAAGAGTGGACTGCTGTCTACTAGGTCAAAAAACGGCTGCACTGAGAGAGAGAGAGAGAGAGAGAGAGAGAGAGAGAGAGAGAGAGAGAGAGAGAGAGAGAGAGAGAGAGAGATAGAAAGATAGATAGATAGTTCTATTATCATCCTGGGAGGTCAAATATGACCTATGGGACCAAATGAACATGTCACGTGGTGTGAGTGGAGTTCATAAGTGACTCTCGATGCTCAAAAATGGCTGAAATGAGCGTCGCAATAGAGAGTCCACATTGTGGTTGGGAGAGGAAGGTATGTAGGGAGAGATCATGGCTGAATATATGGGGAAAAGAGGACCTAATGTGGTCAAAAGTTAAGCACTCAAGTAGTGTGTGGTACTCACTCTCTCGCACTTGACGAGGGCATAAGGTGCAAAGTCGATGACACTCTTCGCCAGTGCCCCAACATTCTGTTTCGCACCGTAGAGAATGGGAGCTAAGACGAATGGAGGCAATGGTGCGGATCGCACTCAACGGGATGGGCTCAAGGATGTAGGAATGGGTTCGGTTACCTTGTTCCGAGAAGAAGAGAGATTTGTAGTTTGGGGCAACGTGTGTGGTGTAATGGCTGAAGCGAGAACCTCCGGATTTCTCCCAAGCCGTGATACATTGGCGTTGCAAGAAGGCCTCATTAACTTGGGAGTCGATCGACGCATCCTTGACCAAGTGACATGCATCCCATCTTCCAAACCATTTCTTGATATCAAGCATCCACCCCGAACTTAGTATTTTGCTCTTGCATGTCTTTTGAACCATTTGACTTGCTTCATATGAGATCCTAGGAAGTCGATCCAAAGGGCTACGTTGTGTCTTACACATGTACTCCACAACCCTTTGCATGCCCAAGACCTCAATGGGAAGCAATCCGGACTGAAGAAGTAAGAGCATGTAGGGTGTTTGTGTCTTGACTTGGAGAAAGTTGTTGAGAAAACGCTTTTGGACATTCTCAAACTCTTTCCAAGTAGACTTCCCGATGATTCCACCCCACACCTCCACTCCATAAAGAAGCACCGGTGTCACCAATGCGTCAAAGAGGTACTTTTTGATAGCCCAACACTTGATCTCTCCTGCATTGCACATGTTCTCAAATGCATAATAGGCCCTCTTTCCGGCTTCCAAGCGACGCATTGCACAATCCTTCCATTTATGATTGGATGGAACCTCAAGGCCAAGGTACTTGAAGTGATCTACCACTTCAAGTTTCTCATTGTTATATACAATGCATGGATTTTCATCATTGAGGGTCTTTACAAGCATAACCTTGGTTTTGGATCCATTCACGATCAGCCCGCTATGTAGGCAAAAGCGTTCCAAGACACTCATAAGCTTTTGTGCATCTTCTAAGGTATGTGCCAAGAGCACTACATCATCGGCATAAAGCAAAAGCATGATCACCGCATTTCCAATCTTAACCTCTTCTATGCCTTCTTGCTACATAAAGTCAAGAACCATGCATTCCAATTCATCAATGAGTAGCCCAAAGAGGGTTGGGGAAAGTGGGCATCCTTGTTTGACACCAATAGTGCTTGCAAAAAATTCTGAAATTCCATCTCCCATACATAATCGACATATCACTTTTTGGTAGATGTGAAAGACTGCATGCATAAATTCTCTCGGCACTTGAAGGCTTTGCATACGTTTCCAAAGATTTCCTCGCAGTACCATGTCAAAAGCTTTCTTGAAATCCACAAAGCAACAATACAACTTTTTTCCTTTCAATCGAGACGCTTCCATAAGAACTCGAAGAGTGACAAGGTGATCAATAGTGCTATGATGCTTTCGAAAACCTGCTTGGCCAAGTGCACGTTTGCCATTCTTTTCAGCCCATTCACTTATCTTCATCTCCATGATACATCCAAATAACTTTGCCATTAAAGAACCAACCATTATAGTGCGATAGTTGTTCACATTGTTTACATCTCCTCCTTTGTGCAAAGGTTTGATCCAATTTGCACTCCAATCATGAGGCATGCCATACTGAAGTGCAAGGTTAAACATATCGCATATCCAATATCGTGTTTTCTTGCTTGTCCATTTAATCATTTCAGCCTTGACACCTTGAAGGTCACCTGCCTTGAGAGTAGCAGGTTTCTCAAGCGCGCGGCATACATCTTCAATGGTAAAGAAGGGAGACATAAACGGAAGGGAGCTACAACACTCCATCTTATCAACATTGGGTTGCTCATAGAGATTCTTACAATGCATATACATATCCTCAAGAGTCAAGTCACCAAAGCTCTCAACGCGCTTGCCTTTTAGATTTTGCCAAAACTTGCCACATGCATGTGCTTTCTCTTGTGCTAAAAGAAGTTGTTTTTCGACTTCCCACCTTCTCCTCTTCTTTTGAACAAGTGCTTTGTATGTGTGTGAACATTCCAAGTAAACTTCCTTGTTTTTTATTGCATCCAAACTTAGCAAGTGTTTTCGGGCTTGACTACATTCCATGTCAAACCATTTCTTCTTGGTGCTACCCTTCTTAGACCTTTTGCAAGACATGTGTTTCACCGAAAAGCATTCCTTCGCACAAGAGAAAATTACTTCTTTGAAAACCTTCCACTTGCATTCTAATGTTGGGCTCTCTTGATGCTCTATCATGCTTAACATTTGGTCCACCATATCACATATATAAGTGCTCGTTTGAAGTCTAGACGTAGGTACAAATGATTCACATCATGATTGGAGGCTACATGCTCGGGCCGTTTACCACACTTGAGGTCAATACATAACATCCTATGATCCGATTCGGGATTCCATTCACCAAGAGTAAAGCTTTGTATGCATTCTAGAGTGGCTTCCGAGAACAACATATAGTCAATCACGCTAGCACCGTTGTGCTTTCTACATGTAAAGTCATTGGTGCCTTGCCATAGAGATACACCATTTGCAATGAGCATTCCGGTACTATTGCACATATGTAGAAGTGACTTTCCATAGTGATCCACTTCTTTTGCATCATTAGAACTTCGATTATACATGTATGAGTCATCCATTCTTCTTGAGACATGCGGCAAGTCTACTTGTTGTGTGTCGTGTTGTAGCATATTTGTGCGAGCATTCACGTCTCCAAAAACAATGACTTCACCTTGATCCTTGTAATGAGCAATGTCTTCCTCTAGTTCAACAAAGGGTTGATCTCTATCCATATTCAAGCAAGCATAAAAGTTGGAGTCATAGTGAGGAATGTAGCAACCGGCCACAAACATGACTTGACCATTTGGTGGACTGATTTTCAGCCATAAGTAGCGTTTATACTTATCTTCTTTGACAATGGAAACATCTTTAAAACCCTTTTTGATCATACATGCTACACCTCCTTGGCCTCTTCGTTGCTTTGCATTTTTGGCCCACATCAAAGAAGGCACATCGTATTTGTCAAATCCAAGAATTCGCTGCGCATCATGCTCCCATGTTTCGACAAGAAGTATGACATCGGAGTCATTGGTAAGCTCATCAATGCCAATTCCCGCATTCCATGGATACCCGTTACAATTCCAAAAGTTTATTCGCAAGCGTGAGTTGGTCTCATAGATCATGTGTCCCTATTTGTTGGGTAGACTTGCATCCTCCTTAAGTGGCTTTTCTTCTTGAGGTGGTACCTTAACCTTCTTGCTTCTTTCCTCATATGCTTTGCGACGTACATTTTGTTGCATAATAGTGCGATCCTCATATACATTACAACCTGTCCCTTTGAGGTAGATCCAACCATTGTCAAGGATGATCTTTCTCTTTACCTCATCAGCCATGGTACATACAATAGGTCTTTCTCCCGAGCGAGGGACTCCTTATTTTCCAACTCGATGTGCACCATAAGCCATGATTCCTGACATGCCAAAGTGTGTAGCAAAAAACTCTTCAATAGCAACTGCAAGAGATTGGGGTGTTTCCATGCTTTCCTCCTTGATTCCACGAATGACGATGTTCTTTGAGCGTTTTTGTCGTTCGTGGAATTCTTGAGTGTCCACATTCTCTACATTCTTTGCTTGGACAACGGCTTGCGTGATAGGAGATGTAGAAACCACATTATCCTTACATATATCAGCCCATGATTTGGATGCATTTCTCATCTCACATACATCATGTCGTATCGTATCTATTGTTTCCTCTTTCAATACATGATCACTCTCAACTTTGCTCAAGCGCTCTTTCAATACATTCATGTCAACAAGAGAGCGTTTACATTCTTGAACTTCATTCTCAAGTTGCATCAAGCGTGTTGTTTGCATTTCAAGAACCTTCTTGAGGTGCTCATTCTCCACAACGAGAACTCTTAAAGTACCATTCTCCATTGCAAGTGCGCGCAACTCTTCACCTTGTTTGTTGACTGTTTCTTGTAACGAGATCAAGTAAGCCATGATCATTGCTTCCGTTGTTGTAGATGATGTGGTTGGATTAGCATCCAAATTCCTTGGAGATTTTGCATCATTCTCCATGGCGAGTGTGGCTTTTCCACCCTTGCGAGTTCTGTCTGACATTGCCTTCAAGTCGGCAACAAAAACGCAAAGTTTTGACAGTTTTTTCAGTTCTGAGATGTTGTTACAGCAAAGCCTTCCATTACACACACAGAGAGAGAGAGAGAGAGAGAGAGAGAGAGAGAGAGAGAGAGAGATAGGGAAATAGAGAGAGAGAGAGAGAGAGGAAAATAGAGAGCGAAAGCAAGATCGAGAGAGAGAGAGAGAGAGAGAGAGAGAGGGAAATAGAGAGAGAGAGAGAGAGAGAGAGAGAGAGAGAGAGAGAGATAGGAAAATAGAGAGAGAGTGAGAGAGAAAGAGAAAGAGAGATAGCGAGAGCGAGAGCGAGAGAGAAAGAAAGAGAGATAGGGTATGTAGAGAGAGAGAGAGAGAGAGAGAGAGAGAGAAATAGAGAAATAGAGAGTGATATATATATATATATATATATAGAGAGAGAGAGAGAGAGAGAGAGAGAGAGAGAGAGAGAGAGAGAGAAATAGCGAGATAGCCAGAAAGAGAGATAGAGAAAGAGAGAGAATTAACTAGAGATAGCTACGGAGATGGATAGAGAGAGTGAGAGTGAGAGAGAGAGATATAGTAGTAGATAGAGAAAGTTGGCGTGAAAGAGTTAGCTAGGCTGACCAATTGTGTGAAAAGGACAGAAACTCTCTCTATCCCTCTCTCTCCCTCTAGAAGAAACTATGGAACTAAAAGAGGCAAAGGGGTTTTGCCCACTACATGCATTGTCATGTACACCTGGGAGAGCACGTATGTGTCTACCCATATAGGATTTGACCAATAAAGACGATATTTTGACCCGGTGGTCTTGATCTCCATACACCTCTGGACCGAGGTGTACGGAGATCGATCAAGGCTAGAGAATGTGAGATAGTTTACATTGTGAGGAGTATATATATTAAAACAACATTCATAATCATTGTAGATGGCAACATCATCAACTAACATGGAGAAAAAGATTGCATGCTCGTGCACGCTCTGCAAGTATCAAATCCTGCGCAAGCGTAGGATATGTAATGAGCATGTACACAAGTACAAAGAGTTTGCTAGAGAAATCATACAGAATCTACGATACGACTCCTACGGAACGGGCATTGATTTTCGCGACATAACACCTACATCTGAGAGAAAGAGAGAGAAAAAGGATTATGCGTGAAGTTCCGAACAATATAGAGCCAAGGATGGAAGCAGAAAAGGGCTTACAGATAGAGGACGACGGCATGGAGGAGATGTTGGATGCCTTCTTCCAGACAAGTGAGGAGAACGCTAATGAAGCGGCACTAGAAGCCGTGCACCTATCTCTTGAAGACATGTTGAGAAAGTTGGCACGTCAACCAATCTATGAAGGTGCCAAAATATATGTGCTTCGTACTTGTCTGACGTTTTTGAATCTGTAGTCAGTGTACGGGTGGTCAGATGCAAGCATCACTGCTTTGTTTAGGTATGTAGCTTACAAAAGAGATTTTTCAATTGCAACGGTGATGTGCTTAGGGAGCTTTTAATTTAATGTGGCTTAAACAGGTTGTTGTGGGAGAAACTTCTCTCGGCTGGCAATGAAATGCCCCCCTCCAGGCCAGACGCAAAGCGACTATTGACCTCAATTGGCTTGGACTACAACAAGATTCATGCATGTCCAAATGATTGCATTCTTTTTCACAATGAATTTGCAGATTGTCTATCGTGTCCTAAGTGCAGAGCAATGCGCTACAAACAAGATGCGGTTGGCGAGACAGTGCCAGCTAAAGTGTTGCGGCATTTCCCTATTTTTCTGAGGATAGAAATCATGTTTTGTTGTGGTTCCATTGCAAAGTTGATGCGGTGGCATTCTACGAATAGATCCACTGACGCAACATTTAGGGTGCCCGCTCATTCAAAGGCTTGGAGGCACATTGAAGATACCTGGCCACATTTTAAGAGTGAACCACGCAATTTTCATTTGGGCATGGCAATGGATGGAGTCAATCCATTTGGCTTCAGTTTATCAAGGCCACCATCGTTATCTTCCAGATGCATCACTTGCGCGAAGGTCAGCTTGGTCGCGTCGAATGTCATCCTATGCATGTACAAGAGTGGCGTCGCCGATGGGAGCAACATGAGGGGTAACCTATTCCAGGAATGAAACGTTTGTCCATTCTCTATACGTTGCCGTACGGGGGTGATGTACAGATTAACCATTTGATAGATCCAATGCATATATTCAAGAATGTGGGAGAGCTCCTCTGGAAGACAATCATGGGAATGAAAGACAATCGAGATTCACGAGATGATTTGCTATCAGTTGGAAAGATGCCAGAGATGTGGCCTTTCACCAATGCAGTTGACCAGACAAAGCTTCCAAGAGTGCCATGGGTATTGCTAAAAAGCGAGGAACCACAAGTCAAAAGGGTGATTTCAGAGTTCAGGATGCCAACAAGATACATGCGATGTCTCAAGACAGCATTCACCCGTGACGATCAACTTTCAGGACTGAAATCGCACAACTGGCATAAGTTCTTGCAATTTATTCTTCTAATTGCGATCAAGGGGTGTTTAACGGAGGAAGTGCGGTCCTGTATATACAAGATTTCAGAGCTAGTGCAGATCCTGCTTCTATGAGTGCAGATGCATTTATGGCTTCGTCACACAGATACCGCCCAGTCATATGGTAGATACGTCTCAATACTGGGTAGCCAGAGGCACGGGTACCATGCCTCCGGGCTTCACACCCGAGGGTCTGACGCCTATGGGGGGACACCTATGGGGAGGGACGCCTATGGGGGGGAAGCGCCTAAGGGGGGGACACCTATGGGTACGACGCCTGTGAGGTCTCCCATCACAACCACTTTGACACCTAGCGGTACGGCAGAGGCGGGTACGTCCTCATCTCTGTAGCACAGGCGCACTCGCCGATCTCGGCGATCGTCAGGTGGAGGTGGTGGTTGCTGTGGAGAAGGGTCCACAGATGCTTCGACCCCTCCTCGCTCACGACCCCCATCCTACCCAGGCACACCTCTCAACACACCTCTTAGCACACCTCAGAAACCTTGGGGGGGCACATGATCCTAGTGTCTCCAAGCTCTATACTATATGGATAGATGGTTTTATTGACATGGATAGAGTCGGGACTGAGATGAGACAGCGGGTTCGCCAGCTTGCGGAGCAGCAGTTTTTGACCAACATTCTGTCGCCTTGGCTTGAGCAGGATCTTAGCAAAATCAATTATATAGTGGAGACCATCATGAGAGAGTATCAGCCTACTCCGGATTCATAGGATCTTCCGAGGAGGTGGATCAATGGTGTTGCAGACGCCGTGAAACATCGTCGACATGTAGCTCGTTGGGCTTTCAGGACCAGCTCGCCGAAGCCTTCGGGCATCTCACATGAGATGTGGCAGCAGATCAGGGAGGATGAGCGGTTCAGACAGTAGTGTCAGGCCGCAGAGGTACGACAGATGACCAGGGGCACATCTCATCTTGGCAACGGAGGCTTCGACACCTTTCTCTATGAGTTTGTGAGTTTCCAATCCAATCCTAGCTATGGTAATTTTTTAAAAACTCGATGAATCATGTATTCTTAATTACTTTGGTTTTTGTATAAACGCAAAATCTTGCAATGCATCGAGCCCCGACATGCCAGGAGGAGACAGATGGATATCGGAGAGGCATGTATGAAGTATTGAATGATCTTGCTGCTGCCGCAGAAGAGCCTGTACTGGGAGGCCTTAGAGTCTCACTGATCGATTGAGGTGAGACGTTAATATGTGTGAGTTGATTTAATTAACTAAGTATATGTGAAGTAATATCAATACTAATTTTGTGACTTGTCCTATGTGCAGGTTGTGACGCGTAGTCATTAGTGGATTTCTATATATGTTTTGTGAGACACAGACACGCTTTTGTGTCCCTTTTTTGTATGGACATGGTTATGGTTATTGTTCAGACATGATTATGGTTATTGTTTAGACATGATTATGGTTTTTTTTTTTTTTATGGTTATGGTTATTGTTCTTGTATAGACATGGTTATGGTTATTGTTTTGTTTATGTTTATGTTTAACTTTATGGTTATGGTTATTGTTTTGTTTATGGTTATGGTTATCATTATGGTTTTGATCAATATGGTTATGGTTATGGTTTTAATTTGGTTATGGTTTTGCACAAAGTTCGTTATATATAAAGTTCGTTATGGTTATGGTTTTGCACAAAGTTCGTTTCATTTCTTTCATTTGCCTTAAATCTCATGTGAGATCCTACGTGGATATCACGTAGGAGGCGTATACATATGGTTTTTTTAAAAAAGTTTATGTTAAAACGAAGGGAAATCTGCCGAAATTTCTGCTGGAGCATGGTTGATTTTGGTGGTGCTTGCTTTCTTGGGCAAAGGATAGGCAGTCTGGCTGTGGCTGTGTCTATCTTTTCACTGGGCACAGGCCAGGCTGCCTGTCCTCTGCCCATTTTTTTTTTTTGATATGGTCGTCGAAATACGCGTCGATAAGGACGTCAAAAACAATGTCTTTCGACACGTATATCGACGTGTATTTCGACGTTTTTATAGGAACGAGTATTTTTACGCACTTTTCGACGGATTGCGTCGAAATCTACATTGAAGGCACCTTTTTTTGTAGTGTAGGAACTATAAAAGCATCACATGCTCTCACTCAGAGGACGAGATCAATGTTTTGCAAGAAGAAGATGCTGTTGCAGATTTCATCCGCAAAGAAGACGTTGCCGGTGATGCCCATGGCTGCCCCAAGTGTACCAGATGTCGCCAAGACCCAGTGTGCGAGTTCTCTCATGAAGAAGCGCCTACGGAGCGTGTTTCCATCGCAAAAAGTTTCTGTTTTTCTCTGTTTTCAGCCCATAAACGTCATAGACGGGGCTGATTTATGAGAAGGAACCCGAGAACACACCTCTTTTGGGTGTAGGATTGGAAGAGAGGATTTTCTATGTAGAGATCTCTTTTGGGGAGTTGCTTTTTGAGAACCGAGCTGCATTTCAAGCGTTGAGATTGTGAAGGTAACTAATTTCATGTTATGATCTTTGATTATTTGATTTCAGGTGTACTTCATCTTCGTGAGGGAGTAGGAGCAGAGGAAGGCACAAGCCTCTACAGGATAAAAGCGCTCTGAGAGGAATTAGAGCCTGATCAGTCCAAGGGTTTCATACCCGAGTTTGGGAAGTAGATCCCTGGATCTGAGAGTGGTAGACTCTCAAGATGTGATCCAGAAGTTTAAATTCCCAAGGGAAGGACTTCATGTCTGGGAAAGCAGAGTTATTCTGCAAGAAGAGGTCTCTGGGAACAGAGTCGGAAAAGAGTTGCAGGGATGTCATGCCCGGAGTCTGGAAGGTGAGATCCAGAGGTGAGAACCTTGATTCTCGAGGATTTGGAATAAGGAACGGAAGTTCCTTGGAATACGGTTTTGCCCTAGGAATAGGAAGCCGAGGCTTCCGAGAACCATCAAGTCTTATTCTAGAACGAACATGGTAATACGTTCGGTTCAAGTGCTTGTATAGGCTTTTCCTCAGTAATAAAGATACTATTACAAGGGGGGACCGGCCCATCTTCTGGTCCCAAGTATTGTGGGGTCTTCTCACTCTCTATCTCGCTCTCTGTCTATTTCTCTCTATATACTCCGGCTTCAGTAATAAGTGATAAATCCTATTTATTTGAATGTATTTTGCTATGCGCTCTCGTTTGTCACAGCATCAGTGGGAGAACCTAGCTCCAAACCTATTGTGCCATGGGGTAGTCCCACCCCGGGGAGGTCACCTAAGAAAAATGTAACCAATCACGTGAGTTCAACAGAAGGGTATTTAAAGTTCTTGAAACTTACAGAAATATATATACAGAAGGACATTATTTTTTCAAATTTGAAAAAAACTTACAGATTTTAAAAGAAAAGGGTACATTATATTCCTAAACAAATTCACAGATAAGGGGTTTTACAAACATGTCTTGAACGCTCGTGATATGGTAGTTTTACACATAGTAAACCCCCCGAGAGTCCCACAAATAGTGTCGTTGACTCTCCATAGGATGGCCACAAGCCGCACATGCTACAAAAAAGCTGTTGTGTACCAACGACCTCCCAACTGCTGTAGCTCTGTGCATGTTAGCAGCAAGCTAACACGGACACCATTTTTCGAATTTCTCCTTGTAAAACAATTTTTATTTTGATCAATCAAGAATATTGTAACTCCTATTTTCTCAGATAAACTATGTAATTAATGAACGGAGGCTACAAGCTTCCAGATTGTAGCAGCCAGTCATTTCTTAGCTTTGGTAGAACTCCAGATTATTAGTTTTGACCACCCAAAAACCTTGGCTAAGGTATAAAAGCCAATTTTTGTAAGTTTTGGATAAGAAATACACAGCGTGAGCTAACGGCGCTCACTTCTCTCCTTCTCATCCTTCCTACTCCCTCTTCGGTTGTCACATTGCAAATGCGTTTGCTGCATTGCAACCGCAGGTAAGAGCTCTACGCATTGACGTAAGCCATTCACAGTATCTTATAGCTGTTGGCATCGCTGACCCGCGGCCTAATTTCATCATAACTAGGAATTTACATGTTCAAATAAAAAACTAAGCATAGGCCGGGTATCGGGGCATCATTGCTAAGCATTTAGATGCATTTGGGTCGAAAAAAGCTAGGTCAAAATTCCACTGCTATTAATAATTGCGATTTTGAAACTTGACCTAAAGTGGGATTTTAGGCCATAGGAATGTGTGCTTAGGTCTTATAAACTTGTCCTAGAAGTTTCGTTACATTTGGATGTCATTTGATGTTGTAACGGATGTGATTTGCTTGCCGATGAGCGATTGGCTTTTGGTGATTTCAACCACTTGAGTGTAGCATGAGCTAGATGCGAGTTGTTAGTTGTTTTCCAAGAGATTGACAACCTCTTGTAGCCTCTATGCACTAGTCAAGTCATCTTCATCCCATGGTTTGACAAATTAATCGTGGTTCTCGCTAATACTACAATAAGATAGGATAGTGAGGTTAGACATGCGTCCCACATTTGGCGCCACTGCCAAGGATCGAAGAAACCTAAACTAGGGAAAACACGAGCGTCTTGTGTAATAGTCCATTAACTTCCTCTAGGTTCACCTAGAGTAAAACTTTCTTTTTAGAATTTGCATAGCTTAAGATTGTCGTCTTTTGCTGTGTAGAGGTAGCTTGGAAGTAATCGTTCTTGCTGAGTACCTTTAGGACTGTAGGATTGTAGATTTAGATTAGGATTTGGAGAATGATTGGTAGACGAAACAAATCTTAATATCAAGATTTTGAAAAACATAAAAAACAAAAGAAAACGAGTGTTTGTGGACACTTTCCACAACCCCATTGCATGAGAATCTAGGAGTATGGTAAGTAGGATCCGAGGTGGATTTCAGAACATTGCAGAATTTCAGGTCTATGGCTAGAAATAGCTTGAAAAGACTTGAATCCACTCAATCCGACTGGAGAGTAAGCCTAAGAGTTGTTCGAACCAGTGAGTAAGCTCAAAGACACTTCGGAGTAAAAATTTCAAGAGTTGGCCAAAACTCAGATTATTTACTTTTTCTTGACATTTTAGGCCAAATTAATTTTTGACTTGATTCATAGGCTTAAAAAGCATCATAAAAAGATTGTCTTTGAGAAAATTGCAAAAAAGTGCTCATTTCAAGCCTAAAGTTAATAATCGTGATTATTAACTTTCTGCTTTAAATTGGCCAGGGTTCATACCAATGACTCATTGCATGTGTACAAACAACTTTTGTAAAGGCCCAAAAGATTTGGATCACTAAACTGGCAAAAAATTGGATAAAAACTAAAGTTTGTACTGACTTTTTGAATCTTGAGTATAAATTTGAGAAGAATTTGTCCAAACTTGTTGAGATTTCTTTCATAGGATTATGTTGATGTGATAAACAGGTGTATATGCTCAGTTGACCAAAAATTTGTAAAAATTTGTCGGAATTAAATAATCGCGATTATTTACATTTGCCCTATTTTTAAACTTTTTTGACCAAGTCTGCATACCACTAGCTTCACCATGTTGTAATAAGCCCACAAACCAAATTTGGTAAGATTTGGACCACTGGAGTGAAATTTGTGACTAAAATTGCAAAGTTAGTCTGCGGATAGATAATTGATGACCATTTGATAAAAAATTATCCAAGCTTGATGAAAATTGGCTAGTGACCTTAACTTAAGGTGCTTAAGAGATCTGGGTCAAAGTTGGGACAAAAACTTGCAAAAATATAGCTGGAGTAAATAATCGCGATTATTTTCATCTGCTTCAAAACTTGATGATTTTGCAAATTTGAGTATACCACAAGGTCAAGCACATCAAGTAGACCTCACAAATCAATTTTGGTAAAATTTATCCCAAAAGTTAGACTTAAGCCAGATTCTGAAAGTCAGAGTCTGCGGACACCGAACATTTGATAAACTTGATCAGAATTGGTCCAAACTTGTTGAAATTTTCCCAGAGACTCTAACAAGTTGTATACTTGCCAAACCTATCAAACAAGTGCAAAAAATTGACAAAAGTAAATAATCGTGATTATTTACTTCCGCTATCTAAAGACATCATTTTTTACTTTTGAGCTTATAAAGTGATAGACCAACATAATATAAGGCCACAGGGTAATTTTGGGTTCAGTCAGATCAAAATTGTTACATGTGCACTCAATTTCCAGATTGTAGATCAAACCTTTGAATTCTGCTAGAGTCAAATCTGAAAGTCAATAACTTTTCACTCCCATAGCTCAATTTGAAGTGATACACAGAGACCAATCACGAGAGTTCTCAAGAGCTCTATTGTCTTTATAGAAGAATAGCTAACTTGATTAAATTTGTACAGGAATCAGGTTGCAGATGAGGAATCAGTGGCTTGACAAAAAATTTCAATTGAATCGAGTGGAAATTGACGACAAGTCAATCCAAAGGTGAGTACTCTATTCAGGGCTTCATAAGTCTATATGAACTTTAGATATGGTCGTGTACTAGGAAATCAGGGCATACTCGGAGAAACCTCCAGTAGAGTATCTACCGAAGAAAGCGTGAATCAAGGCAATTCCTTGCACACAATTCCTAAAGAAGTCTCAGACACTTTCTCAGATTCAACATCTGAAATTTCTTCTTACTCGACTCACTCGAAAATCGGAACGACAGTGCGCTATAAGCATATACTATATTTTTACAAGACTAACTGTCATGGAGCCCAGGTTTACTTGGATCCTAACGAGGAGTATGTTATTCGCATTGATGACCATGGTATTGAGTTTGAAGAAGAGGTTAGGGCAACCAAACAAGAAAAAATGTACATGGATCAAAACAAAACTCAGTATTTACAGGTCGAAAACCCTGGCGTGATAGACAAATGGGGATTAGAAGTAAACACTATAATCCCAGATATGTCAGCAAAAGAAGGACCACCAACTTTATAATTCGAGGGATACGATCAAGTAGATTTGAAGCCTTTGAAACGGCTTAGTACGGATAATCCTAGAATCGAAGTCTATTGTTAGGAAGATAGAAACATAAAAGATCTTTTGTGGATTTATCATGCCAAACCAGGACAATTAACGGCCATGAAGATCATCTATATCTTCAAGATCAAAGATAAGGGATCAACAGACCTACCAACCACCTGTTTAGGGATTTTTATAACAACAACTTTGTTATGATTACTCCTGAGGAGGTAGAACAAACCAAATACCAAGGGTATTCTATACGGGATTGGATATTGGGGCAAGGACCAGAAACAATTCCAAGAGATGAACACCGTGAGAGATCATTTGAGAGTAATGTGAAGAAACCAGAAACCACCTCATCACGTAGAAAACCGGGTGGTGACACTAAAGCCAGTCCAGGGCTACATGAGTCACTATTTCCAACAGACTGGTTTGAAGGACTCGGAACATGACCAACTCCCAGAAGACCTGGAGTTGAACCAAATAGACGTGTCAGACCAGCTGATTTTCACATATGGGTCAAAAAAACAGTGGATCAGGGGATCCATATGACCACTTAGCAAGCTTTAAGCAAGTGCTAAGAGCAAAGCGTATATTCGATATCCATACTCAATTTGAGGGGTTTGGAATGAAATTAGAAGGAAAAGCTTTGACATGGTTCCAAAACATTCCACCAAGGTCCATAATGGACTTGAACACATTAGCTCAAGGATTTGTAGCTGCTTGTTCCGAAACGGGGATTAAACATAATACAATAGCTCAAATTTACAGCTTTAAACAGAAACATGGTGAGTTTGTTAGGAATTGTGCAACTCGAATGAAACAATACATTGCCCGATGCCCAGAGATGGAGATACCGATAGAAGAACGACTTGTATCTTTGTTTCTGGAGGGACTACTAAACAAAGAACTTCATGATATACTCTATAGTAAAAAGCATACAACCCTAGAAGCTTGTGTGTCTGATTCGATTGACCTAGGAGACAATTGCGATATCTTCAATGAAGAATATGTCCCTAAGGATAACCAAAGTGAGAAAATAGCATCCACAAAACTAACACAAGTGGGAACGGCTGTTGCGGCACCACTCTCAGCCATAGAAGATATGCTAAAAAAGGATGAACGACATGATGAACAATATGCAAAAAACACCTATGAGAGGACTAGGACAAGGGATACCTCCACAAGGACAACCAATCAGGCCACAAAAATGGTGTACAATCGAGGGTAAATGGACCAACCATGAAACCCACGAGTGCTACTTCAGACCAAAGTATGATGGGAATGTTCAGTACGTATCCATGAGGCCACAAGGACAACCCATGTACAGATATCAACCTAATATGGCCCAAGCTCAAAGACCACCAATGGGTATGGAAAGACCTCAACCTGTGTTGGGACAACAACCTCTGTCTTGAGGACACAATGCAGTGCTAGTAAAGTACATGCACTATGAAGGAGTTAGATGAACAAGCATTAGTGCCTATTACACCCTATGCAGAGCCTAGTCCATCTACAGTAATGGTAGAAGGAGATTGGTATAATCCACATCCACCAGCAATGGGAGAAAACATGACTTATGCTCCACCAGAGCTCGCACCAATGTATTATGTAGCTAATCAAGGTGTCAGACCTCCCATGGGAAGACCCATGATGAAGCCTAGAACAGGAAACTGTCATAATTGTGGTGCTAATGACCATTGGAAGAACGAATATCCAGAGCTTGACCAAAACCTCAAACCAATTGAAGCCTATTGTATACAATGTTGCAAAAATGGAGGGCACTTTCCGGAAGATTGTCCTAAGAATCCTTTGAACAAAGGAAAAACTGTCGTAAACATAGTCCAAGTGATGTCTAGTAGCTCATCAGAGAGTGAACCGATTGTTCCAATCAAGGTAATCACTAGAGCCCAGACAAATAAAAAGAAACACAACTCCTCTGATGATTCAGAGAACACAAAAAATTCTTCTCAAAGAATCAAAAGGAGCAGAAGCAAAAGATATGAGATGAGAAAACAAAAACAACGGGTTGAAATTGAAGAGAAATAAAAAATGCTAGCGTAGGACAAGTTGAAAGAAGCTGGCAGTGAATTCAAGGAAACAACCATGAAATCTGGAGGATCCATTCTGGTTGATAAAATTTTTGAGCCTATTAATGCTGCCTTGGAATCCTACCAAGCGGGACTTAAAGCAGGCCAAAACATGAAAAACAAGTGGAAAAACTATCCATTTCCATACATGGAAGCAACGAAATTGGAGGCTTATCAAAATTTGGTAAGAATCACGCAAGAAATGTTGGATAAACAAAAACCCAAGCTTGAAAGTATTGCAAAACCTGAAGAGCTTGCGGTAGAAGGAATGAAAGCAAAATCCAATGTGGTGGCAGAACCCCACCTTGAAACAAATGAAATAGAGCTTATAGTTCCGAACAACGAAGATGCCTTAGAAGAATTGCATTCATAGAGGAAGACTGGCCAGGACACTTATGGGAAAAAGTGAGAGAGATCAATGATGGGAGCCTATCTTTAAAGTCAGCTCCTATAGAGGAAGTCTGTTTGGATAACCTACCTTCTAATATGAACATGGATTTACAATCCTTGTACGGGGATTGCGGATCGGAAGCTTCAGGAATGTCCATGTTGGAATTAGGGTTGCAGAGAAACACACACAGCTTGGAGAAGACGAAGGAAGCTCAAGGCACACAATAGAGAGTGTGTTACTTAGTGTGCAATGGAAAGATAGATAGCCCTAGAGTGATGGGCGTATATACAATGCACGGGGGAAAAAACCTCCTAAAGAGGGAAAAAATGCCCCGGCGGTCCTAGTGTGTTCACACACATCACTACCACATGTATATGGTAACAAATCCCCCCTGGAGTGATGCGGTGAACGAGAGCTGGCACATGAGTAAAGGGAAGTGCCATGCCCTGAGGACAGGATCAGTCCACAAAGGGGAGTAAGCCCAAAGCTTTGCGGAAAGCTTCAAGCTTCTCACGAGACAATGCCTTTGTGAAAAGATCTGCAAGGTTGTCCTGTGTTGGCACATAAGCCAAGCTGATCTCTCCTGCTGAGAGCCTCTCCCTGACATAGTGGTAATGCACCTCAATGTGCTTTGTGCGAGCATGAAAAACTGGGTTCCTCGCAACTGCCAATGCGCTCTGACTGTCAGTGTAGATAGTGTTGGCAGTGTCCTGTCCAACACCCAAGTCAGCCATAAGGCGTCTGAGCCATACACACTCAACCGTAGCTGTGAAGACTGCCCTGTACTCAGCCTCACAACTCGAAGTGGCCACAGTAGGTTGCTTCTTGCTCAACCATGATATACATGAACTGCCAAGCATGAAACAAAAACCACTTGTGGACACTCGCGTGTCAAAACAACCAGCCCAATCTGAGTCCGAAAAAGCATGTAAGTCTGGCGGCAATGATCCCCCCTTGGGATAAAACAAGCCAAGATGTAAAGTGCCACTAAGGTAGCGGAAAATCCTCTTGACAGCCTGCCAATGCTTAGACCCTGGGCTATGCATAAATCTACTGACCTGCGAGACTGCAAACTGAATATCTGGCCTCGTGTTGCATACATAAATGAGGCAGCCAACAGCAGTTTGGTAAAGAGTGACATCAGCAGGATCGCCAGCATCATGTAGACTCAACTTCAAACCTGTTTCCATGGGAGTGGCAATAGGTTTGCAATCCTCAAGTCCAAACTTACATAGCAATGTCTCTATATAACTTTTCTGACACAAGGCAATACCACCATCACACTGCTTAAACTGTATACCCAAGTAATGATGCAACAGCCCCAAATCTTTCATCTTGAAAGTAGCATTCAAATCAGCCTTAAATTCAGCAATATGTCTTTCATTTGGTCCAGTGATCAGCAAATCATCAACATAAAGAACCACAATGAGAAATACATCATCCTCACGCTTTACATACAATGTGCTTTCTGTTGGACTGTTACGAAAGCCTCGTTTAACCAAATGAGTGTCAGCTTTCTCATACCAAGCACGAGGAGATTGCTTCAAACCATACAAAGCCTTCTTACATTTGCACACTTTGTCCTCTTGTCCTTTTATGACAAAACCGCGAGGCTGCGTTACATAAACTTCCTCAAATATGTCACCATTCAAGAAAGCAGTAACAATGTCTGATTGATGTACATCCCAACGAAAATGAGCTGCCAATGCACATAGAAAACGCACAGTAGTCATACGACAAGTGGGAGCAAAAGTCTCTTCATAATCTATGCCTTTTTGTTGTGCATAACCCTTTGCAACAAGTCGAGCCTTATGGCGATCGATCTCACCATCCGGCTTGCGTTTCAACTTGTAAACCCACTTCGTACCAATGGCCTTTTTGCCAGGAGGCAAATCACATAAAGTCCATGTGTCATTCTCTATAAGTGCATCATATTCTGATTTCATGGCAGCAATCCAATTTTTTGAATTCTGTGCTTCATCAAAAGACAGAGGCTCCTCAACATCATGTAAACTAGACACAGCCAAAGCATAACAATCTGATGCATAAGATGCATGGCGAGAGCCTGAACGAGTACGTCTAGATAAAGGTGCATCCAATTTACTGTCACGCAAAGTGTGCACCAGCCATTTTGGCATACCTCTAGCCTGCTCATTTTCAGCCCTTTCCTCATCAAGTACATCATGTACATCTGCATCAGTAATAGGCTGTTCTAAAACATTTTCAGAAACCCCCATAGGCTGTACATTTGCCTCATTGGAACTTACATTCGTATTTCCACCACTGAAAAGAGGCAACAAAGTGTCATAAATGTCCTGTGAGCTTACATTACTGTCTCTAGTACATGACAGCAAGGGTTGAACAGAATCTTCCACAAACACTACATCCCGTGAAACCAAAATACGTTTTGTTTGCGGGTGATACAACCTGTAACCTTTGCTTTTAGCACTATAACCAACAAAAATACATTTGACAGCCTTATCATCCAATTTTCTGCGCTGCACTTGTGGCACCAAAGCATATGCCAAACAGCCAAAAACACGCATGTGCTCAATAGAAGGTTTTCTATCATGCCATGCTTCATATGGAGTAATAGACTGCAAAGCTTTCGTAGGACACCTGTTAAGTACATAAGTGGCACACATGATGGCCTCAAGCCAAAAAGAATGCGGCAAAGCTTGACTTTTGACCATACATCGTGCCATTTCCGTTAGTGACCTGTTTTTCCTCTCAGCAACACCATTTTGCTGAGGTGTATAAGGCACTGTACATTGGTGTTTTATCCCACGACTAGCCAGAAATGCATTAAATTCATGAGACATATACTCCCCCCCTCGATCGGAACGGAGGGTGCCCATAGTACATTTTGAGACATTTTCAGCCATAGCCAAAAATTGTTTGAAGCACATAAAAACTTCGGACTTCGCTTTAAGCGGAAATACCCACGCATGCCTGGAGTAATCATCAATGAAAGTCACGAAGTACAGGTAATTGCCCAAGGACGGAGTTTGCATGGGCCCACAAACGTCACTATGCACAAGCTGCAACCTGCATGTAGCCCTAACTGAACCATCCTTTGGAAACTTAGAACGCTGCATTTTACCCAGAATACAGCCTTCACAAACATGTTTGATAGGTGCTTCAAGAGGCGGCAAAGAAGCAACCATATCAGATTTCTGCAAACGCAGCAAACTGGCAAAATTCAGATGACCAAAACGTGCATGCCAAAGTTTTGCATCTGAAATAGCCCTTGAATCTGCAACAGCATTTGCAAAATTTTGTCCACACTTGTCATACAAAGTGAGCTTATACAGCCCACGGCACAAAATCCCAGATGCAACAATTTCATCACCAAAACTGAGATCATGAACTGTACATCTGTCATCCACAAATTTGACTACAAGTCCAAGTCTAGCAAGTGCGGATACAGACAATAGATTCTTCTTGATCCCAGGTACATAAAGTGCATCAACAAGTGTGAAGGAACTGCCATTAGCAGCAGTGAGCACAATCTTTCCAACTCCCTGAACTGGATAAGAGGCGTTGTTGGCACAAGTGACTGAATTCCCATGAGGGACAGACTCGAGAGAGGTAAACAATTCACGATGTGAGGTAATGTGCTTTGTAGCACCACTGTCGAAATACCACACATGTGCATCTGCAGCAACTGACAAGCATGCATCATGGACAGCAAGATTGTAAGTGCACTCTGCGCTAAAAGCCCATTCTGCATCAACATCAGCATCACAATCTCCTTTCACAGAAGACTCAACAATGGCTGCATTTGTAGTGGAACCAGCATTTGCAGTGGAACCACCCTCTTTCTTCTTAGCCTCTTTGGCCTTCAACTTAGGACACGACTTGATCAAGTGATCATTGGCTTTACAATAATGGCAACGCATCTTCTTTTTGCCCTTATCACCAGAATTGCCAGACGAAGTGCTGCCAGCAGAAGCATTAGGAACAGAATTTTTGCCACTCGCAGCAGAACCATAAGAAGTGGCTGCATTACTGTTACCACCCTTTCTTTGAGAAGCAATAAAAGCCTGTTCAACTGCACGCTGCCTAGTCCTGTTTTTTCTAGAAAGTGACTCTTGCAACAGCAATGTGCATAATGCATCAAACTTGACAACTTCAGGATTTCCTTGGGTCATCAGTCTCCAAGTACTAGCAAAAGTCTGGTAGGAATCTGGTAAGGCATCAAGAACAGTCTGCACAAGGGAACTGTCAGAAATGACTTCACCTGCAGAAATGAGTTGCTCATTGATATCCTTGACACTAGCAAGGAAAGTGTCCATATCATCTTCCTCATGCATAATCTTCGACTCTAGCTCTTTACGCAGCAAAGCAATTTTAGCCTCATTGCGGCTTGCATAAAGACCTGCTAGAATATCCCAAGCCTGTTTTGCAGATTTTGCTGAACGGATGTGAGGAATAATGGTGCGCTTCACAGACAACGCAATCAATGCATGAGCCTGCGCATCCTTAACATCCCAACGAGCTTGTTCTGCTGTAGGAAAAACAACTCTAACAGCTGCAATCCTTGCAGCAAGACCTGCAACATCCTCAACATCGCCTACATCTTCAGAACCAGGACGTACATCAATGCCCTGCACAATGTTCCAGACACCTTTTGACACAAGAACATGTTGCATCATATAAGCCCACATAGGGTAGTTGTCCCCATCCAACCTGTCCTCAGCAGCAAACATCTTGAACACATCTGTGTTGTTGTTGTCAGCCATGGTAAATGCTGCACCTGATGTGAAAACTGCCCGAAAATAGGAGAAATGGAGCGGGAACAACTTGTGCTATATAGCACAAACCGTAGAAGACTATAAGGCACCTGTTATGCAAAAAACGGCACTGACAGAAAATCTGCACAAAATGACGAAATAGCCTGTGCAGTACTGCCCGTAGTGGAAACGGAGGCCGAAATGAGCCCAAATCAAAATTCTGAGCAGACCGAGCTCTTTGAGCGATCCCAAAATATTTGTCGACCTGCGAACGCTTGCCAAAGCTCACTGAAATCGGAGAAAGTGAGCAGGCGTGTGCTGGAGCAGCTGGCGACTAAGCCCGGGAGGACGTGACCTGCTCTGATACCAATTGTTGGAATTAGGGTTGCAGAGAAACACACACAGCTTGGAGAAGACGAAGGAAGCTCAAGGCACACAATAGAGAGTGTGTTACTTAGTGTGCAATGGAAAGATAGATAGCCCTAGAGTGATGGGCGTATATACAATGCACGGGGGAAAAAACCTCCTAAAGAGGGAAAAAATGCCCCGGCGGTCCTAGTGTGTTCACACACATCACTACCACATGTATATGGTAACAGTCCAAACCATTGACATTAAGAACATTACCTTCTTACTTGAGAGATAACGAAGATGAATCCATCGTTTGCAAGACCACTCAAGTAAAAAGAGCTGAATAGACCCTAGAAGTAGACAACATTCATTCAATCATGCCTACACCCATCCAATGCACTCTTACTTTGGGAGAATTGATAAAACTTAGACCATACTTGTAGAACGATTTACAGAAAACCCTAGAGAAGGTGGGGATAACGAGGTTAATCTCTAAAAATTTGGGAAAAATGAAAAATGAAATGAAAAACAAAGAGATTTGATTAGTTCCTATGAACAAAGTCGGAGAATATTATGAAGGGGAAGAAGGAAACACCACCCTCCCAGTGAAATATAATGACATTGAAACCATGGCAATACTGGAAAGTCGAGATGGCACTAACGCAGTATGGGAATCCTGGGGACAGCCATTCAATAGACAAACGCGAATGAAATTGTAGTTGGCTGACGGACACATTGAGAGACCACTAGGGCTGCTTGAAAAAGTGATGGTCAATTCCTGTGGAATTGAATATCAACACACTTTTGCCATAGTAGACTTTGGGAAAAAACTCAACTATGAAATCATATTGGGAAGACCTTTCATGCGACAGGTATAGCTTATCCAAGATTGGAGAAACAACTATCTGTACTTGAAGCAGTTGGGATCTATAACAAGAGTCAATCTAAAAGATCACACGTATAGAGATGTCTTGAAAACACCCATCCAAGAGTTTGATGCAGTATCTTCGGCTGAAACTAAACTCCCATCCTGGTTAAACAAAGACACTCCTATTTGGATGTGCGGAGCTTCAAAAAATGGAAGCTTGAGACGAGAAGAATGTATCCTAGAAAGGGACTGCACAGAAAGAAGCCTACGTACCAAAATCCTTTTTAGAAAATTATTTGAGCCATTCGAGTGTACTCAAATTTTAGCGACAATGGATGTTAACCCTCGTGGCTCACGGACACCCTATCGCCTACGACGGACACTGTAACCGTATTATTTATTTAAGTAGAGTCAGGCACCGGGCTTGTCGGTCCAATAGGGAAAGGTAGAGTGATCGCCGATGAGAGGCGCACTCTAACACGAACATGCTAGGGTTAGTTGGCTAAGCATGGGCACCCAAGTGTGAATGGGGTGAGCTCACATAAAAGCCAATTAAACCTAAAATTGAGTCATTCTCTCATTGTGCAATAGAAGCTGCTCTTGCTCCATCTCCACCTTCTCCTTCACCATCTCCTTGTGTGTGTGCGTGAGAGAGAGAGAGAGAGAGAGAGAGAGAGAGAGAGTGTGAGAGTGTGTGTGCGATCGAGCGTTGCGGCGGCACGACGGCGGCGAGGCGGTTGAGCGCGGCGTAGCGGCGTCTCCCTCTTCTTCGCGGCGAGGAATCCTCTACGGCGGGAGCATAAGGCGGTGAGTGACACACCATTGCCCTCTTTGAGCTTACTAGTTAAACTAGTTGTGTGCTTGGAGCCGTCTGCGGCTCGTACACGGTGTATCGGCAAGTCCCTTGCTTCGACAGTGCGGCAAGGAGCGCACATTTTTGGCGCCGTTGCCGGGGAATAGCCCTGCACTAAGCCCAAGAGGCACTTTGTGCTTCTTGTATGAGTGGTTTGCAGTAGGAAAGAAGAGGGAGAGGAAGGCATATTTTTTCTGCATTTTCTGTGTTTTCTGCTGCGTACATTTACTATTAGTTAGACAGTTAGCAAAATTCTGTTTTTCTGTTTACACACAGTTAGCATTTCTTGCTTTTTTTTGCATTTTCTGTGTTTTCACTGCACAGTTCTGTCAAGTTTCAATTTCTGCATTTTCTATGTTTTCTGTGTTTTCTGTGTTTTCTGGTTTGTGAACAGTTAGGCGCACAGTTAGTTAATTAAGTAGGTTAGTAAATTAGGTGAACCACTGATTAGCAGGTCAGTAGGTAGGTGGGACAGTAAATAGTTAGGTGAGGTCAACGCGCACCAGATAATATCTCAAAAAAAAAATGCAACTTAAAAAAAAAAAAAAAAAACTGAAAAAAAAAATATTTTTTGAAAAAAAAAATATTTTTTGAAAAAAAAAATTAAAAAAATCAAAAAATGAAAACGTGAGCGAGGGGGAGGTTAGAATTTCGAAAATAAAAAACGTGAGTTATAAAAACGAACGGGTTGGGTTGTATAAAAGTTAGATCGGGATCGTTTCCCCAAGCCCAAGCCCAAGCCCAGGCCTCAGGCCTCAGTCCTACGATATATACTAGACTCACTCTTATATATATACCCTACTCCCTCAAGAGAGAATGAGAGCATGTGGGACAAGTCCTCCACTCTCCTCCCTTCTCTTCCCACTTGCACCCTTAGACTTTCTAGTTTGGGCCTAGTTTCCTACTGGAAATTGACAGTTTTAGGGATTCCGAGGGCATAGAGTGACCAAACGGAGGGCTGTAAAGCACGGCACGACCCTCTCACCGATACGCTCGTTTCGAGCTATCACACAGCCCATTCCACGACACGCTCTAAAAAATCTAGCAAAAAAACAAACAAAAAACACGCTAAAAACTAGTCACAAGGCCTCCTAGAGCAGCTTTTTGACACCTTAGGGTATCAAAAGCACATGCACTTACGCTCTGGACGGGTGCTAGAACACGAGCATATTGAGGGTGCCTCTGTTCATACGGACACCCATTACCCATCCACGATAGGCTCTAGACCCTCAGCGGGGACACAAGGTAGCACCACCCAAGACCCTAAAATAGCCGCTAGTGATTCCTCCTCCGACTCAGAAATCATGGAAGCATACCCTACCCAAAACAATGAGAGAGAAGGCCATGCACCTCCCGAAGCTCCGCAGCCTAGTACTAGTATGTCTAGCCGTTTCATGGAAACATTAGGTAGAGCTACTCGCTCAGAACCTGATGCAAATGAAACACACGAAGGGGGTGGGGAAGTGGACTCTCCTTTCACATCGCACGTGGACCCCACACCCCCAAAGAGTGTCCATGTGGATATCCTGCCAACTTCTTACCAAGAAGGACCTGTTGAGCTGCCTCCTTCAGAAGTTCCCTCTAGAGTACCGTTGGTGACAAGTAAAACCACGGGGAGCAACATTGCTTCTACCTCACAAGAAACCGTTAACACGTCGACTCTAGAAGGATTGTTCATTAATGATCATTGGACATACGACCTCCACACTGAGGTGTTGACGGATCTACACTCTGGCCACGCCTACCATGTAGGATGGATAGAGATTGTACAATCCACCTCTAGTGCCACGAGCATCGAAGATCAACAGAAAATGATCTGTAATGTTATCCATGGCATTATTCAATCAGAACGGCAAAACCGAGGGGTAAATATACTCTCAACTGGCCCCATGAGATTTCTGGATACGAGCAAGGCTCAATAGCCTACTCTATCACAAATGGAGACTCCTCTAATGAGCCCCATGGACCCATCTTACGTCATTTCACCTGGGGTCTCTATGCAATCTAAGCCTCCGAGCGACAACTTTAGCTTCCCTAACTTGGCTCAACCATCTATTAAGGAAAACACAGTGCTCACTCCAGGGATAAGCCTGACAGAGAATGTACCGATGACATCTACGGTTAGCGCAGTGCCACTACCTAGAGTCGTAGTACCTAATATGGGGCCTCGACCGTATGTGCCTCTAGCCCCTTATGCACACATGGCCCCCACACCTCCAATTGTACCACTTGTTTATGCTCCTCGAGTGCCGCTCCCTAGCCCTTATCCGAGTGGACCTATGCCCGGTTATGTTCCATATCCTGCATCATTCACACATATGCCAAGACCGGTACCCGTCCCTCTCCCACATATGATTCCAAGAGTACCTCCAACGGCCCTGCCTCCTCACATAGGTGACTTGGCAGCGTTTGCTCAAACCATAGGTCGATCTATCGCGGAAAATATGCGTCATGCATCTGATAGAGAGCCTAGAAGTAAGGCAGTACAAATTGCCAAACTCACGCAAAAATTCAATGGGGACGAAGATGCTAGGAAACACATTGAAGTGTTTGAACAAGTATGTGATTCGTTAGGGGAACGCAACGAACTACATAAGTGCAATGCCTTAAGCTTGACATTAAGTGGGAAGGCTGGAGATTGGTATAGGACCCTAAGGGTGGACGAGAAAACAATCTACCCTACCCTTCGAAGGTTGTTTCTAAAGGAGTACATACGAGAAGGTGTGCTTTGGGGTGTAGCATCTCAGCTACAGAAGGCCGAACGTAAGGAAGGAGAGTCAGTAAGGGACTTCATTAGTCGTCTAAAGCACTTAAACTCTCGTTGCCCTGTAAATGAGCGCTTCAACAATAACCAACTGCTTGATCGATTCATTCGAGGGTTGAGGAATGAAGGAATCTATAATGGACTAGTGATTAGAGGTATCACAACCTGGGAAGATGTCACTGCCAATGCAATCCAATTAGAGGACAACTTGATGATAGCAGGCATGAGGGTGTCTACTCACACGAGATCCACTAGCTCACAAGCCATTGAGTATGAACCCATGACTGCAAAGCCCATTGCCAATGAGCCAAAGGTATTTGAGACATTCTTGACAGACCTCACCAAGGCAATCCAAGAGTCTCTTAAGGATAATCGACCGCCTCAAAATAGTCACATGTATCCAAGAAGGGAGCAACAATGGTGTTCCATTTGCTTAGGTCCACATAGCACTAGTGAGTGCCCTACGTTTAGAGTAAAATTTAATGGAACTTGCAACACATGTGGTAGGTATGGTCACCAAGCTAAGGATTGTTTAATGATCAAACGTATGATGGCAAATAGACCGCCTGTAGCCTGGACGGATGCACCTCGAGCTCCTGTATTGATGCCTGCTCCACCTGTTGAGCAACTACCGCAACACATGGTCCCTAGATCTCAAAATGTTGTACAAGCTACACCGCTACCACCTCTTGTGCTAGGACCGCAGCCCCCGCATCCAAGAGTCGCCCCTATGAACCAAGTGGGTTGCGAGCCATCAAATGCTTATGCAGATGGCTGTGAGGAGGAAATAGACACTAGTATTGCCTACGGACTTGATACATTGGAAGAGTGTCCTATATACTACATGGAGGATTGTTGGGGGCAAGTCAAGCCGGTTTATCAAGCTGTTGCTCTCGCATCCAGAGGTCAAAATATCAACACCCAGGCTAGGAGGCCACCTCTTCAATGCTACGAGTGTGGTGGACCACATCAGGCAGCGGAGTGCCCTATTAGGCTGCAAAAGAATGCTGTACAGATGCAAATGAATCAAGGGAGCACGTCTGCAATGCCAATACTCACATGTAATCGTTGTGGCATAGATCACTTGATTGCCCAATGCCCCTATAACCCAAATGCGCCTAAAATCACACCCCTAAATTTGGTCGAAATTGCTAGTGTGACATCGCCAATACCACCCGTCGCACCCGCTTATGCGATTACACGGTCCATGCTTCAAGGGCCAGGCCATATCCTCGAAGAGAGAGATACCGCGTCAGTTATCCAAGCAAAGAAAAAGAAGACACGAAGGAAGAGGTCGCAGAATACGGGAAATTCAAAGCCAAGTTCCAAAACAAACATAGGAACAGGAGATGACCCCGTGTATATGAATGACCTCGAGGACGATTCAGATTCAATCGAGACAATGGAGACTAGAACCAATACCACAAAGGGAAAGACCGACAAAGAAAACCGTAACATGGAACCAAATGAAAACCGAATAAGAGAAAACCATAAAGAGCCTCTGAAAACACCACAAGTGTTTCCAAATCCAATCCAAGACCCCCAAGATAAACCGCAGGGGCAAAAAGGGAAGAATCGTAAAAAGAAGATTGGGACGTACCCAAACCCAGTAGACGAGATTGAGCAGGTGAAACATCTAAGAGGTTTAGTGGAGGAGACTCAAAGGAAACTAGAACCAGAACCCATGCATGTCAAAATTCATGACACAGTGTTTCCCACGCAAGTTCATCCAGCCCACATGAACCATAGACCGTTAGCCATATCTAGTATCATCCAAGAAGGGAGTGAGGACGGGGCATCAGAAAGTGAGCATACACCTTTCTTGTTGGAAAGTATGTTTAACGAAGGAATACCTGATCCCATTGAGGAATATGAGATTCCATCCTCACCAGTTCCTAGTCAAGGACCTACACCCTGCAAAATGCCAATGAATGTTGCCAAACTAGTGGACTTCATGTCTTCTGAGGTCCGAACCACGATCATAGCAAAGCTGTATGGAGATCCTGAGTTATTCCTTGCACTTCGAGCATTCCTTAACGGAGAGCTACGAACGGGATTACCGCAGTTTGCGCAACCAAATAGGCCTGACTCTATTATGATTGATGAGGAAAATCATGTACAATCACTTGACTTAGATGGACACGAGTCTGTGATCGAGGTACCCATTAACGAATTAGGGCAGTATTTTGAAGGCGACGAGTCTAATGCGACCCTACCCATCACTACCAAGGGATTAACTATAAAGGGAATTCTTGATGGTGGTGCGGGAGTTAGCATCGTTACAAAAGATTGTTGGGAATCCATGGGAAAACCCCGCCTCAGTGTTACTAACATTGTGGTAAAGATGGCAAATGGTACCATAGCCAAACCTATTGGGATGCTCAAGGATCTTAAGATCAAAGTTCTAGGACACAAGGTATGACATACGTTCATTGTAATGGATTTCTCTAAACACCTTATGTCATATGAAATGATTTTAGGACGACCATTCATGAGGGAAGCACAAATGGTTCATGATTGGTCTAAAAATCATGTCTATTTGCAATTCCAAGACTCTGTCCTTAGAGTGGATTTGGTGACTGGTAAGGTACACCCCTTAGGGAGTAAAACCATTATTGATCATCGCTCTGACACCACAGTTCACTCGGCCCCACTACAATATTGTTACACTTGTAAGAAGGATACAGACATTGGCCAAGATTCTCCTTACATGGATGTGTTACCGGGTATGACCGAATCAGAAAACGTAGACTGGGTATACCTAGCTGCAACCATAGATACTTGGGGAAATAGAGGAACCACTTGGGTCACACCAGAGGGGGAAGAGGTACCACAAATTGCACCTCTGACCATGATAAGTGCCATACATGCATCTTCTAAGGGCAAGGCAATTGTGGACCAATCTGACAGTGACACCGATAGCTCAATAGAAGACTTTGACCAACACGACTTGGACACTGACTCCCAGAGTGAAACGGATTCTGAATCTCATGAATTAGAGAGTGGAGCAAGTTCAGAGTCAAAACATTCGGAAGGACCGAGCACATCAACCGATGATAGCTCCCGCGAGAGTGAAGAGGACACCAACGAGGACTCCTTTAGTGAGCCAGATCTAAATGCAAATCAAAAGCAGGTCTCAAATAAGAAAAATAAAAACCTTAAGAGGCGTCGATATCGAGCCAATGTACGTGCTAGGATAAAAAAGAAGAGATCCTCAGCAGAATGGCTCAGTTATATAGGGGCATGTGATGCTCATCGAAAATTGGTAGACAATTGGGGTGAATATCTCCAAAATGTTATGTGGTGTAGACCACGACCCCATGAAATAGCCCAATTAGAGATCATAGACAAGCCAAAGTTGAGCCGCACTCCAAGGAGGCGTCAAAACCAAGAGTTAGCTCGACAACACAAGAAAGCAGAAATGGAAGCACAAACCAAAGCACAACCAGAATCCACAGACTTGCATCCTGCACTAGAACATTTCAAATCTTACACCACAGGGGAAGCAAAGGTTGTGTACACAAAAGCCCAAAGAATACCTATCGATGGGAATAATGAAATCTATGATGGTCCGGCAATAGTTAAGGAAATAGAATTAGCTGACCCCGGTGAAGAATCAAAACCTGTTTTTATTGCCCAAGACCTCACAGAAGTTGAAGAGGCGGTCCTCAAAGAGCTTCTCAAGGAATTCAAGGACGTATTCGCTTGGACATACCATGATATGAAAGGTGTTCCACCTTCTGTGGTCCAACATACAATCCCTATGATTAGCACTGCGAAGCCCATACAACAAAGACCCTACCCGATGAATCCTAAGTACGCAAAGATCATTCAAGAAGAACTAGAAAATCTTATCAAATGTGGGTTCATATATCCTATTGAACACTCTGAATGGGTGTCTCCAATAGTTATCGTGCCAAAAAAGAATGGGAAACTCAAGGTGTGCGTGGACCTCAAAAAAGTTAATGCAGCTACTAGAAGAGACCATTACCCCCTACCATATTCCAAACATGTACTCGAAAGAGTTGCAGGCAAGGAAGCTTATAGCTTTCTAGATGGGTACTCAGGCTACAACCAAATCACGATAGCGCTAGAGGACCAAGCTAAAACTGCCTTCATCATAGAATTTGGTGTGTTTGCATTTCGTGTGATGGCTTTTGGCTTAACAAATGCCCCTGCTACATTCCAACGATTAATAAACACTGCTTTTAAAGAATATTTGAGAGAGTTTTGTGAAGCTTTCTTAGACGACCTTTGTGTTTACTCTTCTTGGAAGGAACATCTATCATGTTTGCGGAAGGTGTTTGAAAAGTGTAGGTTATATCGTATCTCATTGAACCCGTTCAAATGCCAATTTTGGGTCAAGCATGGAGTTATTTTAGGGCATATAGTATCCAAGAATGGTATCTCAACCGATGAGAGAAAAATTAAAGTGATTCTAGAGTTACCACCACCAACCAATTACAAGGGAGTTCAAAGGTTCATGGGACACGTGGGTTATTATCGACGGTTTATTTTATTTTTCGCTGAGATAGCACGTCCTTTGTACAAGCTTCTCATTGAATTTAAATGGACTGAAGAGTGTGACCAAGCCTATGAACAATTGAAGAAAACACTAGCAAGTGCTCCGATTTTAAGGACACCTAACTGGGATGTCATTTTCCATGTGCATATTGATGCATCAAACTTTGCTATTGGGTGTGTTCTCACTCAACCAGGAGAACATAAATTGGACTATCCCATTAGCTTTGCAAGCCGTCAATTGAACGATGCTGAAAGGAACTACACCACTACAGAGCGAGAAGGTTTGGCAATGGTTTATGCAGTAAAGAAATTTCGCTACTACCTTCTGGCAAACAAGTTTGTATTTTATGTGGACCATCAAGCGTTGCTGTATCTGGTAAACAAGCCATGCTCCACAGGAAGAATCACACGATGGTTGTTAATTCTTCTGGAGTTTGATTTCACGATTGTAGTGAGACCCGGTAAAAGGCACGTCATGGCTGATCATTTGTCTCGCATACCCAATGGTGAAGCCCCTACAGGAGTTGATGATGAATTACCCGATACTTCCCTATTCATAGTTGAGACTATGCCTGAATGGAGTGAGAACATTGTTAACTTTTTAGTTAATGGTTTTCCACCCAAGGAACTTCGTAAGGATATCGCTCGAAGGCTAGTAAAAGAATGTGAACCCTATTGTTTGATTGCCGGAACTCTGTATAGATTAGGCAAGGATGATATTCTTAGGCGTTGTGCCCGCGAGGATGAATATTTGTATATCTTGCAAGAAGCACAAATGGGCATAGCAGGAGGACATTTTTCAGGAGACCTGACTGCTAGAAAGGTGCTACAATCAGGCTATTGGTGGCCAACTTTATTTAAGGATGCATCACTTTTTACAAAAGGGTGTGATGAGTGCCAATGTTACAAGACCACACAGCGCAAAGACAGAATGCCCTTACATCCTATTAAAGTAACCCAACCATTTGAAAAATGGGGCTTAGACTTTGTAGGTCCAATTAGTCACGCAGCTCGCAACACTCAATCTCGATATATTCTAGTTGCTACGGACTATGTAACAAAGTGGGCTGAAGCTAAGGCTTCACAAAAAGCTGACGCGAGGACAACAGCTAAGTTTCTTTTTGAGAACATTATCACAAGATTTGGTTGCCCTTTTGAAATTGTTAGTGATAATGGTACCCATTTTATAAATGAGGTAATAAGAGAGCTTACCACGACCTTTATGATATCCCACCATAAGTCTACACCTTATTACCCGCAAGCTAATGGACAAGCCGAGAGCACCAACAAGACTCTAATATCTATTTTAACCACGACGGTAGAAGCTCATCACACTGATTGGGATTTGAAGTTGACATCTGCTCTATGGGCTTATCGTACTGCTTATAAAGTGGCTATTAATTGTACGCCATTCAAAATGGTATACGGCCAAGAAGCGGTTATGCCTTGGGAGTTTGTCATTCCTAGTCTTAGGGTAGCTTCGCAAGAAGGATGGAATGGTAACCCCTTAACCGAGCGTTTGTATATCTTAGAAAAACTAGACGAAGAGAGACAGTTGGCTGTGCAAAATGCTCTTGTGGAAAAGGATAGGAGAAAGAAGTGGTTTGATCGCCATGTGAAGGACAAGGACATCAAAGTTGGTGATAAAGTCCTTATGTATGGAGTACGTAAAGAGAAGAAAGAGTTGAAATATGCTGGTAAAGGACCATATAGAGTATGTGAAATTACCCCATAAGGTACCCTTCGTGTGGAAACTCTTGATGGAGTTGAAACCATTGGATTCCTCAATGGGAGTAAATTCAAAAGATATTATGATCCTTTAAGCCAAGAAAAACTACGGGCCATTCATCAAAAGAAGGCCGCCAAAGCACAAACCGAGCTAAACAAGATACAAGCTCAGGCTGAGGCTAAGGAGTGACAACAACGTATAAGACAAAAATGAGAGGCTAGCCTTGGAGTCACAAATGCATTCCACGTGGAAATCGAAGAGGATGGGTTGGACTCTGACACACCTCTACGATACCCCATTGAGTTAAATAGTGCCTATGGAAAAGTGCTATATAACGCCTTATTGGACATGGGTGCTAAATATAATCTGCTATCCTATGGGGTGTGGTGTCAGTTAGGGAAGCCACCTCTATCTGAGAGTATTATCCAAGTCAAGGGTGTCAAAAAGAAAAAAACTACGGTTTTTGGAATCTGGCACACTTCTGTCAGTTATGACAATGGGATTGTAGTTCAAGACTTTTTGGTCATGCCTACTGGAACTATGGAGGGTAATATAAACCTAGGCCGCACGTGGATGATAGCCACCAAATGCACTATTGATTGGGGGACTGGGGGTGTTACAACGCAAAAACCAACTCTTAGCCCTACCACTCAAGCCATAGTCCCTGAGATATTGCCTAAGGAAATAAAACCCAAGACATTGCATGTCCAGGAGGTTGAACCATACGTCCCCATAGCCCAACTCTCTAGAGCTTCAACTGATGTAGTTGAAAGAAAGCTTGAGACACACAAGAACCATCCTAATATAACAGACAAAACATACAAGTGGGTCCCTAAAGCCTCTGTAGTGAGCATGGTTGATGCAAAAAAACGGAAACCTAGTAAGAACCGTCCCACTCACTCCAAGAAATGTAAAGAAACGTTGCGTTGGATTCCTAAACGACTATTGGAAGCCCAAGGATACTATGAAGGAAATGATCAAATCTGGGTGCCCAAACGTAAAGTGTACTCTTACCTGTCACCTGGCCCATGTAAACCCAATCCTATGGCTCCAAAACAAATTGAAAATCGCGGAAAAGAAAAAATCATGGAATGTTACACACCCGATCTAGAGCTAGTTTGGGTACCAAAGAAAGAACGATTTGTTCCACCTAGCTCAGGAATAGGGAAATCAAATGAAGCTTCTTGCTCTTCATGTAGTTCCTATACGCAAATAGAAGCTTCGACACAACCTCCACCTACCACTGTACATATCCATACAAGCACGAAAGAGTTTGCACCTCCCGGGGTAAGTTCACCACCTACAACAACGTTGCCAATAAAATCATGGGAGAGTACCTTACCACCCTTGCAACTAGATGAAACGCATAGGGTGGTCGAAAACTATTGGTTAAAACCTTCACCCATAACAACTTGGAACAATTGGTTTCAAAAGGTGACGACCTCCTTCCAAAAGGTATGATCTACCCAAGGAAGGGGGGAGTGTTTGCTAACATCAATCATTCACTCGCTCCCCTCTCAACCTTCCTCCCTGACCTCTCAATTCCAATCTTAGGGAATGTATATATATAGCCCTTATACTCACAAAAAACAAAAATAGTAAAGAGCAAGAGCGACTAGTAACGAGAGAGCACCCTATCCGATCTTACATATAAGTCCAAATTCACCGTGTCAATTCAAGCAACACACAAAAACAACTCTTATGTTTTAAAGGCCTAACCAAATCTATCTGTCTTGTAAGAAATGGCTACTTCACCAGAGGCATGCACTTCTATTTTTGATAAAAGGTACCCTTTGTCTTTTCCTCAAGTGTTCTACGTATGCTACCCTATACTTTCTTGCGAATGGGATTTGATAGAGAGCCTTGCATGTGAGAGAAATTTTGAGGAGTTAGAATGGCTGATACGTCTATGGCTAACTAGTGATCCATACCCAGTAGTGAATGTGTCTCCAATGGCACATGCTTATTCTTTTGCACAAGATGAGTATCCACGCATCGCGAGGTTCTTGATTAGCATGCTTGCACAAGAGGATGATGAAGAGGAACTAATAGAGAACGAGGAAGACTATGGCCTCATGGACAACGATTTTATTTATCTAGATGATGAGGATAGAGGCCTAGCCTTAGGGTGGCCACCCGGTTTATATAATATCCTCTTTCCTTGATTCTAAAAGGGGTGACAGATAGGTAGGTTAGGGGTCTAGATTGTGTTTTGAGTTTGTTTTTTAGGAGTTTTAATTTTTCACACTGACATGCCTCCTAGAGGTATAGTGCCTGTTTTTGGATGTGTTAGGTAGGACTTATATGGATCTCCATCCACATGGCTGAGGACATCTGCTTCAACGAAATGAGCCACTGCATACCTCCAGGTGTACTACTTTCCATGATTCATGTTGGTGGATATGTGTAATTGCTAATAATGATTTTTCATTCTTTGTTTGAGTGCAATAGTTATGATTGTTATCTGCCATTATAGATGTATAAATTTGTCTTTGCTTAAGTTGATTGAACTCCAGTTTAATCTTATGGATGAGCCTGGAGATTATGAGACCGTGACTTTAGGTTAACTCATTTACTTGACCACTAGGCCTAGCTAATAAAATTATCCGAGTATTTGAGACCTTAGGAATGTTTTAGGCAGAGAAAGGCTTGCTCACTCAAACAACAAAAAACACTAGTGCGAATACCAAGGAAATGGAAGCAAAAAAAAAAAAAAAAAAAAACATAAGTGCCACAAATGAAAAATCTTAAGCTGGAAGAGAAATCCTGGCTTGAATTGGTACTTCACTCACATGTATTGTCTATGGTACTAGAGCCCTCGAGGTTCCCAGTGTGGGTGCTTTTCCTTGAGAAGCAAAAAACCCCGGACATACAAAATAAGCACACACGTCACATGATTGTGACCCAAAGTAAAAAAGTATTAAAATAAAAATAAAAATAAAAATTAAAAGACTTCCATTGAGCTTACAGTTCACATTTCAAGCTTTTGTTTGCAGTTGTGAGAGCGAGTTGGCTAATCAAAGCTGACAAGCATAATTAGGGAATCTTGCATTTAGATAATCTTCTTAGCTTAGCTAGTACTAGAGTAGTTGTTTTAACCTTAGTCATAGCTAACTAATTGATAGACTCACCCATAAGCTCAAAACTCTTGATTAATTAATTTACTCAAAGTGCAATTTATTTGTCCTTAATGGCAGTCTAACATTTCATAAATCTTGCATTTACTCATTTCCACATGTACTTTACATTCCCCTCATGATTTATGGCAATATAATTCCGCTTGCTAAAACAGTGACTTTGCCTTGCAGATTCAAATGTAGATGCTCTACAACATGGACATACCAAGCTTCAACTCAATAGCTTCCGAGGATGGAATCTACATCAGGAAGGGGGGCAATGTTAACCCTCGTGGCTCACGGACACTCTATCGCCTACGACGGACACTGTAACCGTATTATTTATTTAAGTAGAGTCAGGCACCGGGCTTGTCGGTCCAATAGGGAAAGGTAGAGTGATCGCCGATGAGAGGCGCACTCTAACACAAACATGGTAGGGTTAGTTGGCTAAGCATGGGCACCCAAGTGTGAATGGGGTGAGCTCACATAAAAGCCAATTAAACCTAAAATTGAGTCATTCTCTCATTGTGCAATAGAAGCTGCTCTTGCTCCATCTCCACCTTCTCCTTCACCATCTCCTTGTGTGTGTGCGTGTGTGTGTGTGTGTGTGTGTGAGAGAGAGAGAGAGAGAGAGAGAGAGAGAGAGTGTGAGAGTGTGTGTGCGATCGAGCGTTGCGGTGGCACGACGGCGGCGAGGCGGTTGAGCGCGGCGTAGCGGCGTCTCCCTCTTCTTCGCGGCGAGGAATCCTCTACGGCAGGAGCATAAGGCGGTGAGTGACACACCATTGCCCTCTTTGTGCTTACTAGTTAAACTAGTTGTGTGCTTGGATCCGTCTACGGCTCGTACACGGTGTATCGGCAAGTCCCTTGCTTCGACAGTGCGGCAAGGAGCGCACAATGGATGTATGTGTGAATACGTCTATGCCTACTCAATTTTGCAATGAGGATGGCTACGGAATAAAATCCATCCAAATGATGTCAGTCCTCAACATTGAAAACAAAGATGAGGGATCCAAGGACTTGATGAAAGCTCAGCAAGTCTTTTTAGACCTCTATTATGATGCAACAACTGAGTTAGATGAACACTCAGGTACCTCAGAAGATTCGGGGTGAGAAAAAGAGCATATGAGCTAAATTACTCTTAAAGGGAGGGGAGAAAAAGTTTTTGACTTTCCAAACCAGAAATCAAGAATACAAAAGTGGTATAGACAAAAGACAAACACCCAAATTGAGGAGACGCGACCTATGCCATCAGTCTCTAGTAAAACACAATTCCTGATGCAGATAGATGCTAATGATTGTGTCAAGGACAAAATAACTGGCAGATATCCTTCTGTCTCAGACATCGAGAAAAACAAGGAAGGGTACTCAAGAAAAATCTCAAAATAAAAAGCCAGGCATGACCAAAGTCGAGCGGAAAAAGAAACATCAACAGTTGAAAAAAGCTCTAAAGGAGATATACACAACCGAAATGGAAACCACGGAAGAGGATGGTAAGGATGTAATGCATGTTCCATCCATTACAAAAGTATACTCTCCAAGATTGGAAAATCATAATTGAACAACTTGTTAGGGAAATATGGAAACAAGGCGAATCTTACGAAGAGCCTGAAAACGCTAAAAGGGTAGACTTGGTTGAATGAGGAGAAGAGCCTAGACCTGCTTACATTGCAAATGACCTAACAGAAGAAGAGGAAAAGCTTGTGCTAAGTTTGTTAAAGGAATACTGAGATATCTTCACTTGTTCTTACAAGGATCTCAAGGGTGTTGATCCAGAAATATGTCAACATACTATACCTATGAGAGATGATGCGAAACCAAGTAGACAGAGGCCATACACTTATAACGAAACATTTTCCAGGAAGATCAAAGAAGAGATTGAAAATCTAAAGGAAGCTGAATTCATTTACGAAATTGAACACACAGATTGGGTGTCTCCAATTGTGGTAGTACCTAAGAAGAATGGGAAAATACGAGTGTGTGTTAATCTCAAAAATGTGAATGCAGCTACCATTAGAGACAACTTTCCTCTTCCAATAATTAAGCATGTTTTGGAACGAGTTGCAGGAAAAGAAGCTTACAACTTCTTAGACGGCTTTTCGGGATACAATCAACTTTTGGTTGACCCAAAAGATCAGCATAAAACTGCTTTTACAACAGAATGGGGTATATTTTCCTATCGGGTTATGCCGTTTGGGTTAATTAATGCTCTAGCCACATTTCAGAGGTTGATGAGCCATGATTTCAAAGAGTATCTTTGAAAATTCTTAGAAGTATATATGGATTATCTATGCGTACATTCGTCAATCCAGCATAATCATTTTGAACACCTCAAAAAGGTATTCGAGGAATGTAGACTTTATAGGATCTGCTTAAATCCTGAAAAGTGCACATTCATGGGAAGACAAGGAAAAAATTCTTGGACATATAGTGTTTAAAAATGGCATACCTACTGATATTGATAAGATTCATGTCATTGCTGATTTTCCTAGACCAACAACAGTCAAGGGAGTACTAGCCTTCATGGGACATTGTGGATATTACCGACGGTTCATCTACATGTATGCTATAATTCCAAAACCCATGTATAGCTTGATTACGCACTTTGAATGGACCGAGGCATGTGAAGAATCCTTCATGAAGCTTAAGCAAGCTCTCACCTCAGCTCCAATATTGAAAGCACCAGATTGGGATAAGGTATTCCACATACACATAGATGCTTCAAACTTTGCTATTGGTTGTATACTAGCTCAACCAGGAGATGGAAAAATTGACTTTCCTATTTCTTATGCTAGCCGACAATTGAACATGGCAGAAAAGAATTACACCACCACCGAAAGAGAAGGACTAGGAATGATCTATGACGTTAAAAAGTATAGACATCACCTATTAGTCAACAAGTTTGTGTTCTTTGTGGACCACCAAGCTTTGTTGTATTTGGTCAACAAGCCATGCATCACAGTGAGAATAGTGAGATGGTTCATCATTCTTCTCAAATTTGATTTCATTGTGGTTGTACAAAAAGGCACTACAATTCAACGAGCAGATCATTTGTCAAGGATTGTTTCAGGGGAATCACCTAAAGGGGTAGATGATGATCTACCAGATGCCTATTTGTTCTCCGAGGAGATGATACCTAGTTGGTTGGAAAACATTGTGTCATTGATGACAATAGCTCAAGTGGATTCACAAATACCACTTCCTATCACAATCTATTTAATCCAGCAATCAGCTATGTATCAATTACTAGCTGGAAGGCTATACAAAAGAAATCGAGATGGGATATTGATTTTATGCATTAACCCTGAAGAAAAAGAACAATACCTAAGTCAAGCACATGTTACCATAGTAGGACTTCACTTTGCGGAAGACCAAACTATGCAATGAATCTTGAGACTTGAACTATTCTGGCCGACTATGAGGAGAGATGTTAGATCTTTTGTAAAAGATTGCCCTCAATGTCAAAAACAAACACCCATTCCTCATGTCACATGTTCCTAAGTGGAGTAATTATCTACTTACTTATTTATCGAGTCGAACATTTCCTGAAGATATGAGTAAACACCGTCAAAGAGCAATTGAAATTGAAGCAAGAGACTATGCTCTTATTGGGAACCAATTGTATCGGAGAGGTAAAGATCAACATTTGCATCTTTGTGCAAATGAAAACGAGTATATTCGGATCATAGAACAAGCACATGCTGGATTAGCTGGAGGTCACTTCTCTAGTGAGACCACTACAAGAGCGATCTTGATGGCAGGCATATGGTGGCCAACACTTTTTGCAGATGCCAAAGAATACGTTCAAAGGTGTGATGCTTGTCAACGAGCAAAAATGGCAACACTAGTAGACAGCATGCCCTTAAGACCAATGATGGAAGCTAGAGCCTTTACAAAATGGGGTATAGATTTTGTTGGACCAATACAGCCAATTGCTTATAGAGCCCAAGCTCAATATATCATTGTAGCTACAGACTATTTGACCAAGTGGGTCAAGGCTAAAGCAACCCAAAAGAATGATGCGAGAACCACCGCTGCATTCTTATATGAGCATTTATTCGTGAGATATGGACTGCCAATAGAGATTGTCAGTGATCGGGGAACTCATTTCCTCAATGAGGTAATAGAGTATTTGCTTAACACTAGGTTGGTAACCTAACAAGACATAAAAGTGTCCTTTCAAGGTTTTGAAAAAAACCTCCAAAACCATAGTAGATCCACTCATTTCGTAAAATCCTTTCATGAGGTTAGAGTTCAAGGCCTACTACACATGGAAAAAATAAGAAACTTGCAAAATTTCTCATCTTTTGGTCACACCAAGCCTCCAAAGTTGATGGACCAGTACATTTTCATCAAAACAGTCATTTCTTACACTTTGTTGCATAAAAATAAGATTAGGGATTTTTGTAGGACTTGAGATAAATTCCCTAGTTAACTTCAATGGGTTGGTGATCAGAACATATCATTGCTTCTCACTCACTATTTTTTGTTTTGCCAAAAGAAATAGGTACAAAAAAGTTAAATTTTTACCATTCTGCAAACCTATCATCAAAGTTGCTATAGCCACGCTCAATACAAATAATATATGCATGTTTTCTTAGTTCCCTATTGTCCTTTAGGTCCATAAGGAGCCATGGAGAATGTCAAAATAATAATACATCTCTTACCAAGGGGAATCTTGGGGACAAAGATGAAGTGCTAAATACAGCAAACATGAAAAAACTGGGTTCAACATTGTGAGTTGTAGAATCCCATAGAAACTATTCAATATCTAACCAAATTTGATCCTTATGACTAGATATGGTTACTACCTACAAAATGCATGTAGTTGTTACAAGAAAATAACAATATTGAAAAAGCTATACTTGATATACTAGAATGTTTCGTTTTCTTCTATAATTGAAAAAATCAACCATCATTGTCTACTATGCAAAATAGGGTATTATGTGCCCCAAAACTCAAGGAATATTAGCTTTATGTTACAATATGCGACATAGAAAATCAAAACTGCATTTGGATATCATGAAAGCCACCAAAAAAATCATAGAAGAGCTAAAACTGGCTAAAAAATAGGATTTGACAATTTTTGTAATTTGGTCATAACTTACAACTTTAATATTTATTTCTCCCTAGAAGCATTAGGACATGTTGAGGACTACTTAAGATAGTTCTCTAGCATTTTAGACCTCACAAACATGAATTCTAGAGTGGTATAGTTGCAAAAAGTTGAAAAAAGCCAAAAACAGGACCCGTTTTTTCACACAATTTAAGTTATGAAATGTTGTGCAAGGACAAGGTTAAAGATAGAATTGATATTCCAAAACAATGTCGAGTTTTTTTCAGCTCATGAGACAACTTTCTAGATAGATAGCACCTCAAAATCCATTTTGAAATTCTTGACATAAATCAAGGAAAATGGTCACTTAACAGGACATAAAAGTGTCCCAGGACATAAAAGTGTCCCATTACCAACCTAGTGTTAATCAGTTTATGGTCATCCATAACAAATCATCTCCCTATCACCCACAAGCAAACAAACAAGCTGAGCATACGAATAAAATTCTTAGATATGTGCTGACTAAAGTGGTTAGTTCAAGAAGGACAAACTCGAAAATGAATCTCCATGCTACTCTATGGGCTTATCAAGTTTCATTCAAAACAATTCTAAATGCTACACCCTTTAACCTTGTTTATGGTCTTGATGCCATACTGCCAGTAGAATTTCTATTGCCCACATTAAGGGTAGCACAGAATCTTGAGTGGGATGGATATGAATTGTCAGAAAGACTTGAAGATTTGGAAAAGCGAGACGAGCAAAGGCTAACTGCTGTAGCTCATATCTATGCACAAAAGCGAAAAAAAAAAACATATTTTTGATTCCCACCTAATCACACAAATCTTCACGAAATGGGACTTAGTTCTAATCTACTCCCTTAAGCAACACATTCCCATGTTTGAGAAAAAGGGAAACCGACCATTTATCATTGAATATGTATCTCCAAGTGGAGCAGTAAAATTGTCCACCCTAGATGGTGAGCCAATGGCTAATTGGATTAGTGGATGTCGTTTAAAGAAATATAATTTTCCACTAACCAATGAGTTGCTAGAGAGAATGCATGCATCCAAACAAAGGAAGATCAAACGATAGCAGGTTATTGATGAAGCCCAAGAGGAAGCTAGGCTCTGAGTACTCAAGCGAAAAGCTGCTCTCAAGAATCAATAGATACCAATTTACATCGACACTTTGGAAATAGATGAACGACAATGGGAATTACCTAAAGATACAGTTGGTACCCATAGGACTGAAAGGACCTCAAATGAAGCATCATGCCAGAAAAGAGGTAGATGATCCAATAGAATATTTAGAAAGAATGTACCAAAAGAACGAAGCCTTAAAGCTCAAAGAGGTAGAAGAGGCTGCAAAGAAAGCTGAGAAAACGGCTACACAAGAGCAAAGCCATGGATCTCCCAGACCTGCCTCACCGCCTCTGGAACAACAAGACCATCCCATGCCTAGCTTACCACCATCACCAGCAGGCAAAGGTACTGACGGGAGCAAAGCGAACCCCGAACCCCGACGGCCTCTAAAACATCGGGGACCGAATGGCGCGCTTCGAGCCTGTCATGGTAAAGCAAATAGGGGGCACCACCTAGCTTCAGCGGCTAGGACGCAAACCACACAACACCATAACAGAATTTTCATCCAAGAGAGATAGATTCTTGGGAGTAATGATGAAGAGGAAGGGAAATGAGATCAAGTGAGTGAGAGAGAGAGAGAGAGTGAGGGAGGGGGTATAGCGGCTTAGTACTTAGGCACCACAGAAGGATAGCAAATCCGTACACCCTTCACACATACACAAGCTCACTCCAAACACAAGACTAGGTGGCGATTCCGCACACCTCACATGGGCAAAACATTGCAAGAAAACATACTCACAAAACCTCAAGCTTTATTTAGAGAGTAAGGCGATGAAATGGGGAGCTTAGGGTAGGGGAATGAGAAGGGAGAGAGTGGTAGAGCACATGGCGGATAGGTAGGAGTTGATGGTGAAGACTTGCACGAGGGCTATGGCCATCATCCTTCATTTAGTTTCCCTTCATCTTCCATAGCCCAAGGGTGTAGAGGTTATGCTCAAGACGAGCATGGTGATTGCGGTGATGATGATTGTGTGGATGTGTGTGTGTGCACTAGGCACACACAGTGCATAGTGTATTCTTTGGTGATGTTGTGTGTGTCTTTAGTGTGATGGTGACCCCTCTTTATATAGGGGAGGAGGGGGAAGGAATTCTAGAATTTAGAAATGAAGAAATCATTATCTACATAGGCCATGTGACTGTGGGCCCCACTTGTCTGGCTGTGTGTCTGTGTGCCAGAACAGCAGTCTCATGAGAGAGAGACTAAGAGAGAGAGATGGGTTGATGAAAAAAAGTGAGAGGTGACATGGAGAATAAAGTAATTACAAGAGGGGAGTGTGTTCAGAGGTGAATCTGTGTGCAGATGTGTGTGAACACAAGAAAAATCAAATAACCAACGGGTGGGGATGGGTCTGTGGTCACCTTTTTCAATGAAACTGAGTGTGTGTGAGTGTGGGGGAGGTTATTTAGCTACAAGACAAGAGACATGGCGCCCTTTAGAGAGAGGGGGGGGTATTTGGGTCATGGGATATGATAGGAGAGAGAAAGGGGGGGTGGGGTATACTATTTTGGAAGATAGGATAATTTGCATGTGAGTTAGGGTGCATTATTGGTGAGTTAGAATGCATTATTGGTGAGAGGTGGGGTAGCTTGAGGGGAGAGAGAAAGGAGAAAGGACAAGGGGAAGAGAGAGGGGGTTGACCTTTTGAGTGGAGGAGAGAAAAAGGGACACACGGCGGGACAACAGTGAAGAAAAAGGAGGCAAGGTGGGGATGGGCTGCCCCGCAGGCATGAGGTGGCCTATTTTACCTTTCTCATATATTTACATAATCATACTTTATTTTTTTCTTACTTTTTTCAATGCCTTTTATCACTCCCTCCCTAAGAGGGGGTTTTCATGGGGTGGGGACGAGAGAAGAGGGGTATGGGAGCTTGGCTTGTGAAAAGCCCCCATCATTAGCCCTCCCCTTTTGGCTAGAGGCACTCATGTCTCTAGCTCTGTTTCTTCTTCCGCTTAGCTATAGGATCCGATATCGAGTTGCCTTCTGAACTAGCCATTCCATTTGGCCATTGATGAGATTTCTGGGATAGTCATGAAATTGCAATAGGTCCGAGTGATAACTTGTTCCTTGGAATAGTGTCGGTTGATTAAAGGGGAAGCCCATGGCTTCCAGAACTTTGTGCCAATGTCCTCCTGGATCCCAAGTGAAAAATAGGATCATTGTTTGCAGTGTTCGAGCAATAAAATTTGCATGCCAAATTGGATCAAATTTGTAACCACCAATAGCGAGAGGGGAAATGAGCATCTTGGCTCCTGCAAAGACAGAACTGAAAATTATGATTCCCAAGAGTGTACCAAGAATCCACCATATATGGCCGCCTTGTTGGTGTGGTAAGCTCAAGTTGTCTTCAGAATCCTGCTTACTGCCATGACTAGAAAAAAATGCAAGCATATCATGCTTCTTTTGGGTGTGCTCAAACATGTCAGCTTCCTTTATTGATGCTAATAGCAATCCACCTACCTTGCGGCTTAAATTCAAGCGTAATCCACTTACCTTTCTCCAAAGAGAGGATGCACTATTTGTAAAAAATTGTACCAAATTGCGAATGAGGTCTTCATTCTTGCATTCTATCAAGCTTTTGTCTATCCATGGCTCCTTTGCTCTTATCTCCATGCTGATCTTCTCTCTATATGTTATAGCGGCTAGCCATAGCCATAGGTCTGATGCATCCCATGCAAACACAATGCTGTGTTGTGGAGGAGTTTGGAACATCCTTAAAAGGTTGGCAATATATTGATCATCAAACTTACTATGAACACCCTCACATAAACTGGAGGCATTACCCATCTCCAAGTTTATAACACCCTTCAGTAGACTAGAGGCATTACCCATCTCTAAGTTTATAACACTACACAATAAAGTCTTGCTCGGCTGCCAAGCCTCTGGAGCAATATTCAACTCCAAAACTTCAGTCATACTTACCTGTTCGTTATGGTCCTCTAGTGAAACTGCCTTGATGCAAGATTCCTTTAGCTTGCTACACTGTCCTGGGTCCATGGTGGTGCATAGGCTTCCGTTTTCAAAGCCCTCCCCTTTGCTTGATATGTTGTCCATCTTCTGCAAAGCCTTGCTAGCAGGCTCGTTTTCCTCTTCTCTTGTATCTTTCATGACCTTTGTATTCCTCTTACTCTGACGAGGCCTAATCAACACTTTACACCTTCTTACCCTTAACGCCCAATGTTGTCGATTCATCGCTTTGGTGCCTATTTCATTCAAGGTTAAAGATGTACTCACATTTGTAACACAATTTTCTTAACTTACCTCCCCCACCTGGGTAGCATCTTTTGATTCTTTAACCTCTTGTTCCACTGCATGAGTTCTTTGAATAGTCTTCTTACTTGATCCTTCTTCTGTTACACTCATCTTGACCTCTTCTGCAAGACCAATGATACTTGGTGTGCGGGTACCAATTGGTGGTGGGCGTAGGATGATTGTAAGTGGTGATTGTGGCGGACGTAGAATTTGTGTTGGTGGGGCTGGTGCTCGGGGTGGGGATGTTCTTTCTCTAGGGGGTGACAATTGGTTCCTCCTACCTCCTCTATTATAGTTTTGTTGTGGTTTGGGACAGTAGTATATACCGTGACCGTCTTCTCCGTAGTTGTAGCAGTGATACTCCCTATTTTGTCATCGTGCTCTTCCAGGGTCTTGATCTCTTTCTTGACTCCTCCCTTGCTGTATTAAGTGGACAGACAAACTCTATAGTTGGTCAGTAATATGGGCCAACATATCTTGTTGGTCACCTCTTACCCCAAGAGCCGGTGGTGGTGGTGGAATGGTGGTTGTCATAGTTGCTGGTCGATGTGATGTTCCTGCTTCTATTGACTCGGTTTCTTTGGCTTTCATTCGCAGCTTCTTGTCCTTAAGGCGAGCAATCTCAACGGCTAACTCGTACGTAGCCGGGAATCTACCTTTCACCTTCTCCTTGAGAAGCGGCCATAAGCCATGCGTGAACCGATCTTTTTTCAGGAAATCGGGTGCGGCTTCCCCCCTTGCCAGTGACTCAACCCACCGTTCCCACAAATCCACAAATTTTGACTCATAGGTGGCATATTCTAAAAGACCCTCCTGCTTCAAGTCTCTCAACTTGTCCCACAAATTTTTTGAAGTGGTACCTCTCCCAAAGCGCCTCTTAAAAGCGGTTTTTAAGGGTTCCCAGTCATCCTTGGTTTCTTGTGGAAGTGCATTGTACCATGATCTAGCTTCTAGCTTCATGAGATGCTTAAAGATTCTAGCCCGAGATTCATCCGTATCTTTGTTTCTCACTACACATGCTACTTCAAAGTCATCTAGGAAGTCTGTTACCAAATTCTCCCCCTTCTTTCCTTTAAATGTTGGAAATGCTACACTTGCCATGATTACTGAGAGAGAGCTAGAAAGACACACTGCTTAATTTGCAAAAGTTTTTTCTTCTTTACAAGGAGGCGTGTATACCCTCTTATACTAGGACATAGATTAAAAATTCAAACGGTACATTGCCTTGTACCAAAGGTAAGACAAATGGTTGATGTGATGCCAGAACCTCAAAAAACTGCTCCCCACCCAGCATGGTGTCAATGACGTGCTGGTAGTGAGCCTTCAAGTCCAGTATTACCTTGATTGAGCGTACACGTGTTGGTATGTCTGATCTGTCTTGAGGTAGGTTGTACGGATTCATGTGAAGCTTAGAGGTTCTTAGTCACTGTCCAAGCTTGTGGGAGAGGGTGGTGTTCTTTCCTGAAACAAACTTAGTAGATCCCTAGTTTCTCTAGTGAGAGTGTGAGCCAATTCTTCCGTTATCTGTGCTGCAGCATCAAGTGCGACTTGGAAACTGACTGTGATAATTACCTCGGTGACTTGAGTTACCCGATTCTCAAAGTAGAATAGTGTTGATTCTCTATTGTGCAGAGCTCCTTCCATCTTGTTGTTGTGGGTTGGTTGTAGGTTGCGGACATGGTTTCGACCTTCTCCTTCTTCTTCTTGGCACTTGGCCTATGTATATCCACTGGGTTTGGCATGTTGGTTGACTCTCCCACTGCAAATCGATTACCGTTACGCCTGGCACTCGAGCTTCGATGGAGATGCGGAGTTCGTCTAGTTGTGCTTGGAGCTCTTCTTCTTCTGTCGTCCAGCTAGCAAATCCTGCTAACCATTCATCCATTCACAATAGTTTAGGGTTTCAGTCTTGTAAATTGAAGGGTTTCATGAAAAGATCCTCAGTGGGGGCACCAAATGACGGGAGCAAAGCGAACCCCGAACCCCGACGGCCTCTAAAACACCAGGGACCGAATGGCGCACCTTGAGCCTGTCATGGTAAAGCAAACAGGGGGCACCACCTAGCTTCAACGGCTAGGACACAAAGAACACAACACCAAAACAGAATTTTCATCCAAGAGAGATGGATGCTTGGGAGTAATGATGAAGAGGAAGGGAAATGAGATCAAATGAGTGAGTGAGAGAGAGAGAGAGAGAGAGAGAGAGTGAGGGAGGGGGTATAGCGGCTTAGTACTTAGGCACCACAGAAGGATGGCGAATCCGCACACCCTTCACACATACACAAGCTCACTCCAAACACAAGACTAGGTGGCGATTCCGCACACCTCACATGGGAAAAACATTGCAAGAAAACATACTCACAAAACCTCAAGCTTTATTTAGAGAGTAAGGCGATGAAATGGGGAGCTTAGGGTAGGGGAATGAGAAGGGAGAGAGTGGTAGAGCACATGGCCGATAGGTGGGAGTTGATGGTGAAGACTTGCACGAGGGCTATGGCCATCATCCTTCATTTAGTTGCCCTTCATCTTCCATAGCCCAAGGGTGTAGAGGTTATGCTCAAGACGAGCATGGTGATTGCGGTGATGATGATTGTGTGGATGTGTGTGTGTGCACTAGGCACACACAGTGCATAGTGTATTCTTTGGTGATGTTGTGTGTGTCTTTAGTGTGATGGTGACCCCTCTTTATATAGGGGAGGAGGGGGAAGGAATTCTAGAATTTAGAAATGAAGAAATCATTATCTACATAGGCCATGTGACTGTGGGCCCCACTTGTCTGGCTGTGTGTCTGTGTGCTAGAACAGCAGTCTCATGAGAGAGAGACTAAGAGAGAGAGATGGGTTGATGAAAAAAAGTGAGAGGTGACATGGAGAATAAAGTAATTACAAGAGGGGAGTGTGTTCAGAGGTGAATCTGTGTGCAGATGTGTGTGAACACAAGAAAAATCAAATAACCAACGGGTGGGGATGGGTCTGTGGTCACCTTTTTCAATGAAACTGAGTGTATGTGAGTGTGGGGGAGGTTATTTAGCTACAAGACAAGAGACATGGCGCCCTTTAGAGAGAGGGGGGCGTATTTGGGTCATGGGATATGATAGGAGAGAGAAAGGGGGGGTGGGGTATACTATTTTGGAAGATAGGATAAGTTGCATGTGAGTTAGGGTGCATTATTGGTGAGTTAGAATGCATTATTGGTAAGAGGTGGGGTAGCTTGAGGGGAGAGAGAAAGGAGAAAGGACAAGGGGAAGAGAGAGGGGGTTGACCTTTTGAGTGGCGGAGAGGAAAAGGGACACACGGCGGGGCAACAGTGAAGAAAAAGGAAGCAAGGTGGGGATGGGCTGCCCCGCAGGCATGAGGTGGCCTATTTTACCTTTCTCATATATTTACATAATCATACTTTATTTTTTTCTTACTTTTTCCAATGCATTTTATCACTCCCTCCCTAAGAGGGGGTTTTCATGGGGTGGGGATGAGAGAAGAGGGGTATGGGAGCTTGGCTTGTGAAAAGCCCCCATTAGTACCAATGAAAAGGGAAAAACTGAAATAGAGAAAGATTTTGAGTCCACCCAATGAATGAACAGAATCTACACAAGAAGCTGACCACCCCATCGGACAAAAGGAAAAAGTAGCCGAGCTAGAACCGGAGCAGGCAACTGAAGAGACTCAAAAGCTAGAAGAAGAAACTGATAAGAAAGCAGATACAGAAAAAGATCCTACCACTACACATGAGACGGAGCCCAAGCCAAAGAAGGAAGAAAGTCCGTTACCTGAAGAGAGAGCAAGGGTCGAGACCACACCATCTACTTCTACTCAGCCAGAAACTACCGAGGCATCAAAGCCTCAGGATGGCCAAGAAGAAGACCGACCATCTATCTCCACACAAGAACCACCAGCAATTACGATGCAGCAAGAAGCAACACATGAGGCTGCAGGCACATTCCAACTGGCAAGACAAGAGGAGTGGCAGACAAACGATGAAGTTATAATACAGGTCAATGAATATGCACGCCAGATGCAGGAAATGACGGAGAAACTCCATTCAGTAGCTTTGAACCGCATACCAAAGGCCAAGGAATAAGAAATGGTGATCGACGCTCTTCAAGGAGAGCTAGAAGACAGGATAATTATCATCACTGATTTCCAAAGGCAACAAAAAGAAATGGAGGAGTTAGGTGACCTCGTCACCAAATTATCTGATGCTTGCAAGGTATAAGACGAGTAGCTGATAGAAGTCAGGAATCAACTTCTTACAACCTCTCTGTCGGCTCAGAAAATTCAAGTGCAGTTAGATGTTTCCAATGCTTCCCTACATTATTCTGAACAGAGAATCAATGATCAGGCCATTTTCTTATGGCAAATTAGAGAAAACCCAATCATGGCCTCGATCAAGGGAACTGATGAAGTGTACAAGGCACTTGAAAAGAAAAACAAGGACTTAGAATTGGAATTAAATCTTGAACAATCAGAGTGCAGAGACCTGGCACTGATGCGGATTCAAAGAGAGGAGGAGCTCCTAAAGGAGATAGCAGAACTCAAGCGCATAAATCAACTCTTCAGAGATGGAAATCCAGACACGCAGGAAGAGGCAGGCACTTCAGAGCCGCCACAAATAGACATACCCTTGGTATCATGTGCTGAGTTTGAGATGCAGTCCACAACAGAGCCGAGTGGTGATGAAGATTTTCAGATTCACATTGCAGATGTAGATATAATGCCAATGGTCCAACTGTCAAAAGCTGAAGAAGATGCACTGAAGGAGAAGATTACCTTAGAGGTGGATGAGCAGTGGAAGGCCTCATGAATTGGGAGTTGAGAGTTGTACACTCTGTCAACGTCGCTCAACTCACTCCCAATCAGATCAACACTCAATGGCACCAACAAGCCTTGCCGTACCCTCTCATCAAGGTAGAACTATTACACGTAAAAGAAAGGATGTACAAGGATATGCAAGAAGATGGCGCAGATAAAGACCACTCAAAGTGGAGGTTAAGCTGGTTGAACAAGAATCCGAGATACCTGATTCTGTTCACAAGAGCACTTGCAACCTTACAAAGAGATCCAACATTCTGTCCTGTACCTAGAGTAAGGACATGGCAAGCGCATGAAGTACTATAGAAGAAGAGGCCAACTTGGCTCAACTTCCCCAAGCTACCAGCTCCAGAGAGAGACCAAGCGACAGATGAATACATTGTGGAAACCCTAACAGGCTCCATGTTATTCTTCAAGAGTTTTCCAGATCTCTCCTATGCAATGTTATATAAGATCTGCAGGATGCTACTCACATGCATAAAAGTTTTCAATGATCTTGAGCAGACAGAAGACCCATGGCTCTCATTCTTGGAAGGAAACAAAGGCTTATGCTACGATCTGAGTGGGAAACCTTCAGAAGAAATCCTTTACGAATTCTATGCCAGATGCATGTTCCTGCCCTCAAATAATATGCAAGCCTTTGAAGAAGCATTCTACACTGGATTCTTCACCTGGCAAACTAAGATATTTGCACCGGTGATAGGCAACCTAACATCCAGGTTTGTGGGCTACTCAGTGGTGGAGCTGAAGAATCAAGTCACCATGCAATTTCTGCAAGTGCCTGACAAAGAACGAGACTCAGATACCAGAAGGCACTAGAAGCACCCACCGTCAACCCAAAGACTACTTCAGCCCATAAAGCTATGTCAAGGGATGACCCAGGCGAGGAGGGGGGAATCTTAGCAGCAAACTAACACGGACACCATTTTTTGGAGTTCTCCTTGTAAAACAATTATTATTTTGATAAATCAGGAATATTGTAACTCTTATTTTCTCGGATAAACCATGTAATTAATGAGCCGGGGCTACAAGCTTCCAGATTGTATCAGTCAGTCATTTCCCAGCTTTGGTAGAACTCCGGATTATTAGTTTTGACCACCCAAAAACCTTGGCTAAGGTATAAAAGCCAATTTTTGTAAGTTTTTTATAAGTTCTGGATAAAAAATACACAGCGTGAGCTGACGACCCTCACTTCTCTCCTTCTCGCGCTTCCTACTCCCTCTCCGGTTTTCACATTTCGAATGTGTTTGTTGCATTGCAACCGCGGGTAAAAGCTCTACGCATTGACGTAAGCCATTCACAGTATTTCGTAGCTTTTGGCGTCGTTGACCCGCGGCCTAATTTCATCATAACTAGGAATTTACATGTTCAAATAAAAAACTAAGCATAGGTGCGGTATTAGGGCATCATTCCTAAGCATTTAGATACATTCTGGGTCGAAAATGGCTAGGTCAAAAATCCACTATTGTTAATAATCACAATTTTGGAACTTGACCTAAAGTGGGATTTGATGCCACAGGCATGTGAGCTTAGGTCTTATAAACTTGTCATAGAAGTTTCGTTACGTTTGGATGTCATTTAATGCTATAACAGATCTGATTTTCTTGTCGATGAGCGATTGGCTTTTGGTGATTTCAGCCACTTGAGTGTAGCCTGAGCTAGATGCGAGTTGTTAGTTGTTTTCCAAGAGATTGAAAACCTCTTGTAACCTCTATGAACTAGTCGAGTCAGCTTCGTCCCATGGTTTGACAAATTAATCGTGGTTCTTGCTAATACTGCAATAAGAGTGTGACCCTCCTCCTACTAGTAAAGTGCAACAGCTGGGCCGGTCTCTCTCTGTGCTGTCAGTATGTGTCACCCCAATGAGTCGTGTACTGAAAAAAGGGAGTGCCTAGATGGTCGGCTGACAAGAAGGGATCCCGCCAGAACCACTCACCCGGATCCCACTCCACTCGTGCTAGAGGGCGGTGTCACAAAGTGATGACGTGTCTGCCCGAGAGCATGCGAGAAACCCTAACCTTGACTGCTCTTGAATCCTAATTCTAAAAACCCTAACCCTAAAACCTACAAACCCTAAAATTTGCTAGAAACCCTAAAAATAGCAAAAACCCTAACCCTAACCCTAACCCAAAAAGGGTAGCAGACTGAAATCTCAGAAAAAGCGCTAACATGATGACATGGCACCGTACGAAATCTTTTGAAAATTGAGGAGCTACTTTTTGGCTGAATTTGCGTGGCCAGCTTTTGAATGTACGCAAATTATGAGAAAGAGAGAGAGGAAGTTTTTGCTTTATTTGAAGCTCAAGAGAGCTTGTGAGAGAAAGAGGGCACGTTGGTCAAAATCCAAGAGGAGGAAATTCACCACAAAGGATATCCTCTATGCCATGCTTGGGGAAAGGTAAGAGAACATGATGCTTTTATTCTCTTTGACCCTGGTTCTACTCATAATTTTATATCCATAGAGTTGGCCACCAAGCTAGGCATACAAGCCTATGAGATGGGAGATTTCCTACCCGCAATGGTGCTTTCAAGGGGCCAGAAGATTCAATAACTCCCTTAATCAGGAAATTGAGGCTCCATGTCCAAAGCTATGTGGACAAAGAGGACTTCTTTCTTCTTTATCTCTCCTCTCAAGCATGAGGATATAATCCTAGGGGAACCATGGTTTGATTGCATGGCTGCCAATGTTGAATTCCCAGAAAGGAGAATCTCCTTTAAGTTCAAGGAAAAATATATGTACATAGATGCTAAGGAAATGGGTAACACCATACCCATTGTACATACACAAGCTTTCAACAAGTCAATAAAGAGCTCTATTTCCATGTACATGATTTTTGTTAAAGAATCTCAAAATAAACCTAATGTTTTAGCAAAAGAAAATATACACAATCAAAAGGAATTAGAGTTATCCAATTTTCTCAAGGGGTTTTAAGATGTCTTTATTGACGACATCCCTTGTGAGCTACCTCCTAAACGAGGAAATCATGACCATGCAATTGAACTTCTTCTAGGACACCGCCTAACAAACCTCCTTATAGAATTTTTCAAGCTCAACAAGAGGAGATTATGCGGCATGTGCATGAGTTAGTTGAGAAGGACATGGTTAGGCCTAGCTCATGTCCATTTTGTTCTCCTGTGCTATTAGTGAAAAAGAAAGACGGCACATATCGTATGTGTGTCGACTATAGTGCTACAGACGGAAGTGTCGCGAGCCCTGCAAAATAGCAAAAACAATATACTACAAGCCATGAAACGAACAAATCTGCATACCCGACGAATCCACGAGCACATAACCGATGATATACGCGAATAGAGAGAGATAGAGAGCGGGAGAGAGTGAAAGAACGCGTGTAAGCGCACCTCCTAAAGCGGAGTGCTACGCCAACGCAACGAGAGAGAAGAGGGGAGAGGAGAGGAGAATAACATTGACAGTGGGTGCAATCTCCCCCCGTGCAAGAGTGACCATTTCCCTCTTGCACGTATTTAATTTATAGATTCTTGAATGGTCAAAGTGAGTACAAACTGGCCGGCCGGTCATAAATGGCCAAAGCTCATAAAGAGCACTTGAATAATAAAATCTACATAAAATATGATATCCTTTTGCAATAGCTTAGCTCGGTCAAGCCTTTTCCACCTGTCACAGCTGCAATAAATAATAAGATATCAATTCCATAACATACCTCTCCGTTGGAAAGCAACTGTCCTCAGTTGCGAAGATAAAAATCTGCAAACAATACTTGTAAAAAACAGTGATTAGTATGTTGTGTCAAAAACATCACATAATGAAACAAAAATTTATGAAACTAAACAACATTAGCTTATGCCTGCCGTCATCCACATACTACCTATTCTAGTGTCCCATACCACTAGAATAAGCCGTATATGTCATACCCTGATGAATCAGGATATCATTGGTCACACTCATCATTAATCTCGTAATGTCAAGTCTCATCACATGAACTCTACCATAATAATCACCAGATACCAAATCCCAATCCAATTCCAATTCCACAATATAAGTCCAAATCCAAATCACTTTCATTATGTACCCGGGTAACAAAATCATACCTATTACAGTGGTGGCCAGGCACTACAGCATGATTTTATGATTGGTGTTGCCTCATCCGGCGAGTCTACACCAATAAAACGTGCTGCCTAAATCGGCGAATCTGCAATAATGCTGCCTAAATCGGCGGATCTCCATTTACCATTGTGAATTTGCAATTTGTCAGTGTGTTGCCTAAATCGGCGGATCTGCACAGATAACTGGTGTTGCCTAAATTGGCGGATCTACACCAAGGTGAGCATTTACACACTACCTAAATCGGCGGATCTGTGTGCATGTGACCAATGGACTAGACAAGAAATAAAAACAAAACATTGACTACCTGTGTGACACCACATTGGAGTATAGTTGAGTAGCAGAGTACTTACAATTTTTTTGTTCACTATTTGAGAGCACCTTAACTCATATAAGCAGCGGCATAGCTTAATGATAAGTCAGCTCAAGAAAAATTCCTTTCAATATAATAAGAGTGATGACCGTAGTAGCAATGACTAAGTAATCATGTTAGAGCACAATGCAGAGAAATGAAATATGAAAAGAGGAATGACATATTTGATGTACATACCCGAAGGGTAACTGTATTTGAATATATAGACCATTGTTGGTATATGGATGAGGTACAAGTGTTGCAACTCGCGTTTTACACCAAAGTATACCAATAGATCCAAAATGTTTTAGCATGGGGTTAATAATTGGTCAGGAACTTGCAATGGAAAAAAATGTTGACTTTAAATAGCATAGATCAACTAGTGCCACTAACCAAAAACAAATACAAGAATAAAGTGCGGGTTGTTGCACGGCAACTTGTGCTCATGCAGTTGTGAAGCACCTAATTTTGGTTTAAAGTTTCATAAAAAAAACTATTGTTAACTCAATGACCATGTTTAACTAGAATGAGCAAAGGTGCTCCAGGTAAGCGTCAATTGTGAGGGTGGTTAGTGTATGATACTAGTGTCCAAATTATATGTATGAGTCATGCCCTGTGTGTTGTGCAGGTACGAGGTAGACGCGTGTTCTCGAATGTATTACTATTATTTTTTATTGCAAATAGTGAATTATTATACATTACGTAATTGTCCAAAAATCTAACATGATTGATTGCAATTACAAAAACATAACAATAGGGATGTGACAGGGGGTTGTGAAGAGAGGGAGAAATAAAATGAAATGTTATCGTAATCGTCTTTAAAATGCCAAAATTACCTAAGAACACAAAGTGAGAAAATCCTTATGAATCTAATCCTCAATGTCCGATGTGTCTATGTCATCGACCAGCAACCAAGAGGGAAGAAAAAGAAATGAAAGGAAATGTTATATTAACAGTCTTAAAAAGACCACAATTACAAGCCTTGTGGATCTAATCTAATGCCTCGGTACAAAATAAAATGTCGTAAAGCAAAAGACTGGAAAAATCATCATGAGCATCGTCAATGCTTGAGCATACTTGACAGCGGACACTGTGACCTAGTTGCCGTTGAGTGTCTGCAGCTTGCCCACCATATGACTAAGAGCAAGGGAGAATAGTACTATGTTTCCAAGCAATGAATGACGATCGTGAGACACTATGTCATTTTTTTATTTTTTTATTGTTTTATAATTTGTTAAATTTTCACAATAAATGTCTACAATTATGGCTCAAACTAAAAGCAAAAATACAAAATTAGCTTCAAAACTATAAAAATTATGTAAAGCATTTCAGGCAGCGAGTTTTTGTTCGGCGGTCTTGCTAGAGCTTTGTCAATAGCCACCTCTATAGGTAGTCGCACGAGGAGATGGAGAAATGAAATGAAATGCTATATGAACACTTTACTAAAAGCCAAATTGATACAATCCGTGTGAACAAGATCCAATGCCTAGGTATAAATGAAATGAAGCGAAGTAAAAATAAAAAATCATCAGGAATGTGTTGTAGCACGCACTGTCCAGCTTCGTCAATGTCCAAGGATGCTCTGCATCGAGCATCGCTTGAGAAGGTATTGCAACGGCTCTGCAGAGCGTCATCAATGGTTGGCATGGAAGAGCAATGGCTACTACTACAGGCATGCGCAATAGGTGGAAGCTACAACATTATCAAGGATATTAGTGCTTAAGGTGGTTATGCAGTCTCTTGGTGAAGGAAGCGACTTTGCATCGCAGCAGAAGCAACAGCAGCAATGTCTCGCCGATATGATAGCAGGACCACAATCTTCTCCAGAGGGGTGCTTGTATCAGGTAGAGTATTCCATGGAGGCCATAGGAAATGCAGGGGCAGCCATTCGGGTGCTTGCCAAAGATGGCGTCGTTCTGGTAGGAGAGAAGCGGTTATCCTCCAAGCTTCTCACAGCTAGTTCAAAGTCTACAGAGAAAATGTACAAGATAGACGACCATGTTTGCTTGTGCTATCGCGGGCATCACTGCGGATGCCAACATCCTGATTAACACAGCTCATCTGCAAGCTCAAAGGTACACTTTCGCTTATCAAGAGCCCATGCCTGTACTGGAAGAACTTGTCCAGTCTCTTTCAGACACTAAACAGGGCTACACACAGTTTGGTGGCCTCCGCCCCTTTGGGGTCTCCTTCCTTTTCGCTGGATATGACAAGAGCTTTGGCTTCCAACTTTACATGAGCGATCCAAGTGGTAACTATGGTGGTTGGAAGGCTGCCGCTATTGGGGCCAATAATCAGGCTGCACCATCCATGCTCAAACAATATTATAAATATGACATTACATGTGAGGAAGCAGTGCAACTTTCCCTTAAAGGGCTCAGCAAGACTATGGATAGCACCAACCTCTCATCAGAGAAGCTTGAAGTTGTCGAGGTAAGCCTGTCCTCGCAAGGCATAGTAAAGTACCAGGTTATTGAGAGGGTGGTACTGCAGAATGGAGAAGGTTGCAAAGGGATGAGTTGGTTGGGCTTTACCGGCAGCTGCATGGCACTGCTCTCGGGCCTGGCGTTGAAAAGGAAAATGCAAGGTAGACAGAGCCGAGCCAAGTGTTGGCCATGAGCAGAGAAAGAGGGAAAACGAGCACTGAGGGTGGTAAGTGAAAGTGGTTTGACACTGTAGTGCTGTGAGGGGTCCATGCAGTGGTTGGTACGGCTCTACATGACTGAGAGTGGCAGGCGAGGAAGCTCTTGTGCTGCATGGTGGGCGGATGAGGTGAGAGACAGATTACGGCAGCAGCCAGTGCATGCACGCATGCTGGGAATCGAGGTGGAGGGTTAAAGTGAGTCGGAATTGGAGAGAAAAAGGCCGAAGACTATGTGTGTGTGTGTGTGTGTGTGTGTGTGTGTGAGAGAGAGAGAGAGAGAGAGAGAGAGAGAGAGAGATATAAATACTGCAGTTCCGTGAAGTGGTGGTGGTGGTTAAAAGGGACCACATGGTGGAGCAGTGAGAGAGAAAGAGAGAAAAACCACTCCCAGTTGCATGCCGGCGCAGTGAGAGAGAAAGAGAGCAGTAAGTACATTCCGAGTTGCAATATGGCTGCAGTGAGGGAGAAAGAGCGCCTCTGCTTTTGTTTTTTTTCTTTGGGTGCATGCGCCATCTGCAGCCCGATATCTATCCAATGCGGTTGTAAGGTGGAGAGAGTGAGTGAAGTCGACTTAGAAACAGAGAGTTTCTTCAGCATGAAAATCACTCGGATAACTGGTCGAAAGAGAGAGACATAGATAGTGATTCCACGCCCGAGAGGGGTTGGCAGGGCATGCATGCATGCAATGATGGAGGGTGGGGGGGGTTCGGTCGTCCTTGCTGCAGGTCCGCCAAGTTCGTTGCTGGGGTGACTTGGCCTACTGTATGGGGTGTCATGCGCTTCTTCAAAAGTTTGGGAGTCCGCACATCCCCACATTACTCTTCGCTATAATCATTGGGTTCGGTGTCTGCGGCTCTGCAATGTCCTGCTTTCCATTGGTTTCTAGTAGCGAACCTTTGCGAGAGTACCTCAACTTACCATGGCTCTCATTAGCCCCGAGAGATCTAGTTTACATAGAGAGTGTCGTGCTCAATTTTTCTCAAATATCTTATGCTACTTCTATTGATTCATCGATTGAGCCCCCATGCTCTCACGCTTTGAAGATGAAGAGGGGATCTTGTCTGCCTCCTGCACAATTTTGATGACATTAAAACTACTATTCAAATACAAACTTTTCCATAACATGCTTCAGCATTCCAAGCAAAATACATACATGAGTTACTTTATGAATGCACACAAAGATCATTGGTAATAAAGATGAGTAACTAATTGAAAAGTAATTAGCTCTGAACGTGTTACAGTCACCATTTCTATGATCCATATCTTGTCAGGAGCGATCACCTAAGCTCTGATACCAGTGCTACAGACAGAAGTGTCGCGAGCCCTGAAAAATAGAAAAAACAATATACTACAAGCCATGAAACGAACAAATCTGCATACCCGATGAATCCCCGAGCACATAACCGATGATATACGCGAACAGAGAGAGATAGAGAGCGGGAGAGAGTGAAAGAACGCGTGTAAGCGCACCTCCTAAAGCGGAGTGCTACGCCAACGCGACGAGAGAGAAGAGGGGAGAGGAGAGGAGAATAACATTGACAGTGGGTGCAATCTCCCCCCGTGCAAGAGTGACCACTTCCCTCTTGCACGTATTTAATTTATAGATTCTTGAATGGTCAAAGTGAGTACAAACTGGCCGGCCGGTCATAAATGGCCAAAGCTCATAAAGAGCACTTGAATAATAAAATCTACATAAAATATGATATCCTTTTGCAATAGTTTAACTCGGTCAAGCCTTTTCCACCTGTCACAGCTGCAATAAATAATAAGATATCAATTCCATAACATATGGATCACTAAATAGGATCATTATCAAGAATAGGTTTCCCGTTCCACGGGTAGAATACCTATTTGATAAGCTACAAGGGTCCACCTACTTCAATAGGATTGACCTAAAAAGTGGCTATCATCAAATAAGGAAAGTTGATCAAGACATTGTAAAGACCGCATTTTGCACTACGTTAGGTCTTTACAAATACATTGTCATGCCTTTTGGCTTGACCAATGCACCAACCACATTTAACCGCTTGATGGAGAAGCTCTTCAGGCCTCACCAAACCTTTACTGGAGTGTTCTTTGATGATATCATCAGCTACTCTAATTCATTAGACGAACACAAGCAGCACCTCTAGGTAATATTTCAAGTTCTAAGAGAGAATAAACTCTATGTTAATCGAAAGAAAAGTGATTTTTTCTTGCAAGAGATTCAATATTTAGGTCACATTATCTCTCAAGATGGCATCCAAATGGATCCATCAAAGTTAGAGGTAATAGAAGGATGGCCTAAACCAAGGAATCTTCATGAACTAAGAAGCTTTATAGGTATGACATGTGCATACTATAGACGCTTCATAGAAAAGTTCTCACTAATAGCAGAACCATTACTTGACCTAACAAAGAAAAATGTTAGGTACACATGGTCTGCCAAGGAGAAAAATGCTTTCAAAACTCTTAAAGAAAATCTTATCTCTCAACCTGTGCTTACACTACCGGATCTCTCAAAGCCATTTGAGTTCCAATGTGATGCTTTTGGTGATTGCCTTGGAGTTGTTTTGTTCCAAGAAGGGCACGCCAAGGGCTATGAAAGTAGAAGGCTCGACCCTATTGAGCAAGCTATAGGCATATATGAAAAGGAACTCCTCGCAGTTCTACATGCCTTATACTCATGGAAGCACTATTTATTGGGGACTCCTTTCATTCTGCTAACGGCTCACCAAAGTCTTAAGTACTTCACGGCGTAGACCAAATGGCGTAGACCAAGCTCTCCTACAAACAAATGAGGTGGGAAAATTTCCTTTTGCAATTTCATTTTCATATTGCGCACATTGTTGGCAAGCATAATAAAGTAGCCGATGCACTCTCAAGATGGCCGAGAGTGAATGCGGTTTCCATAGCAACTCACAATGATCTATCTTCTATTATACATGAGTATGCTATTGATCCCATTTTTAGAGATGTGATTTCATCCCTTGCACTAGGGACGAAAGAGGAACCATTTACTTTACAAGATGGTTATCTTCACTATGGCAATAGACTATGCGTTACTAACTCACTTCCTGAGAAAGTAATGTATGAATCTTATGCTCCTTCTTATGCGGGGCTCTACCCTAAAGGGTATTGAAAAATATTTCTATTGGCCTACCATGAAAGCAAACATACAAGAGTATGTTTCTAAATGTGTGTTATGCCAAAAGACGAAGTTTGATAGAGGGAAGCAACCTAGATTTCTTCAACCTTTGCCAATCCCTAATTCTCCATGGGAGAGCATATCCATGGATTTTATCTTTGGATTTCCTAAGTCTATCCATGGAAATACGGGAATATGGATGATAGTAGACAGGTTCAATAAACAAGCTCATTTTATTCTTGTCAAAAAGACTATCAACGCCCATCAAATGGAAACCCTCTTCATATCACAAATTTCAAGTACCATGGCTTGCCAATGTCCATAGTGTCGGATACAGATCCTAGAATGACCAGTAATTTCTGGAAAGGTCTCTTTGAGAATTTAGGAACAAGGCTAAATTTCTCTTCGGCCTATCACCCGCAAATGGATGGCCAAAGTGAAATAGCTAACCTAACAACTCTCAATCTACTAAAAGCCTATGTAACGGAAGTAGATCAAAGATCGCAATGGGAGAAGTACTTACCCTTAGTGGAGTATGCCTACAATAATACTGTACATACTTCCACGAGAAAATAACCTTTTGAGGTAATTGAGGGAAGATCAAAATGTCCCCTGCTACTTAAGGTACACGGGAAGATATTCGTTGCAGATGAGTATAGCCGAGACCTACAAGAATCTTTCCAAAAGATTAAGGATGCTATCTCTATCTCACAAAAAAGGCAAAAGTCTGCTGCTGCTGACAAGCACAGAAAAGCCCAAACCTTTAAAGAAAATGATTGGGTCTTATTAAAATTTCCCAAGGCTCGATTAAGGCACACGACGGGCAAGAATCCTAAGGACACCAAAAGTATCATGCTAAGTTATCAAAAAGGTACTATGGTCCCTTCCAGATTCTTAGGCCAATCAATGAGATGGCCTATCAACTCAAGTTGCCCAACCATTGGCTCATACACAATGCTTTCTATGTGAGCCTATTAAAGCCTTACAAAGGAGAGCCACCTCAAGAATCAACTATTGAAATACCCACCGGGGATCAAGGACCAAGAAGAAGTGCTGCAGCCCGAGTCCATTCTCCAACATGAAAACAAGGAACTAAGAGGCGGTAAAAATATCTGGTGATATCTTATTAAGTTTAAGAATTATCCTTTTCAAGATGCTAGATGGATGCAAGGCATACAATTAAAGGATAACCTAAACCTTGTTAATGCTTACAATGCTTCCCTAGAGTAAGCAAATGTACAAATGTTAAAAATGAACAAAGTTTTTGTCTTATAAGACTCTCTTTCTTTTTATTGTGCACAAAAATGAAGTAGTATGCATGCTTAGATCAAGTTTGCGGAGATGACATCTCCCAAACACCAACTAGAGCTTGTCACTCTACTATGGAAGATTGATAGGACTAATGTGCACACATGCTTGCGGCAGCTTAAGCTCTCAAGCACCATCTACTATGGAAGACTGATAGGACTAATGTACAGACATGCTTGCGGAAGCTTAAGCTCTCAAGCACCAAATGGACTAGTCATCCATTGTGGAACGATGTCGTAGGGTAACATAGGGATCCTCTACCTGCTAGAAAAAAGAATAATGAACATGCCTTATCTTCTCTACCCCATAGTCAAGGACGACTATGATTTCAAGAGAGAGGTAATGTCATAAGACTAATATCTAGTTCTCCTAAATGATTTTCTCATGTTAAACTGATCATTTAATATGGGGAAGTGCCAAGGGAGAAAAAGCTAGAATATTGGTTAATCTAGCAGACCGGCCATAGTAGGCATCTTAAGGAGGGAAAGTAGGGATCCAATGGGGGGGGCATCTGCAAAAGAGCAATGTGCAACAATGGGCTTAAAAGACCCTAAGGTTCAACCCATTAAGACTTCCAAAATGCTAAGGTTCCAAAATTCAAAGGTTGTGTCCAAAGGTCAAACATTAGGGACATTGGATGCTTTGTGTGTGTCCCAAAAATATTCATGCATCCCTACATAGGAGTGGACGAGCCCTAGTTGTAGGAGATGAGAGAGAAACTCACACACACACACACACACACACAAGCTCCCTTTACACAAAGGGAATGAGGGAAACATGTCAGCTCCCTAGCCCAGATGCCCACAAGGTGTACTCAAATCCTATTGGATGACCTTGGAGGTGGACCAATGAGAATTAGGATAGAGTAAATATATTTTAATCAATTTAAAAACACTTAATAAAAGAACCAATAAGAATTAAGCTCTCTAGAAGACTATTGGACAGTCTTCCAAGGGGTCCAATGAGCATTCAGCAGCCCTATGACTTGCCTGATTCCTATTGGCAAGGAGGCAAAGGGGTCCAATGAGAGTTTAGTTGCATTTATTAATTACCTAAATCTCTCACAAAAGGGGAAAGGGGCACACATGTCAGAAGGCTATCACTTATGCTACTTAATTTCCATTGGTTGAGGCTAGGGAGGTCCAATAGGATGTGAGCATGAGCAAATAGCAAGGGGGTCGACCAAGAGAGAAAGGGGGGGCTGATTTTTCAAAGACATTATTGACTCACACACTCACACAATCTATGTGTGAAGCAAGAAGACACTCTCTCTCCTTCTCAAGCTTTAATGGAAAGGTTACCACCTACTCCAAGCTTGTGAGACAGGGGAGGCCTACATCAACAACTCTTGGCTTTGTGATGAAAATCCAACCAAGAGCCAAGATTCAATGCCTGCTCATCTCCTGTACCATGCTAATTACTAAGCTAAGCTATGCTAATATGAGTGATTATGTGAGGAGATGTACATCTTTCTCGTAAGAATACTCTTTCTTCCTCTTAATCTACTCTCATACCCCGCTAGCTCTCACCATCTTTGAAGGTGTGTGAGGTCTTGGGTCTGAGACCGTGAGGGAATTGATGTTGTTTTTAATAAGTGTTGTGCTTAGTGCTTGAAGTTTCCATCTTCATAGCACTAGCTAGAATTGAAGAAACACAAAGAATTGTATTGTAAAATTTCTCTCTTGATGGGAGAAACCATAATACAAAGCCTTTTGAAGGGGGGGCCGGCTCCATGCAAATCCGGTCCTCAACTGTTGTCAATTGCTTAATTTCTCTCTCTTTTAAAGAATTTTTCATGCCATCTAACTAGGTGTTATACTTTTTGTTGCTCTCTCTACCCAAGCACTCTTGCTATTCTCATTAGGAATATATTCTAATGAAATGCTCACTATTTTCATGCTATTTTCCGCTACACACAAGTTGCTAGGCCATTAAATGTTACATTGGTATTAGAGCACAATGTCTCTCTTTTCTTGCTCAAGAAGGGAGGTCCTCAAGCTAGCTATAAATGGTTGGTATTATTAATTGCATGTGAGTAAGTAGAATAGAAATTTTTCAGCCTTGCAGTGCACCTACCTTTGTGCAGTTAACGGGGCATCATCGTCGAGAGATATGGTTTTAATAGTGGAGTCCTATGGGACTTTTTTCCTATGGCTTACCACTATTGAGCTATTAGAATCTTGACAGGAGCTGATGTTGTTTTGGTGTTGAACGACTCTCTCTTCTATTCCTTGCAATTAACACTAGGTTGGTAACCTAACAGGACATAAAAGTGTCCTTTAAGGGTTTTGAAAAAAACCTCCAAAACCATAGTAGATCCACTCGTTTGTAAAATCCTTTCATGAGGTTATAGTTCAAGGCCTACTACACATGGAAAAAATAAGAAACTTGTAAAATTTCTCATCTTTTGGTCACACCAAGCCTCCAAAAATGATGGACCAGTACATTTTCATCAAAACAATCATTTCTTACGTTTTGTTGCATAAAAATAAGATTAAGGATTTTTGTAGGACTTAAGATAAATTCCCTAGTTAACTTCAATGGGTTGGTGATTAGAACATATGATTGATTCTCACTCACTATTTTTTGTTTTGCCAAAAGAAATAGGTACAAAAAAGTTGAATTTTTACCATTCTGAAAACCTATCATCAAAGTTTCTATAGCCACGCTCAATACAAATAATATGTGCATGTTTTCTTAGTTCCCTATTGTCCTTTAGGTTCATAAGGAACCATGGATCATGTCAAAAAAATAATACATCTCTTACCAAGGGGAATCTTGGGGACAAAGATGAAGTGCTAAATACAGCAAACATGAAAAAACTGGGTTCAGCATTATGAGTTGTAGAATCCCATAGAAACTATTCAATATCTAGCCAAATTTGATCCTTATGACTAGATATGGTTACTACCTACAAAATGCATGTAGTTGTCACAAGAAACTAACAAAATTGAAAAAGCTATACTTGATATACTAGAATGTTTCGTTTTCTCCTATAATTGAAAAAAGAAACCATGGTTGTCTACTATGCAAAATAGGGTATTAGGTGCCCCAAAACTCAAGGACTATTAGCTTTATGTTACAATATGCAACATAGAAAATCAAAACTTCATTTGGATATCATGAAAGCCACCAAAAAAATCATAGAAGAGCTAAAATTGACTAAACAACAGGATTTGACAATTTTTGTAATTTGGTCATAACTTACAACTTTAACATTTATTTCTCCCTAGAAGCATCATGACATGTTCAGGACTACTAAAGATAGTTCTCTAGCATTATAGATATCACAAACATGAATTGTAGAGTGGTATAGTTGCAAAAAGTTGAAAAAAGCCAAAAACAGGACCCGTTTTTTCACAAAGTTTAGGTTGTGAAATGTTGTGCAAGGACAAGGTTAAAGATGGAATTGATATTCCAAAAAAATGTCGAGTTTTTTTCAGCTCATGAGACAACTTTCTAGACAGATAGCACCTCAAAATCCATTTTGAAACTCTTGACATAATTCAAGGAAAATGGTCACTTAACAGGACATAAAATTGTCCCAAGACATAAAAGTGTCCCATTACCAACCTAGTGTTAATGGTATTCGAGCCACGGGTGCAGTAGCTTGAGTGCTTTCTCTAAAAGGGTAAAGAGGAGTAGCAATTAGGGCTTGAAGTGCCAAAGTACACCTAAAACGTTTACACCTAAAAGTTGTTAGAATTGCTAACAATAGTAAAGAGAGTGAAATTAATGTTGATAACTTCGATTTTGCTAATGAGCAGGCTAGTAATGATGCCCCGATGCTTGTTAATTATCTTATTTCTAGGCCATTAAATGTTACAAATAGACTCGCAAGATTATCTGCATTCTTGCTAGTGGTTGCATAATTTCTTTGATGCCTCTTGTCTAGGAAGCCATGTTCAAAGTGACCATGTCTTTCACAACCCCAACATACTACATTTTTGCGTTGCAAATTTCCATGACCTCTTGGACTCCCCTTGCCTCATAATTTTCCTTGAATACCACTTTTTTTTTTACCTGTTGTTCTGCTAATTTTCTTGGTGATTGACTCTTCCTCAATCTCATCCACGACCTATACCACAACCTCTTCCTCTTCATCTGTTGTTGAAAAGGACCTATTCAGATTTGTTTCCACCCTACATGGAGGAGTCTTCCTTCTCTTCTAGAATCAATAAGGATACCAAATTTGTAAATGAGAGAATGTTCTTTGGAAGATGAATGCCTATTTTAAACTATTTATACTCGTGACCCAAACCTCACAAACATACTTCTACTTATCATCATCATTAACTGTAACACCGAGTGACTCACATATGTTATTTATTTTCAATGAATAGTCATTGATGGTGGATAGGTTTTTCTTAGGCACAGTATTCAGCTATGTCTTCAATTGTAGCTTCCTTGGCTTTGTGTTGGTCACATCCAATGCCATCAAAGTGTCTTAAGCTCCCTTAGGTGCTTGAGCATCGTGTATATGCCAACTAAGTCTCTTGTACACTAACAAAAGTCCAATACATGAATTTTTTAGCCCAATCATTGTTGGACAACATGTTTTCAATGCTTCACACAATTTTCGAGCAGCCTACTAAAATAGTCAGTTACCACCTAGAACCACAATCTGCATGCATACACCTATTTCAATGTACTAGACCATATATACGCACATTGCAGCCAAACCAAAGCTTTTTACACCACCTTTATGCAAACCTATAGAATCCCGAACCTTAGTGTTTTGGGATTCCCTCATGGGGGTCAAAATGTGTACAAAATGGAAATTTGGCTGCATAGTCATAGTCCAAAGGACTAAGTGCATAGGACACTGAGACACATACTCTCCAGGAGGAATCACCTCAATTGAATATACTTGATGATGGCTCTTGAGAATAACAAATCCGCTTCCAAGACTGCTCATGCTTGCTGCTTCAAGCTCCTCAAACATAGCTAGGCTCTGATAGCATGTCAAGAGATAGAGAAGGAGAGAGATTGAGTTTTTGCAGGTGCACACACACACACACACAAAGATGGAGGCAAAAAGACTGTACTTGTTCTTCTTCACTAACTCAAGATAAGAGGTTTGCCAAACATAAGGGAAAACACAAAATAAAAGAGGAACTAGTACAACGGTCTAGTATGAACCATTAGTGAGTGAGGTGATTAGATAAGTGTTCTATCACTTCTGTAGTAGACCATCTCTGTGTAGTAGAGTTGTAGTATCACTAGAAAAGATATGTGTATCCATCAAGGCACGCTAGTGATGATGATTGTTGATGGTAGTCATCCAGGAGTTGTACATGTGGAGCTTAATATCTCAACAACTATCACAAGGACAAAGGAAAATTAATTGGAGAAGAACAAGGGTTCTATCTCAAGGACAAAGACAAGGAAACTTGAAGTAATTTCATGATGAAAACTCTGGGGATCTCAATTCATAATGAAAATTCAACACGTAGAACAAAGATCATGGTAAAAGACACCTTTGATGATGCCCATTCTATGACACTACACTTCAATTATTTGAATGAAATGCATGCAACGAATGGATCTCTAAATAACAATTGCTCATTGTTCTATGAAATTCCAGTTGATGGCCTCCTCATGAACATGTTTGAGTTTTGAAACACCAAATTAATATACACATCATACATGGCAGTAAAACCTACAGAGGCAAAGAGTTTACTAGTTTTTCCATTGAACCATACAATACGCATCCTAATGGGAGATCATGAGAGAGAGAAAATTACCTTTGCAGACTACACAACTCATTCTCTAAACTTCTTAATGCAATTCCTTTGGCCTTCAGAAAATAGCATGTCAACAAGATTCTTTTTTAGCAGAGAACTACACTTCCTTCATCAAGAAGCCTTCAAAAAACCCAATCCATGCTGAGTTTCAAATCCTGCATCCTAAGAAACCTTCTTAAAAATGTGTCTTGACATGCTTTCTTTTGATCCTTGAGCATTCAAGAGTGCATACCTGTGTAAGATTCATCTCTCTCAGCCACAAAACTGACAGAATATGGAAGACCACTATAAACAATTTTGACTTAAGTTTCAATTAAGTCTTGGAGACTGCGTGAGTGACATTTTGGCAAAAAAAAAACGTTAGCATGAGAATAGAAAGACCTTCACTACCTCTCTCTAAAATAGGAGTGAGTGTCCTATGACTTCTTCAAAGGTTACCTATTTCAAACTCTTGGCATGTTGCCTACTCAAGTGCTCCTAGCATTTTGAAAGTGTCTGTGCTACAATAAATATGTGTTGTTTGAGCTTTCCCCTGCACCTTTAGGATCACCAATGCAAGGCATGGATCAAACGTTTGATGGGAATTCTTGGGTGGAATACAAAACATGTACTCAAGAAAGCTTTGATGGCATTGTCAGATTAAGCCGATGTGAGGTTACTTAAGATGCTATAATGTGGACTATTCATTCCTTGAACGAGTAGGCTATGTTAATGAAATGCAATGGAAAGGTAAAGGAAACAAAGTGCACCACGGGTATGGAAGGTAGCACAAGGAATGATGCTAAGTGCTGATGAGGTTGCAAGCTTGTTAAGAGCAGGATTTGTGCTTGAAGGAGTGCCACATTGTCATTCCTTCTCTTGCTAGAAAACTTTAGCATGCTATTCCCTTGAGTAATACAAGTCCAACTCATCATAATGTGGAGAGGTTGTGAAGTGGCGTTCAAAGCTAAAAAAGGAATTTTTAGTGAGGATAGAAAGTGCAAGCAAGAGCAAATCCACGTCATGAAAGAGGATGTATCGATTGCTAATGAGGTACATGTATTCCATGTTAGAACACAGGGATCTAAGGAAAAGAGTATCACTTACTCGCCCGTAACCCTTTGTGGCTTTCCCAACTGTTCATGCATGGATTTTTAACAGGGAGAATCCTGTAAGAAAGCATACATTCTATGCAAACATATGTACTACATCTACATTATGGTGCTTGGATTGAGCGATGTGGTTCATAGTTTTATGCACTAAGCTTCACTGAGCAGGGTTGAACTACTTCAAGCATTGAAAAAGAAACATCACATAAATTGAGAATTTTGCTAATTTCTTGATTCTGCTGTGATTTCACAGTTACTTTTGAAACCTAATTTTTACAAATCATGCTTGAAAGTGTTAAGAATTCAGAATTTGCAGGATTTTAATTTTATGCTCTAGGGGTGATGGATCTCAATCCATCATTTATGCCAATTTGCTACCAAACTTGTGAGACTTGATCTACAAGCTATATGGATTATGTTCCCTTGATCTCTTGAGATTTGGTTTCAATTTTTCTTGTTTTCAATCACTTTCTCCAAATTTCAAAGTTTATGGTCTTTTTGCCCAAAGTATTGTATTTGAGCCCAATCTCCTCCTACTTTGGTAGCTCCATTGGATGGTGTTTTTACCTACTTACTCTAATTCTATGAAACTAAAATCAATTATTGCAATGAAATAACCAAAAGTGGATCTTATAGCTAATGGTGGGGGAATGAAACAACACTCTAAAAGCAATGAGCAACTTGACAATTGACTCACCAACTATCACAAACAGTCTTTGCTACCAAATGAGAGATCTAGCTAGTCCTTAACTTATAGACTCTATCAAGTGAAAAAAATCCATTTTTCCACTATGTTTCTAGTAAAAATGGAATGCTTTTTCAAAGTACAGATCAACACAAGTATGGTTACAAGGTCACTCAACCATCACAAGATCAAATCCTCAACAGAGGATCACCGCAATGGACATATATGACATAACTATCAGGCACTACTAACGCATACCATATCAATGATCAAGGAGTAAACCCGATTGGAACATGGAGACGCATTGAAGTGTCAATCATAATGGAGTAAACGTACATTTCTTCCACTTAGGATAGAGCTAGCATCAAAATTTAATCTTGATGTAATTTGGGCTTTTTCATTGCCTTCCTCTCTTTAATAGTGACTATCCAAGAGAGATAAAGTGCATGTCAAAGGAAAATGAGTTATGCAAGGAAGTAGAATCACGGTAAGAAATCTCCAAAAGATGAATTTCACTTTATAAGTTCACGGAGGATTTTCCTAAGATTTCACAAGGATTTTACGAGCCTCAAAATGGAAAAATATGGTTTATGATGGGTCGTGACGGGAGCTAAAGTGGGTAGAAGGGCATGTGGATAAGCATGAGACCTTAGAACAATCATATGCCTCTTCAAAATCCCAAAAGAGGATAAATATCTATGTTTATAATTCCATACTTTGGACTCTTTGAGCTCTTAGAAATTCAAATTACTATTTCTAAAAAGAGGAGAAAAAGTAGTCTTCACTAAATTGTGCATAACTTGCTTATACAAGGCCGGATTGAAAAATCTTATTTATAAAAATGTAACTCTTTTTATCTCTATAGATTTGTGGAAGAATCCAAAAGACAATACTGAGATTTTAGAGTCATTTCACCAAATTATAAGAGACGGTATGTAATTGTAGAAGCCTCGGCTAGTATTCCATATACTCCTATTCTACGGAGCTTCCTTTTTTCAAGTTCATAGACAAATCCCTATGGATTTCACTCCTTTTCTTTGCTATATAGTTGTATTGGTTATTTATTGATTCTTTTAAGAAGAGGGGAATGAGATATGATCATCAAGAAAACCGCTAGGTTTCTTGGTTCATGGAGACCTTAGCCTCCACGATCTTATTATAAACAAGCTTAGTAAAGAGCTCCAAGAGCATGAGCAATGAAAATCCTTTTGAGGGGGGTTCACTCTTAGAAAATCCAGCCCTCAATCTTGTGTCATCTCATGTCAACCATCCTTAATTTTGGTTATAAACATACTAATCTAGATATGTATGTGGAAATGATGCTTGATTATGCACCAAAAAATGTACCCTATGCTAAGGTGGGTGTGTGCCTAAAGCAAGCTAAAGCTAATTAGGTTTTAGAGCAGTCTTTCTTCTAGTGCTTGTTTAAGAGCTTCCAAATAGTGCATAGACTTGGCATCCTTGCCGAAGGAAGTATAGTTTCCATAGTTTGTAGAAAGAATATTTGCACCATTTCTTACAGAGCCAAAAGTAGTGATTGGGAAAGAATTGAGCCCATGCAAAGAATCCATGCACTATGCATTCTTCCACAAACAAATCATTTGGTTTTAAATCCATTCCTTGCTCTCTAGCATGCAATCTATGTGTCACATGAGTTCACGGACCTCTCAATTAAGTAGGTTAGTGCACAAAGGAATTTCATCATCAACTATATGGAAAAATCTAGTCCTATAATGTACATGCACAAAGTTTCACAAGCGGCTTCCAAAAACCATTCTTTAGTGAGGATTTTGTTAAGAGAGATATGGAAACTTTGGAAAGTTTTTTTGCTAGAGGGAATATTCTTTGTAGCACTCGTAGCACTTCCCAGGTATGTCACAAAGACTAAGATAGTATGTAGGGTTGACTTGCTACTCTTCAAAAGAGTCATAGTAAATTTGGCTTGGGTTGATCTGCTACTCATTAGAAGATTCATATTAAATTTGGCAATATTAAGGAAAGAGACAAAACCACTTCACTTCCATTCTAGTTGACTATCATCATACTCTTGGGAGTTCCATTTTGTAGGGTCCTATGGCCAATCATAGTCATTATAATTCAAGGTAGCATATTCCTTTTTCCAATCCTTTGATTACCTGATGATCTTCATTAAAATAATGTCCATAGGAAAGTAAAGAAGGTTGTGTAGCCACGGTAATCACCAACCGACTAAATTGTCAATACGATGAACTTGTAAGTAGACCCTAGCATAGAGCACGGAATCTATCTACACACACCATGACAATAGCAATCTCGAGAGGTGCATATTGACAACATTGCAAGCTCAACCGCACCTACTCTTGGACCAACTTTCTTGGGACACTATGCCTACTCTTCCCTACTTGTACAATGTTCAAACCATCAAATTCTCAATGATCCTTTAGTAATGTAAAATGAAGTGATGTAGCTAGTCCATGCATGCACTAAATCACCACACAATGATTAAGCAAACTTGATTAGCTATTTCAAACATACATACAACATTAGGATGATGAACTTACCATCTCCAAAATTCTTCGTGTAGATGCATTGATCTGAGTTGCAACTTTTGAATTCCTGATCCAACATCCATCAATCGAACTTCAAGTACCATTGTCTTTATGCTTGCTTTAAACCATACAAGCTCTTCTTTAATCTACAAACCATTTTCTCCTTACCCCTTATCTCATACCCCTTTGGTTGAAGCATGTAAATTTCCTCCTCTAAGTCACCATGAGGGAATGCCGTATTTACATCCATTTTCTTGAGATTTAAATCATGAGCATCCACAAGGCTTAATATAAGCCTAATTGAGTTCATTTTTACAAGAGGAGAAAATATTTCATTGAAGTCAATACCTTTCTTTTGAGAAAACCCTTTTACCACAAGCCTACACTTGTACCTTTTCTTCCCACCTTATTCTTCCTTTGTCTTGTACACCCATTTGTTCTGCAAAAGTGCTCACTTACCTTTAGGAAACTCAACCAACTTCCATGTTTGGTTGCTATGTAATGAGCCCATCTTCACTTGCATGTTCTTTATCCATTCTTCCTTGGATTCGTGATGCATAGATTCTTTGTATGATTCTGTCTCTACAAAATTTGAGGTCAAGAGATGGTTGAAGGAAGGAACAAACCTTTATGGAGGTCTACTAAGTCTTGCTCTTATGGATCTTCCGAGAAAAGTTTGAGGCTCCTCATTTGGTTGACATTGTTGCATGTTGTCACCGTTTGCACTCCTTGAGTCTTCATTGTCCTCAAGCTCCATGTACTCATCACGTTGTTGCATGTTGTCTCCTTTTGAACTCCTTGAGTCTTCACCGTCCTCAAGCTCCATGTACTCATCGCCTGTTTCTTTTTTTTTTTCTTTCCAAGTAGTCTTTGTACATATTTTGTTTATTGAAAATTATATCCCTACTTCTAAAGATTTTACCATCTTCAGGATTCCATAGGTGATACCCAAAGTCACCTTCTCCATAGCCAATGAAGAAACACTTTTTGGATTTTTCATCTAGCTTTGACCTTAAGCTTCTATCTATGTGCATGAACGTCTCACACCCAAACACTTTGAGAAATAAATTATTCACCAGTTTACATGTCTTGATGCTTGCTTTAAACCATACAAGATCTTCTTTAATCTACAAACCATTTTATCCTTACCCCTTACCTCATACCCCTTTGGTTGAAGCATGTAAATTTCCTCCTCTAAGTCACCATGAGGGAATGCCGTATTTACATCCATTTTCTTGAGATTTAAATCATGAGCATCTACAAGGCTTAAGACAAGCCTAATTGAGTTCATTTTTACAACATGAGAAAATATTTCATTGAAGTCAATACCTTTCTTTTGAGAAAAGCCTTTTACCACAAGCCTAAACTTGTACCTTTTCTTCCCACCTTATTCTTCCTTTATCTTGTACACCCATTTGTTCTAAAAGTGCCCGCTTACCTTTAGGAAACTCAACCAACTCTCATGTTTGGTTGTGATGTAATGAGTCCATCTCCACTTGCATGTTTTCTATCCATTCTTGCTTGGATTCTTGATGCATATCTTCTTCGTATGATTCTGGCTCTACAAAATCTGAGATCAAGAGATGGTTGAAGGAAGGAACAAACCTTTCTGGAGGTGTACTTGCTCTTATGGATCTTCGGGGAATAGGTTGAGGCTCTTCATTTGGTTGACATTGTTGCATGTTGTCACCATTTTTACTCCTTGAGTCTTCATTGTCCTCAAGCTCCATGTACTCATCACATTGTTGCATGTTGTCTCCGTTTTCACTCCTTGAGTCTTCATTGTCCTCAAGCTCCATGTACTCTTCACCTGTTTCTTTTTTTTATTTTCTTTCCAAGTAGTCTTTGTACATATTTTGTTCATTGAAGAATATATCCCTACTTCTAAAGATTTTACCATCTTTAGGATTCCATAGGCGATACCCAAAGTCACCTTCTCCATAGCCAATAAAGAAACACTTTTTGGATTTTGCATCTAGCTTTGACATTAGGCTTCTATCTATGTGCATGAAAGCCTCACACCCAAACACTTTGAGAAATAAATAATTCACCGGTTTACATGTCCATGCCTCCTCTGGAACTCCCCCATCCAATTCTATTGAGGGTGACCGGTTGATTAAGTACACAAACGTACTTACAGTTGCCCAAAGCTCAAGTGGCAGGCTTGCATGTAGCCGCATGCTTCGTGCTCGCTCCATGATTGTTATGTTCATCCTTTTCAAAATTCCATTTTGTTGAGGTGTCCTTAGGGTTGTCATTTGTCTTCGTATGCCATTGCTAGCACAAAATCTTTCAAAAGCTTGGCTGCAATATTCGCCTCCATTGTCGGATCTGAGGCATTTAACTTTGGCACCTACTTCATTCTCCAAAAAGGATTTCCACCTTTGAAATATGGAAAACGCATCGGATTTATTCTTCATGACATAAACCCATGATTTTATAGTTGCATCGTCTATGAATGTTACATAGTACAATGAGCCACCAAGAGATGGTGTACTTGCAGGACCCAAAACATCAAAATGAACCAATTCAAGTTTTTTTCTCCTTTCATTTTTTGCTTTTATCCTCTTTTTTTTTACCATAAACACAATCTTCATAGAACTCTAAGTCCACTTCTCTCAAACTTAGTAGAAGCTTCTTTGATTGAAGGATTTGCATTCCTTTGGCATTCATATGCCCAAGCCGATAGTGCCACACCACATTGTCGACTTTTGTAACTATTGCACAAGTTGATGATTGCATGCTAATAGTACAAAAATAAAGTGTACCGACCTTTTCTCCCTTGGAAACCAGCAAAGATCCCTTTGAGATCTTCCACCATTTGTTTTTGAATGCAATGTTGTGAACTTCATCATCCAATTGTCCTGTAGAGATCAAATTTTTGCAAAGAGAAGGAACATGCCTAACATCTTTAAGATTCCATTCATTTTCATTAGCACTTTTGACACAAACTATACCTTTGCCGACAATTTCATAAGATTCATCATCTCCCAAGTATACATACCCAAAATTACCTTTGGTGTAATCTTGGAAATGTTGCTTGTGTGGTGCTGCATGGAATGAGGTCCCTGAATCTACTATCCAGGAATTAGACACATTGTCTAATGAGAGAATTAGAGCATCTTGCTCTACTTTACCTGCCATATTGCCCTCTGATATTGGCCTGTTCTCTTGAGACTCCGATTCCTTCTTCTTCTTGGACCAACAATCCTTCTTGATGTGGCCCTTCTTTCTGTAGTTCTAGCATGCAAGAACTGACTTTGTGCGTAACTTGCTCCGTCTTGAGCGATCACCACCCTTTTGGTTTTTGAACCTTTCCTTAGGACTTCCTCTTGTTTCCACTGATAGTGCAACACCACTTGATGATTTTATTGTGCTTCGCCTTCACATTTCCTCGCTTAGGAGAACACCCACAACATCATCAAACTTAAGATTATTTGTGCCAAAGATAGAATTACTTACAACCATTACAAGGCTATCCCAACTATCCGGTAGAAATGAAAGTATAAGAGGAGCTTGCACTTCATCATCAAAATCGATTCTCACCAATCAAAGTTGATTTATGTTGGTGTTAAAGCAATTTAGGTATTCTGCAACTGGACCATTCTTTAGCATCTTTAGATTGAACAAGCGCTTCATGAGAAATACCCTATTGGATGCCGATGGTTTCTTGTAGAGGCCGTCAAGTGACTTCATCAAGTCCTCCATGTTAGGTGGCAGCGACTATGGAGGGTGCCATTGAAGAGATTCCATGGCGAGCTTGGAGACGTGTGCAGGTGCAAAGAACGAGAAAGAGACCGAGAGAGAAGGAGTCGACACAGAGAATAAAAATGCCTGTTTATTTCTTGTGCTAACCAAAACAAAAGCCTTATATAAAAGAGACTTTGCATGCACACTCCACATAGACTAGACTTTCCTCTGCATGCCATAAGGGGAGTTTCCCACGGGCTTAGACCTCAGGGCTTGAACCCAACAATCCCCACCTCAAGCCTGAACTAGACACACCACTCTCATGATACCTTGAGTTTTTGGTGTACTCGTCAACCATGAGTTTTAGGTTCTCTCACAACTAAGGGTTTTGGTGTCCCCATAACCTGGTGCTATGATAGTAGAACCCCCCCTTGGACAGATAGGATGTAGGTCAAAAATTAGCTACCAAAAAATGGAGTTTTTGGTTCACTGCCAAACCTTGGGTTTAAGGTGTACCCAGTAACCTCACGAGAAGTCTTACCACTTATGTATTTGTGGCAGTGTCTAAAACCCATACAAATGTGTATCATGGCATGGCTGAAAAATATAAAATAGGCTTTGACTGGAAAAACATAATTGTGTTGACAAAGGACAAAACATAACAAATCCATGTATCTGAGAAATTTTTGTACGTTTTGTTGATGTACTAAGTGCTCAAAGCAAATGGTTTGCACGAGGATTGTGCATCTCCCAACAATTGGCAACCTATGTATCTTCTCGCTTCATCGGGTTTCTTTGCCAATCTCAAGCTCTTGATGCTACCGTTTATTTTTACCTTTGTGTGTGTCACTAACAAGAGACTCTATGGCTAGCAGCCTTTTGATATGCTCACAAAACTGCCAAAAAGTTTGACCAAAAAACTATGTTGGATTGCAATACAAACTACCAACTTATAGTAGCATTTTGAAATGCATTCTCGGTGGCTCAATGATTTGCAGCATCATTTCGATATGCAAGTAAAAGAGAGACCACCTCTACTAGAGCTGGACAGACAGCATCTTGATATGCTCGAAAAACTGCCCACAATCCTTCAATGCCTTTTGAGATGCTACCGAGGTGTTGGCAACTACCTTAGGGAGTTTTGAGGGCGTTTTGAGAGGCAAGCTGGAGAACCACTGTAGGGTTTCGCTGCACAAGAACAATAGCGTTTTGAGATGCAAGTCGCAGAGGTCATCTTTGTCTTCGTTTTGTAGGCATTTTGACATGCAACAGGATTGTGACCTTGACGAGCTCCTTGATCTCTTGCGTGTTGCAATTTCACCTGTCTGCCTCCAGCTACCTTTCAAGATGCCATGCCTCCTTGCTTTGCCTGCCTAGGCTCTGATACCAGTGTTAGGTGGCAGCAACTATGGAGGGTTCCATCGAAGAGATGCCATGGCGAGCTTAGAGACGTGTGGAAAGAACGAGAAAGAGAGCGAGAGATAAGGAGTCGACACAAAGAATAAAAATGCTTGTGTATTGCTTGTATTAACCAAAACAAAATCCTTATATAAAAGAGACTTTGCATGCACTCTTCACATAGACTATACTTTCCTCTTCATTCCATAAGGGGAGTTTCCCACGGGCTTAGACCTCAGGGCTTGAACCCAACACTCCATGGTCTTCATCTCTGAAACGTTGAAGGCCACCCTTGACACCAAACTTAGCTGGATTGTTTCTAATGCCTTTCGGTCAATGACAATCCATGCTTCATCTACCATTGCTGCGGGCTTCTTTGCAAGATTGCCTAATGGAAAATAAAGGTCCTTCTGGTAGAGATAGTCTTCAATATGCATCTTCCAATGTTGGTAGTTTTTGCCGTTGAACTTCTCGATCTTGAGCTTCCCTTTCTCTGCCATTACTCCCACTCAATTCAAGGAATCCTTTTCTTGAGATAATTTAGCTACAAGCAAACCTTGCTCTGATAGCAGTTGTAAGGAAATATCACGTAGCTGAATAGATATTTGAGTAGCTTACTTAATGGAGAGAGAGAGATTATAGAGTAGAGAGAGAGAGAGAGCACACGATTTACGTGGTTCACCCAATGTGGGCTACATCCATGGAAAAGCAGCCACTTATGGCTTTAGTACTTCAAACAAGAAGTAGGTTACAAAGGGTATTATACCCTTAATAGAGCTCTCACCTTGCTTCACTCTCACCACCTCACACCCACCTTGTTGCATCAACTTCACGCTATGAAATGTGTGTAGAAATGGCCTCCTTTTATAGGCTAAAAGGGTTGGCCTCTCTCATGAGAGGCAGCCATGTGTAGCCACCCTTGTGTAGACAAGTCAAAATTTGACCCTTAAATCCGCCCATGTGGGGCCGCCATTGCAAAGAGACAAGTCCGCCTTTGAAATCGGCCACCGGCCATTGACTACCGACCATTTTTCAACCACTTTCTGGCCGCCGTCCGGTCATAATATTCCAGCAAAAAGGAATATTCCGGGCTCTGGCTGTAAAAAGTTTGGTTTCCGATGAGTGATTTTTTTTCACGCACGATGGCTTCTCCTCATATTGGGAGCCTTACAAATGTTCATTTTTAATACAAAAAGTTACAAGGGGTAAATCAGCTCCATACTTGACACAATGCATATGCTTTCTACAATGAGTTTTTCTTTGGTGTGATCTACGAGTGGTAAACACAAAACTTTGGAATGCACCAAGTTGCAATCTTGAGATAAATAATCAAGAAACTTCCTTTGATTGCTTATGCAAGAGTGAAACCCTTCCATGCATCGTAGTGTAAGAGTGAAAATGCGACATTTATAAGAGTGGACATGCTAGTGTAGCGAAAAATGCTCATGTAATAGTGTATGAATGATTAACAAATTCTCCTTTAAGAAGGGGTTTAAGCATACCTTTTCTACCATTGAGAGGATTAATTATGTAGCTAGAAGAGGCTTATGGTTTTGGGACTTTCCAATTGATAAGAGGGGGGGGCTAACCTTAATTGCAAGAAAATTTCCACTTTCAAGGAAAAACTCTTTTGATTAAGATAGGTCTACCCTTCAAAAATTTACTCTCCTTGAGAGAATTGGTATTAATTTTATGGGTATCACTAAATAAATCTTACACACATGCTCTTTTTTTCTTTAAAAGAAAAAAAATCATCTCTCTTAAATTTAAAGAAAAACTTGTGGACCTTTCATAAGAGCATTCTTTTTAGAGTAAATTATAATGCCACTTTGAATAGAATGGTTAAATTTAAAAAAAAATCAATACTTAATTGCCCGTGATTATGTGGAAATTATCTTGTGCATCTTAAAAATAGAAAAAATATATTTTTGATGGGGTTTAAGGATCCACATAGATATTAATCATCATCCAACATGCATGCTATTTTAGTATGATCTCTAGTCACCTATGGTTAAAGAGAGTGCTTCCTACTCTCTGTATGCCATATTAGTCTGGTAATCTAGAGAAGGGAACTTGAAATATAAGAATAATATCCAGTCACCTATGGTTAAAGAGAGTGCTTTCTACTCTCTCTATGCCATATTAGTGTGGTAATCTAGAGAACGGTACTTGAAATATAAGTATGGTCTCCAGTCACCTATGGTTAAAGAGAGTTCTTTCTACTCTCTCTATGCCATATTAGTTTGGTAATCTAGAGAGCGGAACTTCAAATATAAGTATGATCTCTTGTCACCTATGGTTAAAGAGAGTGCTTTCTACTCTCTCTATGCCATATTAGTCTGGTAATCTAGATAACGGTACTTGAAATATAAGTATAACCTCCAACCTCTTATGGTTAAAGAGAGTGCTTTCTACACTCTCTATGCCGTACTAGTCTAGTAATCTAGAGAATGGAACTTGAAATATAAGTATGATCTTCAGTCACCTATGGTTAAAGAGAGTGCTTTCTACTCTCTCTATGCCATATTAGTCTAGTAATCTAGAGAACTTGAAACAATGGAACTTGAAATAACATTGGGGTTAGTTGTTAGCAACATGGTTAGTCATGATTAGTAATAATTCATAAGTAGAGAGAAACACCAAAATTAAGTAGTTATTTCTTCTTCCCAAGCAAAAGACTTGCTTATGGAAAAATGAGAGGTTAAGCCTAAATTTCATTAGGAAAAATATGGACTCTCCTAGGGCCCTTTTGATTAGGGAAGGGTTAGTGGAGGACCAATGAGAGGGCTCTTGGGATATCACCTATAGCCTAAGGAGAGATAGGGGGGTAGCCTATTTGTCCCCCTCTTCAATGCTTGATTCCTAGAGAGAAAGGGGAGGTGGACTAGGGGGGGGGGGGTTAAAAAGGGAGAACGAGGTGTCATAAAGCCTAGAGAGGGACCCTTGACAAAAAGGGACCCCAAAAGAAAAATTGTGCAGGTCAAAAAATCCTAAAAAATTGAAATTTTGAAAAGTCTCAAAAATGACCGTTTCCCCTCCAAAATTGCCCAAAACATAACCAAACATCAAAAAGTCACTTTTTCTCTCCAAATTCTTTCTCTCCCACAATCTTCTCTCCCCTGCCCCCTCCCCTCCCCTCCCCTCACTTCCTCTCTGCACTCAACCCCACCATACCCAAAATCTCACTCTCCATCTTCTCTAGCTCTCCCTCCCCTCCCCCCTCCATTCTCTCTGTGTTGTGCAGGCCACCATAGCCCAAATCTCATCACTATCCTCCTCTTCAGTTGTCCCCCCTCCCTTTCCTCACTCTCTCTACAGTCAACCCCACCATAGACAAATGCTCACTCTCCATCCTCTCTAGCTCTCCCTCCCCTCACCCCTCCATTCTCCACAATGCAGCCCACCATAACCCAAAGCTCATCACTATCCCACCATAGCCAAAATCTCACCCTCCATCCTCTCTATCTATCCCTTTCTCCCCTTCATTCTCTCTCTATTGTGTAGACCTCACTATCCTTCTCTCCAACACTCACCCCCCTCCCCCTTCCCAATCTCTCTCTATTGTGTGGCCACCCGACCTCTTCTCAAGCATGTCCACCTATACCACGCATAGACGACCCAAGTTGGAGATACAAAAGGTCATACTGCACAACACAAAGAGCTCGAAGGTGGAATGGATCCCACAGGTATTTAGCAAGGCTCATGGGTCTACATGCAACCGTTCAGTGTTGGTCCTCATGGAGTACAATGTCGAGGCATACTGGAATGCCATTGGAAGTGAAGACTGATGGCTTTCAAAACAAAATGTGGAATGGTGTCCATCACTCAACATGCGTATAGTGTACCTGAGATCCACTTGCAGAGAGCTTCAAACCAATTTACACCTCATTGTAAGTCTAATTCTAAGTCATCTTATGGATATGTCCTCTTTAATTTGCATGTGTTCATATTTTTTGACAATGGTATTTGTGAACGTATTTTTTTATCCAACTTACTTGCAAAGCAACCGCTTGAATGCCTCTCGGGTACCTTTATGGTTGTGCATGCTATAGATAAGAACTAATCTATATAACTCAACAATGTATACTATTTTAAAATATAGTAGCTAACACCATATTTGTTGTATTACAGGATGTTATTGTAGTGGATGCTTGGGCTCAACTTGGTTTGGTGTCAAGTGGAAAGTGCTACTTCTCCAATCAGAACCTCATTATAAACAGTCTTTGTTTGGTTTGTATACTTGTGGATATGGAGGTCCATGGATTTATCAATGATGAGACAAGCCTTGCTAAGAGCATAGCAATTGCCTCAGTCTATATTCCATTCAATGTATTTGATCCAATATATAACATCCCAAGCTATTATTGTAGACAAGCTACAAACTTCGTAATGAAACTACTTGAATAGAAAGCACTCTTGTTTCATTACATTTTTGTCCACTCTAGTTAATCTTCAGCTATATGATGTTGTGCTTGTGATCAATTTTTGTTTCATTTAATCTTGTATGTGTATTGTGCTTCCTCCAAATTTTTGGTGCTCATAAGTGATTGATCAAGTAAATTGATTTTTTGGTAGCAAGTACACCTTTGCAATGTGCCTGCATGTAGATCTAGTAAGCCATCTAACCTCAAAGGTCAGGTTTGATTCATTTTTTGTTGTATGAGCACTTAGAGTTTATCTCAAAATGGTGGCAAGCTTTAAATTCGTAGAAGAATCCCATACTCAAGACTAATCTAAGCAAGATAGAGCAATCATATTTCCTTGTGTTGCAGGGATAGACATGAACCTCCTTTGGCATTGAATAAACATTTAGTTCATGAGCACTCAGAGTTTATCTCAGTATATTTGGCAGGCTTCAAATTTTTGAAAGAATACACTCAAACCTAATCCAAGAAAGATAGAGCAATCATATTCCCTCATGTTTGCAAGCACACACATGAATCCCCTCTTGGCATTGTGCAAACACTTCGTTCTACCTTTGGCATCAATAATGCAATGGCATGCTATTATGTTGTATTTGATATGAGTTTGTGTAAGTTCAACCATAAGCTTGTGTTCTTTGAAATCCCCAAGGAAAACATAGTATGAAATCAAAATAAAGAAAAGAGAACGAACAAACAAGATAGAGATAGGGTATATATATATATATATATATATATATATATATTTACATAGATAGATGGAGGATAAACAGACAGACAGACGGATAGATATAGATAAATACATTAATAGATAAATAGATAGATGGATAGATAATTTGATAGATAGATACATAAATACATAGATAGATACACATGCAAATAAAAAACACAAAGATAGATACATAGATAGATAACTAGGGATAGAGAGAGAGAGAGAGAGAGAGAGAGAGAGACCCTTTTGGAACTCAAGGGCATTGCCCCTTTATTGAGGATACACTTTTATGATGGACAAATGACATGATACATAGATCAAACCCAAGACAAGTTATTCCTTGTATTGATTGCTAATTGAGTATGCATCATGTATACTTTGAGCCATCTGTAGTAGCAGAGAATGAGTAGAGAATGCATCATGCACATGGTGAGCCATCTATAGCCATTTGTAGTAGAGAATGAGTTTGCTTTTTTTAGATATATCATATGAGCTATAGTTTTGTAAAATGCTTCTTTGGATGGATTTTCATGGTTATCTTGTAGGCCCAAGGCCACCATGCCCAAAACTAAGCAAGCACAAAGAGTAGGAGGCAAGGCAGGGGGTGCATAGGCCTTGGGAGGCCCAAAGAAAGCCTGCCACAAGGGAGCGCATTTGGGCCTTCCATAGGTCTATGGAAGGCCCAAATGAGCTCCCTTGTGGCAGGCTTTCTTTGGGCCTCCCATGCCCAAAACTAAGCAAGCACAAAGAGTAGGAGGCAAGACAGGGGGTGCATAGGCCTTGGGAGGCCCAAAGAAAGCCTACCACAAGGGAGCCCATTTGGGCCTTCCATAGGTCTATGGAAGGACCAAATGTGCTCCCTTGTGGCAGGCTTTCTTTGGGCCTCCCATGCCCAAAACTAAGCAAGCAAAAAGAGTAGGAGGCAAGGCAGCGGGTGCATAGGCCTTGGGAGTCCCAAAGAAATCCTGCCACAAGGGAGCGCATTTGGGCCTTCCATAGACCTATGGAAGGCCCAAATGCGCTCTCTTGTGGCAGGCTTTCTTTGGGCCTCCCAAGGACTATGCATCCCTTGCCTTGCAAAATGCTTCTTTGGATGGATGTTGTTGGTTATCTTGTAGTCCCAAGGCCACCATGCCCAAAACTAAGCAAGCACAAAGAGTAGGAGGCAAGGCAGGGGGTGCATAGGCCTTGGGAGGCCCAAAAAAAGCCTGCCACAAGGGAGCGCATTTGGGCCTTCCATAGGTGACCTATGGAAGACCCAAATGCACTCCCTTGTGGCAGGCTTTCTTTGGGCCTCCCAAGGACTGTGCATCCCTTGCCTTGCCTTCTATTTGTGCCAGCTTGCTTTGGCATGGTTGACATGGTCCTACAGGATGTTCAAAATTCACTCAACCATGCAATAATAGCTATCTCATACCATGGCGTGTTGCAAGCCCCCCTTTGATTTTCAGGATAGTTCCCCATAGTGTGTATGCTCTAGTTTTGGTCTCGAAAGAAAAAGGGGGTGCTTTGCTTGGTTGTACAAGACACTTTTTAGTCTCACAAAGGCCTACTAGTGAAACAGAGTTGAAGCAAATGGCCATAACATCCACAAAAAGGAGAGATACAGAGAGAGATAATTGATTCTTAAAGAAGTTACCCATAAAGGAGCCAATATTCTATTAGTACAAAACACTACTCTATAAGTTTATGCAAAAAATAATTGATCATACATGGCTAGCTAGCTGTAAGCAAAGAGATATTGGGGGGGGGAGAGAGAGAGAGAGAGAGAGAGAGAGAGAGAGAGAGAGAGAGAGAGAGAGAGAGATAATAAAGGTTTTCTAAACCCATCCCATGCCTCTTCTCCATCCAATGCATGAATAGGCACCCTTGCCTCCTCTCCTAAACTAACCAACTAGCCCCTACCTTTGAAGCATTGGTTGATATAGTTTTGCATCCTCAAAAATGCTACCATGATGCAATTACATGGCCCATCTTGATGCAGGCTTATGAGTGATGGGTAATCCTCCCCACTAGCATAATTCTCAACATTGGTTCAACACTTTCTATATTAGTTATGAACCCCTAGAATTCACCAAGAATTTACCGTATTCATGTGACACACTTGTATAAGCATCAAACCCCTCAGTAAGAATCAAATATTTAAAGAAATTGCTACATGGAAAATAATTTGCAAGATCAAAGATTGTTGAGATGCCGAGCTCTACATCTTGAGCTGGCATCCACTACGGGTCTTGGTTGCTTACGGCATTTACTCATTGGCACGTTAGGTGACCGACACGGAGGATCTCTGCCAGTGATTCTACAGCTGGACTACACTTATAGTGCCAGCCTACTACACTTCTAGCCAGTTCACACTTAGTGACCGCATGTACATATGTGCTACTTTTCAGCTTTAGCACTTAGTCATTTTTGTACTCTCTTTTCTGTAAAGAAGAAGAAGAAGCTTTCCATCTCTGTGTGCTTTGTTCTTGTCTTGTGTAGCTCTCTTGCATCCTCATTCTTTACATGGTATCAGAGCCTGGTGCATGTAAGAGAGGCTAAGAGAGCAAGAGCATCACAACCCCTTCGTTCGCAATCCACGACCAGATGCCAGTTTCTGAACAGGTCTCCAAAGTGCAGTACACAGAGATTTAATGTACAAGTACAGTGGTTGTATGTATGTTTGATTGTGGACACTCGTTGAGTGTAGGAAGCGTTACAGGTACCACGATAGCAGGTTCAGCAGATTTGCAAGTTTTTGCAGATTGCAGCTATTTTGTCTTACTGCTTCAAGATGTCTGACGGTTTCAGTCAGATTGTTACTAAGAAGCTTGAGAAAAATAACTACCCTGCATGGAAGTTCAGAATAACAAATTTCCTAAAAGGAAAAGGTTATTGGGACTATGTAGAAAGAGACAATGAAAAGGAACCAGAGATTCCCGAGGCAAATGCTACTGCAGAACAAAGGAAAGCTTTGAGGGACTGGCAACAAGGCCAGAGCAAAGTGATGTATTGGCTTTCATGCCCATCACAGATGGCATGATGGGCTATCTACAGGATGCTGAAACCCCTGCCATTGCATGGAAAAACTTAGGCAGAGTGTTCGAGGTGAACACCAAGGCCAGGAAGCTTCAACTAAAGTCAGAGCTAAATCAGGTTAAGAGGAACAACCTCTCAATCAATGATTATGCCTTGAAGATCAAGAGTATCATTGAGGCTCTTGGATCTATTAAAGTCTCAGTGGAAGACAATGACATTGTCCGTGCATGCTTGGATGGTCTAGGAGATGAGTATATACATTTCAGGTCTTCCATGAATACAAGAGACGACATCCCCGTGTTCCAAGATTTGATTTCTATACTTATTCTGGAGGAGAAGAACCTTGACACATTTTCTTCTCATGGCAGAAATAATTCTGAACAGGCCTTCTATTCTAACTCCAACAGAGGTAGAGGTAGAGGTCGTGGTCGAGGCCCAAGGGGTTGCAGGGGCCAATTTCTGGAAGGTCAATCAAATCAAAACAATACAGGTGGCAGGGGAAACCAGTCTCAAGGCAGGGGGAGTCAAAGAGGTCGTGGTGCAGGATCAAGCAGGCAGCAACATACTCCAGATAGTAGAGAATGTTGGACTTGTGGTGAAAGAGGTCACATGTCACGTGACTGTCCAAAGGGAAAAGCAAGTAGAAAGAGAGAACAGGGCAACTATGCATCTACTAGCAGAGATGCAGATGACAGCAAAAACGAGCGCATGTTTGTTATGCAGCATGTAATGAATACAATGACTGCAGAGAATTCCACCCAAGATGATGTTTGGTATGTGGATTCAGGTGCCTCTAATCACATGACGTCTGGTGGAGAGTGGTTTAGAGATATGCGCAAACCAGATGTGTCAGGCTATGTGCAGACAGGAGATGATACAGCTCACCCCATTGCTCATGTAGGGGACATACCTCTAAATATGAAGAGTGGGAAATCAAAGTACTTAGCAGATGTACTTCATGTCCCAAACATTACAAAGAATCTTGTTTCTGTTGGACAAATGGTTGAGCAGGGTTTGCAGGTTCGCTTCAATCCAAATGGCTGTTATGTAGAAGATTTCCAGAATGGCTGTAAGCTGATCACAGAGGGCAAATGTGTGGGCAGAATGTTTACGCTGAATGTAGACATGCCTGAGGTAAAAGCTGCATTATTTGCACAGGGCACAGGTGTTGTGGCTGATGTTGACATTTGGCACAAACGCATTGGCCATGTCAATGAGCAGAGATTGCGCAGCATGCAATCAAAACAGATTGTAAAAGGTTTGCCCAAATTCAAGGTGGATGGTATGCATAAAGTGTGTGCAGCATGCCAGTTTCGAAAACAGTCAAAGGGCTCAATTCCACATGAGCACAATGTATGTAAAAAGCCACTTGAGGTGGTGCACACAGATGTTTGGGGTCCAACCGATACTGCAAGTATACATGGTTGCAGGTATTATGTCTCTTTCATCAATGACCATTCAAGGAAAGTATGGGTCTACTTCATGCGTAACAAAATTGAAGTGTTTGGTCACTCTCACAACTTCAAAGTCATGATTGAGAAGGAGACAAATATGCAAATCAAGACATTGAGGTCAGATGGAGGGGGAGAGTACTTCTCCAATGATTTTTCAGATTTTCTGTGAATGCATGGTATACGTAGGCAGTTTACATGCAGATATACTCCACAACAGAATAGGGTCGCAAAAAGGAAAAACAGACACATTGCAGAGGTTGCACGTGCATTGATGAATGAGAAGAACATGCTTCATCATTTCTGGGCTGAAGCTATAAATACAGTTGTGTACATTATGAACAGGACACCTACAGCTGCGGTGCATGATGTAACACCTGAGGAAAAGTTTACAGGTACAAAGCCTGATTTGGCACACTTGAAAGTGTTTGGCTGCATAGCTTACGTGCATGTACCAGATGAGTTGCATAGGAAATTGGATCCTAAAGCAGAGAAATGTATTCTTGTGGGATATTCCCTTGAACAAAAGGGGTACAGGTGCTACAATCCTACTACACGAGAATTACGAGTGAGCAGAGATGTAGTCTTTGATGAGATGAGCAGCTGGTACAATAATGCACATGGCACTATTGGGGATGATGTAAAAGATGATGTGGTTGTACAAAATGTGAGGCCACAGTCACAGGTTTTGAGTTGACCACAAGAGTGCTCTTCTCGTGGCTCTGTTGAGAATCCATGGAATGGTAGACTACGTACAAAGGTTACTCCACCAGCAGGTACAGGGAATGTATCACGAAAAGGAAAGGAAAAGGTTGATGAACCTCCCCTTATGGTTGATGCATCATCAGGTTTTTCACATGTAAACATGGATTCAAATGGTTCTGAACAAAGTATTGATGAGGAATTTGGAATTCCGGCTGTGAGGACACCTGGTGTAAGGAAAGTACAAGAAGATGCTAGAGGGCAAAGGAGTGACCCAGGACCGCGCAGATCTAACAGAGTCAAAAATCCAGTTCAGAAATTGACTTATGATGGGTATCTAGCGCATCACCAAGCCTACATGGCTAAGGTGATACAGGATGTGGAGCCCACATGTTTTGAGGATGTAGTTGGAAATGTGCATTGGGATGATGCAATGAATGAAGAGATGGCTGCATTGGAAGCAAACGACACATGGGAGTTGGTGCCATTGCCAAGTGGCAAGAAAGCTATTGACTGTAAATGGGTGTATAAAACCAAGCATAAGGCTGATGGTAACATTGAGCGTCACAAGGCAAGGCTGGTCGCAAAGGGTTATGCACAGACGTATGCAATAGACTATGAGGAGACCTTTGCTCCAGTGGCAAAGATGACGACTGTGAGAGCTGTCATAGCAGTGGCTGCATTTAGAGGATGGATTATGCATCAAATGGATGTAAAGAATGACTTCTTGAATGGTGAGTTTCAAGAGGAAGTGTATATGGATCAGCCACTTGGTTATGTCGATCCAGGTTACCCAGATTATGTATGCAGGCTTCTCAAAGCTTTGTATGGTTTGAAGTAGGGCTCTAGAGCATGGTATGACAGGATTGCCAAGTATCTTGTCAGTATTGGGTTTAGGAGAGCTCATGTAGATCATTCACTCTATGTACGTGAGAGTGATGTGGGGATTGTGGTCATTACCATATATGTAGATGACCTTATTATTGTGGGTGACAATGCTATGGAGATTGACCATGTGAAGGGTCTTCTCAAACAGGAGTTTGAAATGAAAGATTTGGGCGAGTTGCGCTACCCTTGGAAATGAGGTGATTAGGACTCCAGAGGGTGTATGGCTGTCACAGAGACAGTATGCTTTGGACATGTTGTCAAAGTATGGTATGGCTGATTGTAAGCCAATTTCTATTCCCTTGGATGTGAATGCAAAGCTGAGTGCAGAGAAGGGTGATGTTGTTGAGAATTTCAATATGTACAGGAAGATGGTGGGTAGTCTAATCTACTTGACTATCACGAGGCCAGACTTGAGCTACATAGTAGGCTTGGAGACTCAGTTCATGCAGCTTCCAAGGAAGCCACATTTGGATGGAGTACGATGCACACTTAGGTATGTGCAAGGGACTCTTGACTACGCATTGTTCTATGCAGCAGATGCACCATTAGCATTGTATGGGTATACAGATGCAGATTGGGCAGGTAGCATTGTTGATAGGAGATCTACGAGTGGCTTCATGTTCTCTTTTGGGAGTGCTGCTATTACGTGGAGAAGCAAAAAGCAGCCTACGATTGCTTTATCGAGCACAGAGGCCGATTACAGAGGTGCAGCAGTTGCGGCGTGTGAGGTAGCTTGGCTATGCACATTACTTGAGGACTTGGGAGTGCAGGTAGACCAGCAGATTTTCATCCATTTTGACAACCTCAGCAGCATGCAGTTGGCTAGGAACCCAGTGTTTCATGCCAGGACCAAACACATAGAGGTCCATTACCACTACGTTCGAGAGCGAGTGTTGGCGGGCGACATCGACTTGGTCTACGTCAGCACAGAGGAGCAGATAGCGGATATCTTTACCAAGGCCCTCGGAGCTGAGAAGCTTCGACGTTTCCGGACTATGCTTGGACTCTGCGACATGCAGAGCTCGAGGGGGAGTGTTGAGATGTCGAGCTCTACATCTTGAGCTGGCATCCACTACGGGTCTTGGTCGCTTACGCCATTTACTCACTGGCGCGTTAGGTGACCGACACGGAGGATCTCTACCAGTGATTCTACATCTAGACTACACTTATAGTGCCAGCCTAGTACGCTTCTAGCGAGTTCACACTTAGTGACCGCATGTACATATGTGCTACTTTTCAGCTTTAGCATTTAGTCATTTTTGTACTCTCTTTTCTGTAAAGAAGAAGAAGAAGCTTTCCATCTCTGTGTGCTTTGTGCTTGTCTTGTGTATCTCTCTTGCATCCTCATTCTTTACAAAGATTTCATATATTAAACCCATAGCGCTTGTTGTTACAAAACCATGTCCATTGTGGACCACCTCAAACATGATTGAGATTACAAAGTAAAAGCTATGTTGATAGCTTTGGGCATTATGGATACATGTTCACCATGTATAGAGTACAGATCTAAATTCTTCAAATGTTGCCTCAAATACACTTAGGTTTGAAACCAGTGCCCTTGTGTAAAGTAACATCGCCATTGCTTGACATACTTGACCTTCCTATGCTTGGGATCCATCTCTGTCTCATGGCTATGGAGTTTCCACCTGTGGAGCAGAGACACCCTTCTGTGTCCTTCCAACTAGAAAGTTTATGATGTGACTCCACCTTACATGAAAAAGAAATATTTTGTTCCATAGCTTGCAAGAAGTTGGGTATGCTAGAGTCTTTTCCATAGCTTGTGTGACGGTTGTGTATTAGTGTTGTGGGATGCAATAGAGGCAAAGGTGGATGTGAAGACAACTACATTAGCTTGTAATTATGGTGGGCTTGGTTGATAGGGGAAGTTGAGTATGAGGGAAGAGGTAGGGTCAGGAGAGCAGACGTTGACATTGAAATGGAACATTGAGGAGGTAGATGAAGAGGTAGTTGCTGTAGATCTTGGCTTACGGTAGACTTGGTATTTTTGAAAGAGGACAGTGAACAATGGAAGAGGGTACATGGATAGAAAGAAGAGAGGAGAGAGGAATGTGACAGTGAGATCAATGGTTTAGCAAGTAGATGAAGAGGCAGATCCAGGAGTGTGTGAGAATGAGAGGGAGGGTTTAGCAGGTAGATGGAGAGGGAGATGCAAAATTCTGTAAGAGTGAGAAGGAGGATTTAGCATTTAGAAGAAGAGGGAGATGCAGCAGGTCTTGGCTATGGTGGGCATGGCTACTTTGAGGAAGGGGAGTGAGAGAGACAAAGAGGAGACATGGAGAGAGAGAAAGGGATTTTGGAGGCAAAAAATGATGTTTTGATATTAGAATAGGTTTCGGGTCACTTTTTGGGGGGAAATGACTACTTTTGAAAATTTCAATAAATTTCAAATTTTTAGGGTTTATTTTTGGTCGCGTTTTTAAAAAAACATGAAAGGTGGGGTTCTCTTTTTGTACAAGGGTCCCTGTCCCTCTTTATGACACCCCCTTTTCTCTAGGAGATGCTGAAAAGCTAGAGAGAGAAGGTAGCCTTCTAGTCACTACTTACCCCATTTTTTCTATGCTTGAAGGATAGAAAATGACCTACCAAAATAGCCCCCATCATTTCCTATGTCTCCCTTAATCACAACATACTTCCTTAAAATTAGGGATTCTTACAAGGCCCATGGAGAGTCCATATTTTTCCTAATGTATATAAGCATGAAAGTAATTCACTTTCAAACAAGTGCAATAGCATTAAAAAAACAAGAAAACATTACCTTAGTGTGTGTATGGTCTAGTCTTCTCCTTGCTTTGGATGTAGTCAGCTCTTCACTTCGCTTGAGACCACAAATTGGATACTTGGAATGAAAGAATGGTAAGAGACAAAGGGGATTCAAGCTATGGAAATATTAAGAATTAGGAGAGAGGAGAGGGAGAGTGTAGTGTGAAGAAGAAGATCAAGCTTTGACAAACTTGATTAGGGTTTTGGCCATGGCTTCTCTTGGAGAGATGTGTGTCTGTGTGTGTAGGAGGTGTGTATGTGAAAAAGGTTTGGCTATGGCTTTCTCAAGCTTACTCTCAAGTTTGCACCATGAGAAAATGAAGGAGAGAAGTGAAAAATGAAAAGATAATCCCTCTTTTTATGTACATTTTTTATAAGTTCTTTCACTTATCTTGATAGATTATCTTCTTTATCTTGATAACTTATCTTACTTATCAAAACTTTCTCAACAAGTTACTTACTCACCTTATCCTTATCTTCTCCTTTTTTCCTTTATCTTTTTCTTTTTTCTTTTCCCTTATCTTATCTTTTCCTTTATGCTATATTTTCTCAAAATGAAAAGCTAATTTCTTATGCATTGGTTATGTCCATGTTCCCATGGCATAAGCCGTAAGTATCTCGTGAGTATACTTTAGTGCTTAAATTTGAGCCTAAATTTTCTCGAACATTTTTTTCTTTCTATAATTTTCTTTTTCGTTTTCATCTTTTAAGTCGGTCGCTTAATTGTGTTGGCCTTGCATAAGGGCCAGGAGAACGGTCTTACAAAAAGTGGTCAAAAGAGACAAAAACAAAACATTATCAAGATTGTCACAATAGAATGTAAAATTCACTTTTGGTTAGGCAAAACTTATCCAAATTCAAAAATTTGTGGATGAGCAAGATACAAACATCATAAGTTGTTGACACACCAAAGATCAAATCCAAAAGTGGTGGAACATGGAACGTGATCCATGACCCCTGAGGAATTTTTGGACAACAACATTATCCCGCATGTAGCAGAGACCATTGTGAGCAAAACTCCCCGAAGAAACATTGTCAAAAAAGTTCAAATTTGATGAAAAGTGCCATAAATTGTTCAAGGTGAAAACCCTAAAACAAATCTATGGATTGACTTTTTCTTGACCTAAACAAGTCAAAATCTGCCAAAAATAATATAGCAAGGATCAGTGGACCAAGGGAAAATTGTGTGCCAAGTTTCAGTGCAATCTAACACAAGGGTACATGGATCACGATCCGTTCCCCTGTAGAGTGATTCCAAACTTAAACCATATCTAGAGCACATCACAAGGAGTCTATGGTTTTTTCAAAAGTGAATTTGGATATCAAAAAACAAGTCAAAATCCTAGAACTGCCAAGCATAGTGACAAAGTGCTAGAACTACCCTAATCTTCAATCCAAAGGTCCATTTTCAAAAATGTCTGATGCTATAGGACCTACTAGTACTGCTAATTCTGATGGTACCAAGAAAATTCAATTTGGTAGCCAAGCATTTATTGTGATCCATGACCCCATAGTGATAGCTTAACCTGAAATTTTCTAGATCAGTAGTGCATACGCAAGGAAACATATCCCCAAGTCCAGTTTTAGAAAAATTTGAGCAAATTTGGGTCAAAAGAGAGTGAAACAGGTGACAGACTAAAAAATGTTGTGCAAACCTAGTGTTGGTTATTTGACATATCAAACTAAGTCCAAATCCAAAAATATTTGAGATTTAGCTTGTGAACATAAAGTGCAACAAATTGCCAAGAAATTAAGTCCAGATGTCGTTGAACATGGATCGTGATCCATGTACCTTATCATGATTTTTGGCTGAGATTGGAGTTGTAGGTAGCTAAGACATAGACAAACACTTTTTCCAAATGAACCATATGCACAAAAGTTCAAAAAGTGGTCAAAAGAGACAAAAATATAACTTTATCAAGATTGTCATAGTACACTGTAGAATTCACTTTTAGTTGGGCAAAACTTATCTAAATTCAAAAATTTGTGGATGAGAAGGCTAGAAACATCATAAGTTGTTGGCACACCAAAGATCAAGTCCAAAAGCGGTGGAACATGGATCACAATCCATGACCCCCTGAGGAATTTTTGGACGAAAACTTTATCAGCATGTAGCATAGACCATTATGACCAAAACTCTCCGAAAAGCAACATTGTCAAAAATATTTAAAAATTGGCTCAAAAGCGCCATAAGATGTTCAAGGTAAAAACCCTAAAACAAATATGTGGATTGACTTTTGCTTGACCTAAACTAGTTTAAATCTATCAAAAACCATATAGTAGGGATCAGTGGACCAAGGGAAAGTTGTGTGCCAAGTTTCATTGCAATCTGACACAAGGTTACGTGGATTGTGATCCATGTTACCCTGTCACACAGAGTGATACCAAACTTGAACCATAGCTAGAGCACATCACAAGGAGTCTAATAGTTTTTTCAAAAGTGAATTTGGATATCAAAAACCACGTCAAAAGCCTAGAATTGCCAAGCATAGTGACAAAATGCTAGAACTGACCTAATTTTCAATCCAAAGGTCCATTTTCAAAAATTTCTGGTGCTATAGGACCTACTAAGTAATGCTAATTCTGATGGTACGAAGAAAAGTCAATTTGGCCTCCAAACATTTATTGCGATCGATGACCCCATAGTGACAGCTTGACCTGCAATTTTCCAAATCAGTAGTGCATACATAAGGAAACATATCCCCAAGTCCAATTTTAGAAACATTTGAACAAATTTGGGTCAAAAGGAAGCGAAACAAGTGACATACTAAAAACTATTGTGTAGACCTAGTGTTGGCTATTTAACCTATCAAACTAAGTCCAAATCCAAAAATATTTGAAATCTCGCTTGTGGACAAAAAGTGCAACGAACTCGTAAGAGATCAAGTCCAGATGTGGTTGAACATGGTACAGAGCGTGCATATAACCTTGTCTACATACTATCAAAATTTCAAGTAAAAATTTGACCGGGGGTCATGGATCGCGATCCATGTACCTCAGTATAGTGGGGGTATCTAAGTTGATGATCTTGTAGACATACTTGAATACATCTCAAATCTCAAGTTTGAGCTAAAAATACCTTCAGGAGACCAAGATACAAGCCAAAAATTCTCTGTCATGTTCTTGAAACTGTTTTGAGTGTTGTTTCAAGTGCAGTTCACCAAAGTTTCTCTAACTTTTGATAAACAACTCCAAATTAAGTGAGATATAAGCAATAAGACTGAATTTTGAAGTAGAATTTTTTTAGGTTTCCTAATTCCAAACTTTTAGGGTACCCAAGACCAATTTTTAGAGACCAAAAAAATAACAAATTCCTAACTTTTGAGAGACCTCATTAGGGGAAAAAAGGGATAAGTTGCACGAAGGCAAAGTTGGCTTGTAAGAGACTACCTTGAGAGTTTTGAGTAAGCCTTAAGCATGACAAATCATCCACCACAAGGGTTTCTAGTCCATCCAGAGACATGAAAAATGCAAGAAATGTTGCAATGCTTTCAATATTAGGATTGGGAGAATACCTAGAGGAGAGGTATCCTCTGATGAACAAATCAAATATGAGATTTATCAAAGTCAATGAATCCAGGAGAGTGCTTATGGATTACGCTCATGAGGGCTTGTATAGGTTCACAAATGGGGATCCATATGTCTTCTACAAGTGTATAGAACCCAATGCTAGAGAGTTGACCAACCATAAGAATCTCTATGCCTTCACATATACATATGCCCACAGAGTGCAAGTTTTAATGGTAGATAAGTATGGACGTGAGTACAAACTTGTTGATCCAATTCACCTAGAGAGATATACGTACAAGGGTACTCCAATATCTACTCGATTTTAGTTAAAAACCAATGCCAGAGAACATATCAGAGAGGACTCCACCAAAATTTTATCCAAGACGAGAGGAGAGAACGAGAGATGTCTTACAAAAGACTACAGATTGGTTAGATTGGTGACTGAACCACAAAATTAAGACCATATCAAGTGGCCAAATGTGTCAATACAAAGTACAATGGGTTAGGGGATCCATATGCCCATGTATCACTCTTCAAACAAGTTTTGATAGATGAACAAATTGCAAATTTCCATACTCAGTACGAGGGATTTGGGTTTGATGGAATGTCTTTGATGTGATTCCATGTTGAAAAGGTAATAGAATGATCATAATAGTGCTCAATTGGATTATGTAATGCTGGTCGGAATCAGTCTTGGTCAAAATATAGTTAGGTTGGATTTTGCTCAATCGGATATGTATGCCAAGAACATTCAGTTAGACAGTTGTAACTCTTTTTATGGTAGAAGTCGTGGGTAACAAACACACAAAAGTCAAGATGTAACCACGATTTTGATCAATGGAGTTTTCTTATTGTGTCTATTCTTCTTCTCTTTGCTCTGACTTTGCTCTATCTTAATTTTCTGGTTGTGTTCTCTGATGAGTCTGATTATTGAGTGAAGTTTTATTCTCTATGGAGAGTATGGTTGTTGAGAGAGATCATTGTGTTATTGAACCCCAACACATTTGGCGATGTTGTTGTGCTTACAACTTTGTTAGGGTTTGGTTGGAATTCTCTTAGTGTCAGCATTGCTGCGGGTATCTCTGTTTCATTAACTGATGATGTATGTTAGAGAGACCAAGAAGGGTATCTCAGGTCTATTACACAAGGGCTCAAACCCAATCAAGGAATATTGATCCTTTCCATTATGAAGATACAATAGAGGAAGATGTAGAAGTGGATGTCTCACAAGTGCAACCAGGGAATCAGGTAGGGGAGAGTTTAGAATCATCAACAGGAAGGAAGGTATTTGTCGGGGATCTAGTCTTGACAGTAGGATCTGCAAGAAGTAGAAGAAGCCTCCACTTTGACCCACTACATGTATCTACACGTATCTACCAGGCAAAGACCTATGAGAGTACCTCAGCCTCCCCCTATGGCTCAACCACCTCCTAATCCCAAGGTTAAAGCATCAAAATTTAGAGGCAAGTCAGGTGAAGATGAAGATTGTCATGTGGCTCAATTTGAGACCAAGTGGTAAGCTAGTGGACATCAGGAAGTATATGGTGTTGATATCAAATTGCAGCAACATTGGAAGGTAAAGCAGTGAGTTGGTCTATCCAATATAGAATTGCACATTTTGCAGCTTATGTTGCACTTAGAGAAGCATTCTTACAGAGATTCAGAAAAGGGATCAACTCCACAAGTAGGCAGAGGGAGAAATGATGCTCAAACAAATCAAATAGCTCCATTTAGAGGGAGGCCACCATTTCAGAGACCTCCTAGACCTCCAAGACAACCTTCAAGAAATCAGGATAATAATCAGATAATACCACCAGGCATTATGCCATGTGTGTATTGCTCAGCACCAGATCATTGGGTTGGTCTGAATTGTGCTTTGTGGGTTAAGCATAGAGAGGAAAGAGGGATGCTAGTTGTACCCTACAACCAAGATAATCAGCAGGCTAACCCATAGCAGCAACACCAACATCAACTACCATCTCAAGCAAATGTCATTATAATTGACATTGATGAATAAAAAACATCAGATGTGTTCCTTGGTAAGAATATGGAGTTTCCATAACAAGAGAATTGTGATGAATGGGCTTGTGATTCTAATCAGTGTGGGGAGATATAGATGTCATGGGTATTACAAGGTCTAAGGCTAAAGGTCCTATTGATTTGAAGAAACAAAAATAAATCAAAGATAAGGTTCAAAAATAGGTGCAGAAGGACCAAAAGAATCAGAATGTGGATGATAGTACTTCAGATGTTCAGGGGGATCAATTACAACAGCACTATGAGAGACCCTTGATTAAAAAAGATGACAAGGACTGGTTTGAAGCATTAATAAACTCTCCATTGCAGATGTCCTTGGATCAATTATTATGTATGGTTCCAGCCTTTAAAGAAAACAATGTTGAATAGATTGCTATCAACGGAGTATCCAATTCAAACAAATAGCATACTTGAGCCAGTAATGAACAAAGTTGATCCAGCAGATGTTGACTTTGTAGTTCTTGTTATAAAAGTGGTATTTCATAGCACTTTGTTTGATGAAGTATTATTGGATGGATAGATAAATTAGGAGATTGAATAGCTATTAGCTGTTGGGTTTATCAAACCAATTCATGAGGTTACATGGTTGTCACCAATCATTGTGGTGCCCAAGAAAAATGAAAAAGTCAGAGTTTGTGTTGATTACAGAAAGTTGAATGCAGACACTATTACACATCCTTTTCCAATGCCATTTTGTGATGTCTTATTGAATGCTATAGCAGGGAAAGAAATGTATAGCTTTTTGGATGGTTTTTTAGGGTATAATTAGATTTAGGTGGCTGAAGAGGATCAACACAAAATAGCTTTTATGACAGAGTGGGGTACTTTTGCATCTACAACTATGAATTTTGGACTCAAAAATGGACCACCATCATTCAATTTTATAGCATACAGGACATTTGAGCCTTATTTGTAGGCTCGGGGGGTTCATTGTGTGTAGAACTACCATATCACGTGCGTTCAAGACATGTTTGTAAAACCCCTTATCTGTGAATTTTGTTAGGAATATAATGTACCCTTTTCTTTTAAAATCTGTAAGTCTTTTTAAAATTTTAAAAAATAATGCCTTCCGTATATATTTTCTGTAAGTTTCAATAACTTTAAATACCCTTCTGTTGAACTCACGTGATAGGTTACATTTTTATTAGGTGATCTCCCCGGGTTTGCAAGATTTCATGAGATTTTTTGTGGATGATTTTTTAGTATTTGGAAAGAAGTAACTACATCTACAACATTTGAGGTTATGTTTTGAAATGTGTAGACAACTCAAGATGTACCTTAATCCTTTTCAAAGTGTTATTGCTATAAGAAGTGAAGTACTTTTAGGGCATGTGGTTTCTCATGAAGGGATGTCCATTGATGAGAAGAAGATTGAAGTTATTAAAAGAGAAAAATTCCCAAAGAATGTGATGGAAGTTAGTAGATATGTTGCTCAGGTGAAATGGCATGCTAGATATGTCAAATATTTGGCACATGTTTGTCTGCCTCTTACTCATCTAACAAAGAAGAGTACCTTTTATATGGGTATCATTCCACTCATTGTGTTGAGATATGGACACTAAAAAACACTTGTTTCAATATTTTTTCAAAAACCAAACTCTTTGTTTTTTGTAAAGCTCTCGGAATTTGGAGCCAATGAGCTACGTCTCATTATGAGAAAGCGCATGGAACTCTAGCAATTTCACTTGCAATAGGTTGAAGCATGTGAACAACCCCTAGATTTAAAATTTGAATTTTGAATTTTAACATAACCTTATATGTCTCTCTCTCTTTGCCGTACCTTTTTGTTGCATTTCCTTGTCTCTCAATCTCTTTCTCTCTCCCATTTTCTTACACAGAGCTTACATAGATCTGCGCTTCCCTCTCTCTTCCTACACACCCGACATGATGGGTTGGTGGGTTCAAAAGCGTACTCCCAAATCATCAATGATTAGTGTTAGGCTATGGATGGTGAAGCCTTAGCTCAACCATGGTGTTAGGCTAGGTTTAGAGAGACGATGATTTTAGGGTTAGGTTATGCCAAAAGCAAGAGAGAGAGAGAGAGAGAGAGTATAGACACAATGATAGGAATCAAAATTGTTTGATTAGAAAGTAGCCTCTATATAGGCTTTGTGCTTTAAAATCATTGGCTAGATGGTTTGCATCCTCTTGCTATTGGACCATGTCATCAACTATCTCTTCCTAGGTGGCTAGAGCGCTTTCCCACATGGTGTCACAAGTTGGGCTTACCCTAACAAAGATCCCTTAGGCCAAACTTGGGGTTTTACAAAGATTTGATGTGTTTCGTGGTTCATGAGTTCATATATGGGCATAATCTTTGGTGAGTCAAATGTAGCACCCAAAATACAAAGGTGTATTCCCAGAGAATTGTCAACTAGCTGTTACACCAAAATCACAACATCCTCCCCATAGAATTTTCAACTGGGGATAGGATCATAGTGTGCATCTCCCCTAGAGACTTGTAGGCAACTAGGTGGTAGTTCAAAATACAAATGCGGTGCTTTCAAAAGGTTTTATGTATGTGGCCCCGATGTCAAAAGGCCCGCATGTTTCCTTGATGCCATCTTCAAATCTGCAAAGTTGTTTGTCGATTTTGTCATCAAATTTGGAGTCACCTTCATTTTGTTGTCATTTTCATTTTTTGTCGTCTTTATCTTCATGTCATTGTCATACTCTTTTCGTATTCTTCTTTTTTATCTTCATTGATCCATTGTGTTGAGGATGCGGCCTTCATGGCCAACGGTGTAAAACACGTATTCATAGCATGTTGTGTGCTTGCTTATGTGTTCATGCTTATGGGCGGTCTTACCTTATATGTCATGTATAGGCATTGTCTTAACCCATTTAAAGTGCCTTTAGACGCAAATATTTCATACATATCTTTTATAGCCTCGAGTCTTATCATACACCAAGCGACATTTTTTGTGCGAAGAAAATCCAAGCGAATATCTATACGGCATAGTCTTGGGTTGTCCTATGTGGTGCGGTTTTGAGACCCGTCCTCAACATTAAGGATGAAGCAGAGGGGGGCATGTCACCTAGGCTCCATGTGTATAGTTTTCTTCCATGCGGAGGTGGCAAAGCTAGTCATTTGCAAATGAAAATGAAAATGAAAAGGTGGCCTCCACCAGGGAATGGCCTTGACCCTCGGCCAAGATCTCCAAGAACATGGCAACTACAAAAAGTGCACGCGGGAGTTCATTCTAGAGGCGTCAAACCCTGACAGATAGCATCTAAGCCGGAGGTTTAACAACCTGAGCTACTCCCATTTGGTGAGAAAAATACATAGCTTTTGTTTTCAAGTCTAGTGTGGTAGCAACGTTAATGGCCATCTGCAAAAGGAAGGTGGGGTAGGCACCCTAGTGTGATAAGAGACTTGGAAGCCATTCTAAAATACAAAAGTGAATGGACCTTTTTTAAAAGAACTCTCTAGTGTGTTTTAACCGATTGAAATTGCAAAATTTGGGCTAGATTTTGAGCTTGCTTTTAAGAAAACTAGGAAATTTATACGACTTTAATGTAATTACCAGCAAATGCTTCAATTTTTGACTCAAAAATCGAGATAAATTCAAGTTTTTCTTATTTTCATTGGTTAGGAAAAATGTATTTTTCTACCCGTGCTCTCTCTCTCTCTTTCTCTCTCTCTCTCTCTCTCTCTCTCTCTCTCTCTCTCTCTCAAAGGATGTGCGACAGTGCACACCCTTTGAAGGAGAATTTTTTTAAAAACACATTGAAGAGCTTCTTTTTATTTTTCTTTTTGCAAAACTCACAAACAGTGAGTAATAAATTATAAACCAAATCATGAACAAGACTAGGCTTGCTCATACCAAGCCAGGGCATCAAAGAGATCACCATCAAACGACACTAGTCCATCGGGTTTTACGGGAGCCATTGAACCCATACAAACATAGCTAAACACTTATACAAAGCTAAACATAGCCAAAAGGTCGAAGAGAAAAACCTGTCAGGGGAATCCCACCATGTTGGGTGGCCTCTCACTCCATCCACCATGTCCTTCGTGCAAGATTGACCTGATCAAAGAAACACATATTGCTGCAAAAAGGGGGGAGCCCTCAATCTCCATCACCTACCATGCTTGAAATCAAGAGGCTAAAAAAAATAGCATCCATCATCACGATCCCATAGCCCGCAACCTCGAGGAGATTCGGGACTACCTCTGCAGTGCAAATCCTAGCTTTGCAGGTGTTGATTTCGCTATGCCAAGCCACCACCAAAGACCCCCCAACCCCATCCCCTACCACTGCTGCTCGGAGCCCTTCTTGGCTCATGCATACAATGCAAAGTTGATAGTGAATGTAGGACACCTAAGATTTCATCGTGAAGTTCACATTGAAGGCCCCTTGAAAAGAAAAGTAAAGCAAAGCCTTCTTAAAGGATCACTACAAAAGAAATAGTTTTTTAATGTTTAAAAAAGCCTCCCACTAAAGATTCCCCAAAACAAAAGTGAGTTTTTTTAAATAAACAGAACCTCCTAAAGGATCTACGCCCGGTGCATCTGCCCTTGCCCTGTATCGGGCCTAGATTCTTTAGGAGGTTTTGTTTTTTTTCTAAAAACTCTCTTTTGTTTTAGTGAATCTTTAGTGGGGAGGCTTTGTTTTTTTAAAGACTTTATTTTTAGAATGATTTTGGATGGTTTTATTTCAAGATGTCTTTTTTTAAAAAGCAAAAGTGAGTGGAGTGAGAAAATTGAACAAGGAACGCAGTGAAAAGAGAGAGAGAGAGAGAGAGAGAGAGAGAGAGAGAGAGAGAGAGAGAGAGAGAGAGAGAGAGAGAGATAGTTCTATTATCATCCTGGGAGGTCAAATATGACCTATGGGACCAAATGAACATGTCACGTGGTGTGAGTGGAGTTCATAAGTGACTCTCGATGCTCAAAAATGGCTGAAATGAGCGTCGCAATAGAGAGTCCACATCGTGGTTGGGAGAGGAAGGTATGTAGGGAGAGATCATGGCTGAATATATGGGGAAAAGTGGACCTAATGTGGTCAAAAGCTGAGCACTCAAGTAGTGTGTGGTACTCACTCTCTCGCACTTGACGAGGGCATAAGGTGCAAAGTCGATGACACTTCTCGCCAGTGCCCCAACGTCCTGTCTTGCAGCGTAGAGAATGGGAGCTAAGACGAATGGAGGCAATGGTGCGGATCGCACTCAACGGGATGGGCTCAAGGATGTAGGAATGGGTTAGGTTACCTCGTTCCGAGAAGAGGAGAGATTTGTAGTTTGGGGCAACGTGTGTGGTGTAATGGCTGAAACGAGAACCTCCGGATTTCTCCCAAGCCATGATACATTGGCGTTGTAAGAAGGCCTCATTAACTTGGGAGTCGATGGACGCATCCTTGACCAAGTGACATGCATCCCATCTTCCAAACCATTTCTTGATATCAAGCATCCACCCCGAACTTAGTATTTTTCTCTTGCATGTCTTTTGAACCATTTGACTTGCTTCATATGCGATTCTAGGAAGTTGATGCAAAGAGCTACGTTGTGTCTTACACATGTACTCCACAACCCTTTGCATGCCCAAGACCTCAATGGGAAGCAATCCGGACTCAAGAAGTAAGAGCATGTAGGGTGTTTGTGTCTTGACTTGGAGAAAGTTGGTGAGAAAACGCTTTTGGACATTCTCAAACTCTTTCCAAGTAGACTTCCCGATGCTTCCACCCCACACCTCCACTCCATAAAGAAGCACCGGTGTCACCAATGTGTCAAAGAGGTACTTTTTGAGATCCCAACACTTGATCTCTCCTGCATTTCACATGTTCTCAAATGCATAATAGGCCCTCTTTCCGGCTTCCAAGAGACGCATTGCACAATCCTTCCATTTATGATTGGATGGAACCTCAAGGCCAAGGTACTTGAAGTGATCTACCACTTCAAGTTTCTCATTGTTATATACAATGCATGGATTTTCATCATTGAGGGTCTTTACAAGCATAACCTTGGTTTTGGATCCATTCACGATCAACCCGCTATGTAGGCAAAAGCGTTCCAAGACACTCATAAGCTTTTGTGCATCTTCTAAGGTATGTGCCAAGAGCACTACATCATCGGCATAAAGCAAAAGCATGATCACCGCATTTCCAATCTTGACCTCTTCTATGCCTTCTTGCTGCATAAAGTCAAGAACCATGCATTCCAATTCATCAATGAGTAGCCCAAAGAGGGTTGGGGAAAGTGGGCATCCTTGTTTGACACCAATAGTGCTTGCAAAAAATTCTGAAATTCCATCTCCCATACGTAATCGACATATCACTTTTTGGTAGATGCGAAAGACTGCATGCATAAATTCTCTCCGCACTTGAAGGCTTTGCATACGTCTCCAAAGATTTCCTTGTGGTACCATGTCAAAATCTTTCTTGAAATCCACAAACCACAATACAACTTTTTTCCTTTCAATCGAGACGCTTCCATAAGAACTCGAAGAGTGACAAGGTGATCAATAGTGCTATGATGCTTTCGAAAACCTGCTTGGCCAAGTGCACGTTTGCCATTCTTTTCAGCCCATTCACTTATCTTCATCTCCATGATACATCCAAATAACTTTGCCATTAAAGAACCAACCATTATAGTGCGATAGTTGTTCACATTGTTTACATCTCCTCCTTTGTGCAAAGGTTTGATCCAATTTGCACTCCAATCATGAGGCATGCCATACTGAAGTGCAAGGTTAAACATATCGCATATCCAATATCGTGTTTTCTTGCTTGTCCATTTAATCATTTCAGCCTTGACACCTTGAAGGTCACCTGCCGTGCGAGTAGAAAGTTTCTCAAGCGCGCGGCATACATCTTCAATGGTAAAGAAGGGAGACATAAACGGAAGGGAGCTACAACACTCCATCTTATCAACATTGGGTTGCTCATAGAGATTCTTACAATGCATATACATATCCTCAAGAGTCAAGTCACCAAAGCTCTCAACATGCTTGCCTTTTAGATTTTGCCAAAACTTGCCACATGCATGTGCTTTCTCTTGTGCTAAAAGAAGTTGTTTTTCGACTTCCCACCTTCTCCTCTTCTTTTGAACAAGTGCTTTGTATGTGTGTGAACATTCCAAGTAAACTTCCTTGTCTTTGATTGCATCCAATCTTAGCAAGTGTTTTCGGGCTTGACTACATTCCATGTCAAACCATTTCTTCTTGGTGCTACCCTTCTTAGACCTTTTGCAAGACATGCGTTTCACCGAAAAGCATTCCTTCGCACAAGAGAAAATTACTTCTTTGAAAACTTTCCACTTGTATTTTAATGTTGGGCTCTCTTGATGCTCTATCATGCTTAACATTTGGTCCACCATATCAGCATATATAAGTGCTCGTTTGAAGTCTAGACGTAGGTACAAATGATTCACATCATGATTGGAGGCTACATGCTCGGGCCGTTTACCACACTTGAGGTAAATACATAACATCCTATGATCCGATTCCGGATTCCATTCACCAAGTGTAAAGCTTTGTATGCATTCTAGAGTGGCTTCCGAGAATAACATATAGTCAATCACGCTAGCACCGTTGTGCTTTCTACATGTAAAGTCATTGGTGCCTTGCCATAGAGATACACCATTTGCAATGAGCATTCCGATACTATTGCACATATGTAGAAGTGACTTTCCATAGTGATCCACTTCTTTTGCATCATTAGAACTTCGATTATACATGTATGAGTCATCCATTCTTCTTGAGACATGCGGCATGTCTACTTGTTGTGTGTCGTGTTGTAGCATATTTTTGCGAGCATTCATGTCTCCAAAAACAATGACTTCACCTTGATCCTTGTAATGAGCAATGTCTTCCTCTAGTTCAACAAAGGGATGATCTCTATCCATATTCAAGCAAGCATAAAAGTTGGAGTCATAGTGAGGAATGTAGCAACCGGCCACAAACATGACTTCGAGATATGCACACATACACACAGATCCTCTCTCCATAGCCGCATGTGCACGCGCCCGCACACACACACACACACACACACACACACACACATAGAAACTCACATCGTCTCTCCATAGCCGTCGTAATCGCCTCAGAAGGTTGACAGATAGAGAGTGAAGGCAAAGCAATCAATTGAGTTTCACTAAAAAAAGAACTCTCAAGTCAATCCTTAGAAAAACTCTTAATTCAATCCTCGACTCTTGTGATACCTTCCACATTCACATCCTACCCAAGTGCAAGGCTCTACCCCTCCACAAGGAAGAGGAGAGAGAGAGAGAGAGAGAGAGAGAGAGAGAGAGAGAGAGAGAGAGAGAGAGAGAGAGAGAGAGAGAGAGATTGTGTGCCATGTGTACGTGGGCAGCTTGCCTGCCAGCAACCCTCATCGGGCAACACAATGAGCCGTACACCACTCATCAAGACCCGCACAGTGCACCCCTCCTATTCTAGCTGGCATGGGAAAAATCTTTGGCTCTCTCTCTCTCTCTCTTCACTGCGTGCCTTGTTCAATTTTCTCACTCCACTCACTTTTCAGTTCTGTGTAATGGAAGGCTTTGCTGTAACAACATCTCAGAACTGAAAAAACTGTCAAAACTTTGCGTTTTTGTTGCCGACTTGAAGGCAATGTCAGACAAAACTCGCAAGGGTGGAAAAGCCACACTCTCCATGGAGAATGATGCAAAATCTCCAAGGAATTTGGATGCTAATCCAACCACATCATCTACAACAACGGAAGCAATGATCATGGCTTACTTGATCTCGTTACAAGAAACTGTCAAGAAACAAGGTGAAGAGTTGCGCGCACTTGCAATGGAGAATGGTACTTTAAGAGTTCTCGTTGTGGAGAATGAGCACCTCAAGAAGGTTCTTGAAATGCAAACAACACGCTTGATGCATCTTGAAAATGAAGTTCAAGAATGTAAACGCTCTCTTGTTGACATGAATGTATTGAAAGAGCGCTTGAGCAAAGTTGAGAGTGATCATGTATTGAAAGAGGAAACAATAGATACAATACGACATGATGTATGTGAGATGAGAAATGCATCCAAATCATGGGCTGATATATGTAAGGATAATGTGGTTTCTACATCTCCTATCACGCAAGCCGTTGTCCAAGCAAAGAATGTAGAGAATGTGGACACTCAAGAATTGCACGAACGACAAAAACGCTCAAAGAACATCGTCATTCGTGGAATCAAGGAGGAAAGCATGGAAACACCCCAATCTCTTGCAGTTGCTATTGAAGAGTTTTTTGCTACACACTTTGGCATGTCAGGAATCATGGCTTATGGTGCACATCGAGTTGGAAAACAAGGAGTCCCTCGCTCGGGAGAAAGACCTATTGTATGTACCATGGCTGATGAGGTAAAGAGAAAGATCATCCTTGACAATGGTTGGATCTACCTCAAAGGAACAGGTTGTAATGCATATGAGGATCGCACTATTATGCAACAAAATGTACGTCGCAAAGCATATGAGGAAAGAAGCAAGAAGGTTAAGGTATCACCTCAAGAAGAAAAGCCACTTAAGGAGGATGCAAGTCCACCCAACAAATAGGGACACATGATCTATGAGACCAACTCACGCTTGCGAATAAGCTTTTGGAATTGTAACGGGTATCCATGGAATGCGGGAATTGGCATTGATGAGCTTACCAATGACTCTGATGTGATACTTCTTGTCGAAACATGGGAGCATGATGCGCAACGAATTCTTGGATTTGACAAATACGATGTGCATTCTTTGATGTGGGCCAAAAATGCAAAGCAACGAAGAGGCCAAGGAGGCATAGCATGTATGACCAAAAAGGGTTTGAAAGATGTCTCCATTGTCAAAGAAGATAAGTATAAACGCTACTTATGGCTGAAAATCAGCCCACCAATCTCTCTCTCTCTCTCTCTCTCTCTCTCTCTCTCTCTCTCTCTCTCTCTCTCTCTCTCTCTCTCTCTCTCTCTCTCTCTCTCACTCTCACTCTCACTCTCTCTATCTCTATCTCTATCTCTATCTATCTATCTATGCAAAGATGTTTTACTCTTCTTGCATCTTCTTCTTCTCTCACTTCAGGAGATCCCCGAGTGGAAACTTTAATCTCTCTTTCTCTCTTTGTCGTTTGATAGATCTTTATCGTAGTCGTGGGGGGTGCAATCATCACCATCATGGCAGTATAGGGGAAGAGATGACCCATGTGGGAGGGAGGGAGGGAGGGATGGGGTCACACTTTTGCGGAAACGTCTTGACAAATGGAGGTGCAATCATTTCCATCACAACAATAGGGGAAGAGATGACCCCTGTGGGAGGGAGGGATGGGGACACACTCTGGCGACAGCATCTCGACCAACGGAGGGGCAGGGAGCACTGGAATCATGCAGGCATTTCCATGAGGAAAAACGTTATTCAAAATGGAAAAGGAGGGGGAGCCAAAGAATCTCAAAAGATTCATGTTAATTCAAAAGGTATGAAGCCATTTTGATTTAATGGGAATCACCAGAAGATACCTTGGAAGTGAAATGAAAACGAAAAGGCTTCCTTTGGAAGCGAATGAATTGGAGTGATAAGGAGAATTTTTTTGCAAAACTAAGAGTAGTGTGTCACAAGGCTAGAAGAGACATGGAGGCAGGTGGTAGAGTCTTACAGATAGAGAGTAGAGGCAAGGGAACAGGTGGCATTGAGGCCTAGAGGTGGCAAAGGATATACAACAACATACCTTTTTTTTATAATAGAGAAATCACCCAACTGTCACGGACATCATGAGGGTGGAGTGGTTAGCTGAAATGATTGATTGTGGAAGCCCTCTACGTGAGTTTGATGGAAATCCAACAAGTGATACTTTTACTCTAGAATTAAAAGCAACATAGCACTCTTGACGGAATCTTATATGTGAGCTTGATTTTGAAAGCAATTGTTCAAGTTGAATTTTGAAAGTTCCTTTCGAAGGTTTGGTAGTGAAAAGGGGAATGAAAAGGAAAAGTGGGGGAAAAATGAGGCATGTGGACGGCATGCTAGCCTAGCAAAGGGATAGAGGGAGCCAACTAGGGATCATGCCAAGAAGGACGATAGGGAGAGCGGGAGGAGCAAGGTAGGTGAGGGGGGGATCTCTTTGCTAGAGCTACACATGCGACACCATTTTCTGCAATTCATTTTTTTCTCTCTCTTGGTGTAGGTCTCACTTCTCTCTCACTCTTGGTTATGTGTGTTTTGATAAAGTACCTCTCATTCACTCACTTGATTTCATCATCGCTCGAAAAAAAATTCTCAAACCTTGGGATTCCTCTGTAGCCTCATGCACATGTGATGCATACATATTGTTGACGATCTTGAGGAGAACGAACTAAGGCGTTGTGAGTGGGATGAAAACACACACAGCGCCTCTATAATGACCCGACACACACTCTTGGGAAGATACACACACACATTAGGGGGCACCACTCGGCTTACACAACACACCTGGCCGAGACAGGAAACACACCTATGGAGTGAGAGGAGAGAGATTATCCACTTGCCCACTCCACACAGAGACACACACACACACACACCAAAAAAAATCAGTTCAAAAGAGAAGAATTTCTGATGTTTAGATACAAATGAGCTCGGGCCAACACCAATGGGGCAAACAGCTCACACAATATGGGTAAAAGATACCAGATACAATCACAAATTGGAGCGGAAACTTCGCTCATAGGAGAAACTTACACAGAAAAACAACAGGAAAAGAGTGAGGAATTTGGCAAAATGGACAGCGCCATCGCGCTCGGAACGGCCCAAAACCCCAGTCTACAATGTCAAAGTGCTCAAATCCGACCTCGGATGAGCAGTTTACGGCCAAAACAGGCTCCAAAATGAGCAAAAACACACCTGCGGCTGTTCCTCCTCTCTTCTTCACGTTTTTTCTGGTCTTCTCTCTGTTTTTTCAGTTCCCACACTTAGATTTTTTACTTGGGCACCCTTGGCCTTTTAGATGACCTCAAACGGACCCCGAACAGGCCAAAAACTGACCTCGCAGTGCATAGTTGTCACCTTTTTGCATCATTCGCACACCTGGCACTCAGCTTTTTCTAATAATGCATCTCGCAACCACGTGAAGTGGACCCAAAAAGCGATCCTCATGATGACCTTTTTGCATAATTATCACAAGAAAACACCCAAGCTGTGTCCGTCCTCATCTGCGTGCAAATATTGACCTCGTTCGCCCTCCTAACGCCACTAGATGCCATCTGACGCACCTGCTTACCTCACGTCGTCGGCCCGCGGATAGCTTCCTCGAGAAGTTTTACGTGCTATAAACTCCTCATTATTGTAGAAAAAACATACTGGTACTGGTGATAGTGAAAATCGATGCACTATGTACATGTTGTCCTACCTGTACACATGTGGGTCCCACGTAACCACCTGGCTAAGGAAAATGGGCAATCCTTTATTCGATGCACCATGCATGTGTATGTACATATGCGCAATCCCTTGCTCCAAAAAACTCCTGACAGCGTCAGATGCACACACCTACTATGTGTAGTAGTTTTTGGAGCAGAAAGCTATTTTTATGAAAATTTAGGGTGAGGTAGATTTAGTTGAGACGATTGCGTATAGATAGATGCATGCACCTTATAACTTATTATTTTAGGATAAAAGTGATAAAACTGTAAAAACTTTACTTTTGAAAAGTCTACATTAATAGATACATCAGTAACTCATCAGAGGTGAAAAAAGCTGCTAAAAATAGAAGCCTTCTATTTATTACCTAAATGGCATGATAATTATTTTTTATTTTTTTTTCATAGAGACCCTCTCTTCTAGGGCGGTGGAGGCCTTATAGTAGGGAGAGGGATTGTGTTGGTCACATATCTATGTGTTGGAGGTGACCGGTGATGGTCGCACGTAGATCTGTGCAAAGAAATACTCTCATTGCAACTGCAGGCCTGTGCAAAGAGAGAGAGAGGGAACAATGGAGGCAACGGCGTGTTAGGGTAAGCCCAGCTTGTGGCACCATGTGGAAAAGCCCTCTAGCCACCTAGGAAGAGATAATTGATGACATGGTCCAAGAACAAGAGGATGAAACTCATCTGGCCAATGATTGTAAAGCACCAAGCCTATATAGAGTCTACTTTCTATTCAAAAATTGCACTTTTGAGTCCTCTCATTGTTTCTATACTCTCTCTCTTTCTATGCTCTTGCTTTTGGCATAATGTAACCCTAATCACCATCTTTCTAACCCTAACTTAACACCATGGTTGAGATAAGGCTTCACTCTCCATAGCCTCACGCTAATCATTGGTGATTAGGGAGTAGGCTTCTGCATCCACTAACCTATCACGGTGGTATCAGAGACAAAGTTTTTGTACCTAGGCTTATCGCTTAACTAATCTATATTTGCATTAGATTAATAATCCAAATCCCTAATCGCCACTTGGGCACAAGCATGCTCCACTACCCTTTGGTGATTACATGAGGAGGAATTTTGCATTTAGCATTGTGTGTGTGCATAATTTTTGAATTACTCTGCATCCTTTAGGTCCTTTTTTAGCCCATTTTGCAGCTTTGTTGCTCTCATTGTAAGCATCATCACCTCTCCTGCAATCTATGTGTGTGAAAAGCACCTTTTGAGGTTATTTCATAGAGCCTCCAATTGCAAATATAGATTAAGATTTGGTTTTTTGGTTGTATGCCTAAAATTCATTCGGTTTTAGCTTCTAATTGACTGCGTGATCACTTAATCTGGAGGACATTAGCCCCTAATTATCACCCCCCCTATAATAGGTGTGTGTCTTTGACTTTATGTGTGTGAGGCCTTGCAAAGACGAGTTTATGTTAATTATTCTTGGCTCCTTCCACAAGAAAAGCCATAAGTCTTGTTGGCCTAGCACAGTATAGATAGTGTATTGACCCGAAGGTTATGGTCTCAAAGCTCGTGCATAGAGCTAGTTCACGTGGGAGAGAGATTGCGCACTTGTTGCGAACTGGCAACCAACCTTTGTCTTGTTCACATGGAGGCCGCCAAAAGCGCGAACAGCGTAACTGTTTACTGAAATTAAGCTTCGCTGCTTTTGCTTTTAGAAAAACACAAGGTCGTGCAAAAAGATTCTTCGTCGTTTACTGCAGTTTCCTGCCCGCTGCACCTCCTCGCCTAGGAGCAGCCCTGAAACTAGTTGCCAACAAGTTGCCCGTTTTCTGTACGCAACTCCTCATGGGAACAGAATTTGTTCACAACTGGTTTCCAACCAATTGCAAACCTGAGCGCCATGTGAACTGGCCCATACTTTTGTGGGAAACTGCACGGATTTGAAAAGGCATTCAAATTCACCTTGTAAGCACCATCGAGTCTACAAGGGTGGACTCCTATCAATGTAGCATGCGGCTTTTTCCCTACAGCTACACGTGAAGCAAGACTTAAGTCCACTTTTTGGAATTAGACAGGTGCGTAGGCCGCAACTCACACGATGCATTACTTAGCTTTTGGGTAATTTTGGGCGTTGAGAGAGGTTCTTTGCACATATCTTGGCACCACCAGTGCAACGCGTGGCTTGCTCCAATTTTCAAAATTGGACGAGTTCATAGGCCGCACAATTCACACGAGGCATTACTTGGCTTTTGGGCCATTTTTGGCTTTGACAGAGGTTCTTCCCACACAGTTTGGCACCACCTCTACTGGGCCCTGTTCCCACAACTTGTAGAACTTACGCATCCTCTATTAAGAGGCATTTTTCCCAAAATTAGTTGTGCATTGGACAACAAGCTTCAAAGAACATTCAAGAGCCCTCCATCAAACATTCCAAGGACCGGGTCAAAGATCACGCACGAGTAGAACCAGGGTCAAAGAGAATAAAAGTATCATGTTCTCTTACCTTTCCCCAAGCATGGCATAGAGGAGATTCTTTGTGGTGAGAATCCTCTTCTTGGATTTCAACCAAGGTAGCTCTAGGAGGCTCATTTCTTGTATTCTTGTGGGGACAAGCACGATAGGTATGCCCTTGCTCCCTCTACTTCAAACAGTGGTTATCTTTACAATAACACTCAAGCTCTCAGGAGAAAGTTTATTTTTGCCTTTACAAACTCCCTTCTCCTTAGCTTTGGTGTTGTTGGTGTTGCCTTTAGGAGACTTTTGGACATTGTCCTTCCCCTTAGGCTCATTGTTACGGTCCTTGTTCTCCGTGGGCTTAAGATTTCTATTAGCCCCTTGTTGGAATTGATTCGTGAAGTCACCATGGTACGGTGTATGACCGCAGATATGGTGCGTGGCCTTTGGGAGTTGACCGCCATATCTTCAGTTATGCCCGCACAAAATTGTTGTTTTTCTCTCCAAAATCCATCTTTTTGAAGACAGTGGCTTTTATATGTAAGTCTTAAAACTTGTCTACATATTTGTGAATAGATTTGTAGGGAGAGATCCATTCGGTTAGTACTTTGTCTTTGGCATCGGTAGCCAAAAACTACTTCATGATGGAATCTCTTAAAGATTTCCATGTTCTTGGAGCTTCACCGTTTGCCTGCAGGCTAGGCCACCATTGCCTGGTGGACTTCTGAAAATGCATAGCTACATGGTGTAGCTTAGAGGACTCCGTGAAGCCCTCATCTCCAAACGCTGGATTGAATTGTTGGATGAAGGCCAAGACTTTGTCCGTAGCACCAAAGGTGCCATCATAGGTAAGGAAAGAGTTGCTCTTTCCTCCCTCTTTGAATATCTTGAGCTTGCATGACCTCTTCCATGCGGCATAGAATTTCCTATGGCCTCTTATTTTTGGTGGTTCAAAAGTTGCACCATCACTTTCTTTAGAAGAGGAAGAATTTGAGGAGGATGGGGAAGAGGGTGACCTCTTTCTCTCATTTTTCTTTCCTTGGTCCTCCTTGTCTGCACCATCACTTTCTTCATAAGAGGAAGATGATGAAGAAGTTGGAGAAGTGTTAAGTATGGATCCTAATTTACCCCTTGTAATTTTCTATGGTAAAACCACACATTTGTAAGGCCCCCATTATGAGGAGAAGCCATCGTGCGTAAAGGAAAATCACTCGCCGAAAACCAAAATTTTCACGGCCGAAATTCAGGGGCAACTTTAGGGGATATTATGGTTGGACAGCGGCCGAAAAGTGGTCGAAAAACGACTGGTCAGTTGGCCGGTGGCCGGTAGTCAATGGCCGGTGTCCGGTGGTCGGAAATCAATAGCTGGTGGCCGGTGGCCGAATTCAAAAGTGGACTTGTCTTCTCAAGGGCGGCCACACATGGGCAGATTGGAGGGTCTGATTTGTACTTATCTACACAAGGCGGCTAGACATGGCTACATCTCATGAGAGAGGGTAGCCCATTTGGCCTATAAAAGGAGTCCATTTCTACACACATTATAGAGTGTGAAGTTGATGCAACAAGGTGGGTGTGAGGTGGTGAGAGTGAAGCAAGGCGGGAGCTCCATTAAGAGTATATCCCTTTGTAAACTACTTCTTGTTTTGAAGTACTAAAGCCATTGAATGGCTGCTTTCCCGTGGACGTAGCCCAGATTGGGTGAACCACATATATCGTGTGTACTCTCTCTCTCTCTCTCTCTCTCTCTCTCTCTCTCTCTCTCTCTCTATAATCTCTTGTGTGTAAAATCTATCTCTCTCCATTAAGTAATCTACTCAAATATCTATTTAGCTACGTCATATTTCCTAACAAGAAGAGGGTGACCTCTTTCTCACATTTTTCTTCACTTGTTTTTTGTCATGCCTCTTTGAATTATGGTTGGACAAGTGTGCGATGGTCTTCTTTGTTTAGGGAGTGATGGAGCGCGTTCGTGCAGCCAAAGTGTGTCGACCATAGAGGAGGGCATAGGTAGTGATGTGTATGCTTATAGATGCATGGCACAGGGCTAGAGCCGATGGGAAGAACTGGTGCAGGCAAGTGGCAGCGGAAATGTATGCTTTATGTGGTTTTTTAGGCCAAGAATGCTCCAGGTAGAGGGCCTGACAGGGAGGTAGATGAAGGGTGATCAAAGTAGTGTTTTTTGGCTGACAAATATAGAGCTTGAAGTGTTGAAGGACCACGTCTAGAGGCCTCATAAAACAGAGCTATGGAGCCCAAGATATTGAAGTTTGAATGTGCGATGTGTTGCAGATTCTTGCCGGATAGGGCAGCTAGGGACAGGTGGCCCGATATTATGTCAGTGTACGGATGTGTAGTGCTCTATTTATGGGCCTACCCATCTTTTCAGATTGCAGATCGGAGCTATGGATTGCAGTTTATGGCCAATTGAAGTTTTTTCGGGGGCTAGGTTGATGCCCACTTGGGGAGTCGTGCCATTTGGTATTTTTTGGTCCTCGACTGGGTTCAAGAAGATGCTATGTAGTGTAAGGAGCTTGCAGGATTTGACTGCTTGTCAAACAGTGTCTCGAGCAAAAAGATATAGCCATTGTTGGAAATCGGGGTACAGTTGTTCAGAAATGGTTGGAGGTTCTTTTTGGGGGTTTTGGTCGCATTGGTTGGCGGGCCTGTCGGAGCCAAAAGGGGTCCAAGATGAGGGAGTTAAGAGCCAAGAATGGTGGCTTTTGATTGGTCTTGTTGGTTCCCTGACCGAATCCTTGAGCAGGAGATGACATACACGGGAAGTGGGAGGAAAAAAGAGGTTTTTGGTGAACCTAGGTGGAGTGCTTCAAGGAGGATGAAGGTCCAAATGAAGAAGAGCCCCCACGTGGTGGGACTTAAGCCCATATGCGCAAGTAGGCCCTGACTGGCGGGCATGGTATAAAAGCAGAATGGGGTGCACCATATGGACATCGAAGAGAATTCGGAGCTTGTGGAGTGCTGGCTATGGCGTTCGTGCGGGGCCGCTGCTCCGGTGGCGCATTTGGTATCCGCCGAAGGCCCTGGGCGGCGCTGGGTGCAAAGCTGTTAATGGCGTGGTGCCCGCTAGGTCTGGTTTCCGCACCACAAATTTTGAAGGGGCACATGGTGTTAACCCTCACACACATTCCTATCATTTACAACAGACGTCGTATTATTTACTTGGTAGAGTCAGGTACCGGGCTTGTCGGTCCAATAGGAAAAGGGTAAGAGTGATCACCGATGAGAGACGCACTCTAACTAGAACATCCAAGGGATTAGTTGTCTAAGCATGGGCGCCCAAGTGTGAATGGGACCGAGCTCATATAAAAGTCAATTAAACATAAAATTCACTCATTCTCTCATTTGTGCAATTGAAGAGTGCTCTTGCTCCATCTCCATCTTATTCTTCTTCATATCCTTATGTGTGTGTATGCGTGAGAGAGAGAGAGAAAGAGTGTGTGCGATCGAGCATTGCGGCGGCACTACGGCGGTGAGGCGGTTGAGCGCGGCGTAGTGGCATCTCCCTCTTCTTCGCGGAGAGTAATCCTCCACGACAGCAAGCGTAGAGCGGTGAGTGACACACCATCGCCATCTTTGAGCTTACTAGTTTAGGCTTGTTGTGTGCTTGGAGCCATTTGTGGCTCGCACACAGTGTATCGGCAAGTTTCTTGCATTCATAGTGCGACATACGCGCACATTTTTGGCACCATTTCCGGAGAATGCCATACACTAAGCTTGAATGGCACTTTGTGCTTCTTTTGTGGTGCAATTTCAATTGTAGGAAAGGTAGGGAAGAGGTGTGTGTGTTGAGAAGAAGGATTTTGTGTTGCTACTGTGTATTGTTTTGTTAATGAGGTTTTGAAAGGTTACTTTGTTTTCTCTGTGTAAGGTGTTAGTATCAAGGTTGTTAGTTTTGTGTAATGTAATGTACAGTAAGTAGGAAGTAGATCCGTGAGAGCTAATGAAGTGTGTTAGTATGTAACAGTAGGTGTATTAGTTGTAAGTAAATAGGTAGAGTGTGTGTGCTCGCGCGCACGCCGCGGAGACCTTATCCCAAAAAAGAAAAAAGGTAGGACCGGGATCGAGAATATCTCCCAGACCCAAGCCCAAGCTCACGCTCAGGCTCAAGCCTTAGTGGCCCTTTGAAATTATATATTTTAGCTTCAGACGTAGCTAAAAATTGACTTTTTTGAGGATTAACGGAGCTTCAGGTGACCGAATGTTGTGTTGTAAAGTACTGCGCGACCCTCTGAGTGATACGCTCGTTTTGATCTATCACACACTTTAATTAAAAAATTGATCATTCAAAATATTAAAAAACATAAAAAAACGAGTGAAAACGGACGCCTAAAAAAGTAAGCGGTTAACCTTCGAGGTTATTCGCCCACGCTTGTAGGGTGCCAAATGCACATGCATCTGTGCTCTGGTCGTGTGCTAGAGACGGAGCAACTAGAGAGAATTTCAACTTACGCGAGTTCTCAATATCCACCTACCTTAGGTTCCGGGCCCTCGGTGGGGACCCAAGGTAGTACAAACCAAGACCCGAACATAGCGGCTAGTGACTCTTCCTCTGACTACGACATCATGGAGGGTTTCCCAATGCCTGATCCCGATAGCTCAAGCCAAGACATGCATGCCATGGGCCCACGGTCCAGGCCGAGCGTGCTTAGCCGCTTGAAGGAAACCTTTAGTAGAGCCACTAGCTCCGAACATGGAGTTAATGATGTAAATGAGAGGGGTGGGGAAGTAAATTCTCCATTCATGACCAACGTAGACTCTATGCCCTTAGAGAATGTTCACGTGAATACTTCATTCACTGCACCTCCTGACTCTTCAGAGCTATTTCCCTCCGAGGCTATATTACCCGATAGTAGAAGCCTTGTCGAAGTGCAAGAGATTGAGCGATATATCCTTGCAGCAAGGGAAAAGAAAATCGAGAGCTTACGCAAGGCGGAGCAACGAAGAGAGTTAAAAGAGAAATCCCCTATGTCAATATCCTTGCTAAGAGAGCAATCAAGTGCTCCTAACTTAGCAACCACTAAGAGCCAACCTCTAGTAAGCAACATTGCATCTAGCTCAAAGGACGCCCCTAGCACCTCAATCCTAGATGGAGCGTTTTTAAATGAGAACCGGGAGTACGAACTACAAACGAAAACTCTGACCGACCTATACACAGGTCACACCTATCACGTGGGTCGGTTAGATGTCCTACAATCCACAATGGGTGTTACTAGTGTGGAGTATCAACAACAAAGAGTTTGCGAGGTCATCCATAGGGTCATTGAGTTAGAGAGACATAACAAGGGGATCAACATGCCTTCAATAAGTCTCATGAGATTCTTAGATACAGGAAAGGCTAAACAACCGACCTTATCACAAATGGAGACTCCTTCGGTAATGCCAATGGATCCTCCATATGTTGTTTCTCCAGGGGTCTTAGTGCAATCTGAGCCCACAAGTGATAGCTTTACCTTTCCAAGTCTAGATCATCTTTCCCTTGATGACACCACAGCTACCATTCCTACCCCAATGATGGGCATGCCAAGAAACATGCCATGGACCTCATTTGTTAGTAAAGCACCACTACATGGTAGCTCAATGCCTGCAACAATACCTACAAGTGTGTACCAATCGTATGCACCTATGGGTCATCGCACTCATGTAGTCCCTACCCCTCCCATTGTTTCAACAACCTATGCTCCACAACCACAACACCCAAGTTCTTATTTCCATGGGACCATACCGGCTAGAATTAGCATGTCACATCCGACGTCTGCTATGCCTAGGGCTACACATATGAACTATGGACCACCACATGGCACAACATCGTACCCAATGTGGAACCCAAGGGCTTCCTATGCGCCAAGCCCGATGCCAATACCTACTCCACCTGTAGTCTCTGGAGCACCTCCACCCATGGTGCCTGCTCACTTAAGTGAGTTGGCAACATTTGCTCAAGCTATTGGTCGATCTATTGCTGAGAATATGCGTAACACGCCTGATAGAGAGCCTAGAAGTAAGGCAGTACAAATAGCCAAGCTCACAGAAAAATTTAGTGGAGACGGGGATGTGAGAAAGCATATCAAAGTGTTCGAACAAATATGCAATTCTCTAGGAGAACACAATGACTTGCATAAGAGTAATTCTTTAAGCCTAACCTTAAGTGGGAAGGCAGGGGATTGGTATAGAACCCTAAGGGTGGAAGAAAATACGATTTACCCTACTCTTAGGAGACTATTATTGAAGGAATGCATACGAGAGGGAGTACTTTGGGGTGTAGCCTCTCAGCTCCAAAAAGCCCAACGAGAGGAAGGAGAGTCGGTGAGAGACTTTATTAGTCACTTGAAGCATTTGAATTCTCGTTGTAATCCAAATGAGCGCTTCAATAATAATCAATTGTTGGATAGATTCATTAGGGGATTACGACATGAGGATATCTACAATGGCCTAGTCAATAGAGGTATCACCACTTGGGAAGTAGTCACCACCAATGCGATCCAATTGGAGGATAATTAGCTCGCAAGCATCAAGGCATCATCCAATGACCCTAAAGCCTATTGCTAAGGAGCCAAAGATATCTAAGATGACTTTAGCAGATCTCACCAAGGCTATTCAAGAGAGTCTTAGAGACAATCATACCCCGCAAAACAATCATATGTATCCAATGAGGGAGCAACAATGGTGCTCAATATGCTATGGACCGCATAGTACCAGTGAATGCCCTACTTTTAGAGTAAAATTCAATGGGAATTGCAATGCATGTGGAAGGTATGGTCATCAAGCTAGGGATTGCATAGTATTTAAGCGCGCGATGGCCAATAGACCAACCTTAGCATGGATAGGCACACCTCGAGTGCCTGCATTGATGCCGGCCCCCCCTTTTGAACAAACAGCACAACACATGGTCCCTAGGGCCCAAAATGTTGTTCAAACAACACCCTTACCATCTCCACTGCTAGGACCGCAACCATCACATCCGAGAATCACTTATGTGAATCAAGTGGGTTGTGAGTCATCTATTGCTTGTTTGGAAGGCTATGAGGAAGATATAGATCCTAATATTGCCTATGGGCTGTATGTGCTTGAAGAAAGTCCACAATACTACACACAGGACTACTGGGGACAAGTCAGACCTTTATATCAAGTAGCTTCTCTTGCCTCAAGAGGCCAAAATATCAATTACAATGCTAAGAGACCACCTCTTCAATGCTATGAGTGTGGACGTCCACATCATGTAGCCGAGTGTCCTATTAGGCTACAAAAGAATGCCACACTAATGAAAACCAATCAACCGAGCACGTCTACAATGCCGATACTCATCTGTATTCCATGTGACATAGATCATTTGATTGGCCAATGTCCAAATAATACAAATGCACCAAAAATCATGCCATTAAACTTGATTGAAGCTACCGAGGAGCCATCACAAAGTACACCTATGGTACCAGTAAACGTACTCACACGATCGATGATCCAAAAACAAAATTATATTCTTGAGGAAAGAGACACGGCATCAATTGCCCAATCTCGGAAAAGAAGAAAACACGAAGGAAGAGATCGCAAAAATCAGCGAAGTCAGACCCCAGTTCAAAGACCAACATAGGGACTGGTGATGACCCCGTATATATGAACGACGCTGAAGAGGATTTTGATTCAGGTGAAACCATGGAGACCAAAACGTCCACTAAGATAGAAACCAACAAGGAAGACCTTCATGAGCCACAATGACCAGGATCCAAGAAGAATATAGGAACTTATCCAAACCCTACAGAGGAGATTGAGCGAGTCAAGCAATTAAGGAGTTTGGTAGAAGATACCCAAAGGGATCTAGAACCAGCACCTAGGCAGATCCAGATTATAGACATCGTGTTCCCTACGCAACAACAAACTCACCAAGTCCATAGATCCTTAGCCATACCTAGTATCATCCAAGAAGAAAGTGACTTAAAGTCATGGGAAAGTGGGTGTACTCACTTCTTAATGGAATGAATGTTTACAGAGGGACTACCTGATCCTATCAAAGAAATGTAGATCCCATCTTCCCCACGTCAAGGGACTGAAGTCCAAAAGGTGCCGTTAAACAAATGTGCCAAATTGATGGATTTCATGTCTTCAGAAGTTAGAACCACCATCATGTCCAAACTATATAAAGACCCTGAGCTAGTCTCAGCTCTTCGAGCCTTCCTCAATGGAGAACTAAAGTTTGGGCTACCACAATTTTCCCAGATGGATGGAGCTGGGGAGATGCCGATAGAAAAGGAACACTTAGATCCACAACCCAACCTAGATGAGAACCTTGTTATACAAATACATGTTAACAAGTTGGGACAATACTTTGAGGGTGATGAATCCAATGCGACCATACCAATCACTACTAAGGGATTAACTATGAAGGGAATCCTTGATGGTGGCGTTGGGGTTAGCATTGTGACTAAAAATTGATGGGAAACTATGGGAAGACCTCACCTTGCGACCACAACCATAGTAGTGAAGATGGCCAATGGGTCTATTGTTAAACCTACTGGGATGCTAGAAGATCTCAAGATCAAGTTCTTTGGACATAAAATAAGGATTACCTTCATTGTTATGGATTTCTCCAAACACACTATGGCATCGGAGATGATCTTAGGACGTCCTTTCATGAGGGAATCAAAAATGGTGCATGAAGTTCCAAGATTCTGTCATTCGAGTGGATCTTGTGAGACTGGTCGAGCACATCCTCTATGAAACAGGTTTATAATTGATCATAGATCTGACACCACAGTTCACTCGGCCCCATTGCAGTATTGTTACACGTGTAAAGCGGACACTGATGTTGGGGAAGATTCTCCTTATATGGATGTGCTACCTAGGATGACTGAGTCGGACAATGTGGATTGGGTCCACCTAGAAGCAACCATAGACACTTGGCAAAATATGGGGACAACCTGGGTAACACCTAAGGGGGATGAAATACCCGTACCCTTAGATATGCTACAAGCATATATCTAAAGGTTCTTTAGAGACCATAGCAAGTGCTAAAAAACAAAAGACTTGAAAGAAACGTCCCACTCGCTCCAAGAAATGTAAGGAAACGTGGCGTTGGATTCCTAAGCGACTATTGGAATCCCAAGGCTACTATCAAGGAAATGATCAAATCTGGGTGCCAAAACGTAAATTGTACTCTTACTTGTCACCGAGCCCATGTGAGTTGAATCCTGTAGCTCCAAAACAAATTAACGATCATGGAAAGAAAAAAATCACAGAATGCTACACACCCGCTCCACAGCTAGTTTGGGTACCGAAGAAAGAACAATTTGTTCCACCTAGCTCAGGAAGAGGGGAGTCCCATGAAGCTTCTAGCTCCTCATGTAATGCATCCATAGAGGTAAAAGCTTCTCCACAGCCTCCACCTACAATAGTGGACCTCCATGAAGCTACAAAAGAATCCACACCTCCCAGTGTTTGAGAATCACCTGATGAACCACTTCAAGTTCTATCCTGGGAGAGTACTTTGCCACCCTTGCAACTCGACGAGGCGCCTAAGGTAATAGAAAACTACTAGCAAAAATCCTCACCTATTACCAACTGGAACAATTGGTTTCAAAGGGTGACGAGCACATTTCAAACGGTATGATCTACCCAAGGAAGGGGGGAGTGTTTACTGACAGTCATCATTCACTCACTCCCCTCTCAACCTTCTTGAGATCTCAATCTCCCAATCTTAGGGAATGTATATATATAGCCTTATACTCACAAAAAAAAAAAATAATAAAGAGCAAGAGCAATTAGCAAACAAGTATGCACAATAAAAGTCAAAACATTGATCAGACCTACACATTCACATTTGGTACACTGAAACAGAAACCTATGTCATAAAACACCTTTGATCCTCATCACCCAAGTGATGGAGGGTAGGTAAGATTAGTACGATAGCAGTGTTTCTGTTTTAGAGTTGAGTGATTACCAAAGTTCTTTTTTCCCACTGATGTGCCTCCTAGAGATATTCTTGTGTTTCATAGTGTGTACAAGAACATGTTGCTATGGTTAGGATTTGGACCTTCATGGAATCTTTCTCTCATCCACTTTTCAAATCAAGCACGACCATCAACACAGACAGGTGTTTCTTGTCCATTAGCATTGCCCCTTATTGTTTTGCATCTATGTTTGTCTGCTTTAATTGTGATTGATAGCATCATATCCATCACATTTTCTTAGTATCAAACATTAAATTTAATGTAATTTTTTGTCATAATCACTTGTATAGGTTTCAAAAGCAAGCAGTCCGACTAAGCTAGTTTAACCAAGCTAGGCATTAGAGGTCTTCTCTTAATACCATGGGAATGCCTTCCTAATAATCAATGGTTACTTAGGTTCTTAATCCGATTTAGGCAGCATTGTGTGAAATGTACTAGGGCTTTCTAGTGGGAAAAGTCCCTATTGACCTTTAGCTTAAGTATTATAAAGGGAGTTTACTAGTGTGATGAGCTTGGGGAGGGTAAGAGTGTTATATGACCCCCCAAAGTTACAAAATTAAAATGTTGAAAACGAACAAACAAAAAAATCAAAGTGCCACAATGTAAAATCTTAAGCTGGAAGAGAAATCTCAGCTTGATTTGGTACTCCACTCACATGTATCGCCTATGGTACTAGAGCCCTAGAGGTTCCTAGTGTGGGCGCTTTTCCTTGAAAAGAAAAAAACCCCCAAGGCATACAAAATAAGCACACACATCAAAATTGAAACAATGTGAAAAGACTCTTGGGGGATCAAAGAAAAGGTAATCAGTCAGGCGATGATTTCATGAGAAATTTATTTTATCGTAGCTTAACTACAAGGTCTTCTAGGTATAGTCTCTAGTCAGCCCTTGAACATGAAATACTTGGCTCTTGCGGTTAAACAACTTAATTGACCAGAGAAAATTAAGAAGCTTACCCATGGTATTAATAGTCGATCTTTAGTGCCTTTCGACCATTAAATTAGCGACCCTAGACTTGTTTAATTTTTTACCTTTACAGTTGTTTATGCATTTTATTATATTGCAATTTAATGTTTATTGCTGACAAAAGGTTTAAGATTCTGTTACCAATCAAATTGTCTCCCTACAACTGCATATGCTTTTTAATTGCTTATGAGAATGCAATTACTGTGCCAATGTTGTTTAATTTTGTAGGGTGACTGAAGGAGGCTAAGGACATTCATCTCAGATGCTCTTCCACCTCGACGAATGAGATTCAACTCAATAGCTTCCGAGGACAGAATCTACATCAGGAAGGGGGGCATGTTAACCCTCACGCACATTCCTATCATCTACAATGGACGTCGTATTATTTATTTGGTAGAGTCAGGTATCGGGCTTGTCGGTCGAATAACATTCACAGGATTAGTTTTCTAAGCATGGGCGCCCAAGTGTGAATGAGGAGAGCTGATATAAAAGTCAACTAAACCTAAAATTCTCTCATTTGTGCAATTGAAGAGTGCTCTTGCTCCATCTCCATCTTCTTCTTCTTCATTTCCTTGTGTGTGTGTGTGTGTGTGTGTGTGTGTGTGTGTGTGTGTGTGTGTGTGTGTGTGTGTGTGTGCGTGAGAGAGAGAGAGAGAGAGTGTGTGCAATCGAGCATTACGGCGGCACGATGGCAGTGAGGCGGTTGAGTGCGGTGTAGCAGCATCTCCCTCTTCTTCGCAGCGAGGAATTCTCCACGACAGCAAGCGTAGACCGGTGAGTGACACACCATCGCCATCTTTGAGCTTACTAGTTTAGGCTTGTTGTGTGCTTGGAGCCATTTGTGGCTCGCACACAATGTATCGGCAAGTTCCTTGCATTGACACGTGCGACATACGTGCACACACAGGGTGCACCAACGGCGCCGTTGGTGCCCCTCTTGACTTAAGCATGGTGCACGAAATGAGTGACTTGAATCTCAAGAAAGGGGCCCAAAATAGGGCAAGACAAGGACCACATGCAACAATGGGGAAGAGAGTGGGGCTAAAATTAGAAGGTGGCACACACGTCCAAGAAGAGGAAGCTTTTTTTGGAAGTTTTGAAAAGGGACGGTTTTTTTTGCATGAGAAGAGGGGTGCTTGGGAAAGAAGAAGAAGGAGGAGAGGTGGAGGTTGTGGAAGACCAAAGTAGGAGCTTTCCATTTGCATCTCCAAGGAGAAGGCCGGGCTAAGGCTGCATTAGTTCTTGCCCCAAGCTTCTTGTTGTTCATTTCATCAAGGATTGTTGGAGAGTGTGTTAGCAAGAAATTACCAAGGTTGTAGTCATCATTTTTGTTGATAATCAAAGGAAACCATAGCCACAATTGGTGTCATCTCTTTGCCTCTTTTTTTTCCCTTTCTCATCTTTGCTCCATCTCAATTTTGTGTTGCCAGTTGAGAAGTGTGTGCCTCTCCAGACCGTGTTGTGGGGGGGAGAGAGAGAGAGAGAGAGAGAGAGAGAGAGAGAGTGATTTTTTGAGTGAGAGCTGACAGCAGATTGTGCTAAGGTTGAAGGTCGTGTTTACAGGGTTGTGGGCAAGGTTTATAAATGAATTGTGTGAGTTTTGAATGTAAATCCATTGGGTTGGGGTGTAGTGATTACCCTGGGCTATAGAGAGGTTTGCTATTTGTTGCCGGGCGTGTTCCCCTTTCCCCCCATCCATCTTTTGGTGCCCCCACTGAGGAGCATCTAATTGCTCTTTGGATTTGATCGAGGACTTGTTTTTTTCATCAAGGAAAGATGGTAGCAAGAGGTTATGGCCCGATTTTCACCGGAGAGGAAGATCCGGAGGAGTGGATGGCCGACTTTGAGCTGTATATGTTGTCATTGCATATGCCTACGGAGGATAAAAAAATGCAGAGGGTTTCACTGCTAATGTGAGGAAGGGCAAAGACTTGTCTCTATGCATTGGAGGGTGAACTGAGATTTATGTGGCCAGCATTGCAAAACCCGTTTCTGCAGGACTTTCATAAAGAGGTATTTCCTGTTGATTTAGATGCAAAACTGAAGAATTTGAAACAGGATGTGAACAAAGAGTTTGGAATTTTTCTTGCCTGCTTTGAAGAGCATTGGAGGGATTTTGCAGTCGCTATGCAGTTGGCAGGTGATGGTGAGTACTTCATATTGGAAATTTTCATCGCATGCCTGCACCCAAGATTCGAGAAAAAGTGGATTTTGAAAGCCCTAAAAATTATAATGGGGCTGTCGCCATTGCACAAGCCAAAAGCAAGAAGGTCAAAAAGAAGATTGAACAAGGTGCATTGGGGTACGAGTTGATGGTCCTGAACCCTGCTCCAACTCCAAGGGAGGAAGCTCAAGTGGACAACCAGGGAAATAAAGGGGTGGCGGCTATTTCTCAACAATGGGTACATATTGTCCAATATTTAAGTGAGCAAATGCAAGAGTTACATTTGAGTGTAATGGACAGAGGTCAGCCAAGAGCGGGAAGAGGCAGAGCCAGGCAAGTGTCGGGTAGGTGTTACAATTGTGGGGAAGAGGGCCATTATGCTCCGGACTACCGTCACCCACCAAGGGAAAGAGATGGCGTGTACCCTCTATCTGGTTGAGGCAGAGGACAGGCACAATTTAATGGTCAAAGGGAGCAAGCAGCCAACTGTTGAAAATCAAGCACCGTCGGTTAATGATGAAGCGCAAAGAGTGAATATTATAGGTGTTGATCACCAGCAAATGGATGTTATGGCCAATAAGAGAGCAAGAGGAGGAAGGGAGACCGAGATAGAACAAGAAACTAGAGCCGAAAAAGGGAAAGAGAAAGTGGACGAGGGGAAAGAGCAGCCTGAGCCAAGCAGACGAAGACGACGAAGAAAGATCAAGCATGTAGATTTTCAGCTGGGACGAGGTCATCCTGAGTAAGATTTGGTAGGTGACGTTCAAAAACAAAAGGCTAAAATCACTTTTGGGCAGTTGCTTGCATTGAACCCCAGGTTAAGAAGGCAGTGGTCGACCAGTGTTAGTACGAGGTTACCCCGTGCAAGAGGTGATGCATATGCAGTGCAAAATCTAGCCCTAAGGGTGGGGAGTCCCACGGATGTTCTTCCAATGGTGGAGGTTTTGGTGGAGCAGAAGAAGCAGCTGCAAGCATATATTGATGGTGGTTCCCAAGTCTGTGTGATAACGGAGTCTGCTATGACAGATATTGGCATCAAATCAATGGTCAGGTATAATGTTCGGATGAGGATGGCCAACCATGCCAATGCTCATTGTTTGGGAGTGGTCCAAGATGTGAAGGTAACAGTTATGGGTATCTAATGTCACATTGACTTTTTTTTTATGAAGGCAAGGGAAAATGCATATCCCATCATTTTGGGGCGACCGTGGTTATTGGAGATTGGGGCTAAACAGGATTGGGGAACAGTGGTTTTTACCCTGCCGGATCGAGAAAATGTCGGGCAAATAGTCCTTGACTTGAAGACCAGGGAAAGTCGCTTCCACCCAGGGGCTGAGGATGGTCAAGATGGGTCTACTACAAGTTATGAGTATGAGAATGAGTCGGCCTATGATGAAGGCTCAAGTCGATCTATGATGAAGGCTCGAGTAGTGTGGAAGATGAAGAGAGTGGCGAAGATTTACTACAGTTTGACACTGATTTGTTTGGAGTCACAATTGATTCTACCAAATCCTCTAAAGGTACGCAGGAGCTGATTTGTGGTTTGGAAGCTGGTGAGGTAGAGAACATGTTGGGATAGCATTTAACCAAGCAGGAAAAGGACAACTATGTGGAGTCGTGTGCATCATATCTTGATTTGTTTGCCACGGAATACAAAGATTTTCAAGGGGCCAAAGGAGTGGAGCATCAAATTCTTCTCAAACCCGGATACAAGCCAAAGGCATAGAAATTGAGAAGGCTAGGGGACATTCAAAAGGAGGCTTTGTGGCAAGAGATCAACAAGATGTTGGAGGCAGGGATTATATATCCAATAAAAGAGGCTGAGTGGGTTTCCCCTATTGTCATTACACCCAAGATGAATGGAAACTGGAGGGTTTGTGTGGATTCTTCCTCTCCTCCCTTGCTTGTAATTCCCTTCGTTTTGCTAAGCCGAGGACGAGCCGAGAGAGAAAAAGTCTCTCCCTTGCTTGCTTGCTGAGGACGAGCCGAGAGAGAAAGAGAGTGCGGGCTCCCTTCAAAGCCCCTCCTCTTTCTTTTCCTTCTCTTGCTTCCCTTTTTTCTTGCCCTAAAAACTTTCTTTTACTCATTATGCAACGACGGCGCCGTCGTTGTGGGAACGGCGCCGATGACGCGGTAGGGAGTTGGATGAGCAGCCCGAAAACCGCGAGCAGCGGGTCCGAAAATGAGCGCCCTGGCATGTTGAGCGCTTTTCCCTTCTTGCTCGACAGCAGTTGATGCTCCCTCTTGCCGGCGCGACTCCTTTTTCTCTGCGCAGCTCACTGCTTGTCGCCTGCCCGCTTTGGCCATGGGTTTTCTTTTTCTTTTATTGCTTACACACAAAAGCCCTATGGGCGGCCACTTCCTTGCCCAATTATGGGCGGCCTTTGAGTCTTATTGTGGGCAGGCTACCTTTATAAGTACATCACATTTGGGCACGCATAGCTGAATGTCGACCAAACCATTACCAAGCACGACATCTCTTTCGAGCAGTCCTTGACTGACAATATCATCATGAATTCTGCCAGCCTTCAATATGCAAGTATAAGTGATTGCATTTGGTGAAAGTCCTTCCCTCTCATTTTGTTAAAACAGTTTGCGGCTTCTAAGCCGCATCCCTTTTTGGCATAATCTGCAATTAATGAGCTCTAACAAATGGAAATTTTGGACTTTGAAGGCTCATCAAACTTAATGCACTTCCGTGAGCACCACACAGATCCCTCCCGGCTAATAATTGTCGTCGATTTGAAATTGCCATAACTTGCCCATCTGGATTCTGTTTTCCGTGCCGTCACTTCCTATGGACTTCATACACTGCATTGAACACACACATCACCTGGCAAGGCTCCAAAACCCCCAACTAGCACACCGACCGAGCGGACCGGACTGGCATGGAACCGGCCCCCGGTGAATCTTTAACGGTTCATAACTTGGTAACCGTAACTCCGATCCCTAATCTCACATCAAGCATAGTCCTTTTTAGCATCATTAAGGCATCAGTTGGCCCTTTAAAGCCGCATCTGGAATACATTAATCATTAAACTTGACCTGTTATCAAGCCCTGATCACTGCTCAATAATCATGTAGGCTTCAAATAAGCTTGACATGCATTTTTCTGCTCTTTTTCTCTTCATGGCAGTGGAGCTGCACGACAACAGGCTCATCTTTTAGGCCATGTGGTCTCACAGAATGGTATAGAAGCAAATCATGAAAAAGTAAAGGCTTTAGTTTTGATGGAGCCTCCAACCAATGCAACAGGTTTGGCTTTTTTTGTGCACAAACTCAAGTATTTGGCTAGGTTCTTTTGAATGCTCTCCCAATATGTATACCCTCTACAAAAGTTGAGCCAGCAAGTTCATGGCTTTCGATGGACTGAAGATGCACCGGTGGCCTTGACAAAGTGAAAGAGATATTGTGTCAACTGCCTACGGTATGCCCTCCTAACAATGAGGATGCATTTTATGTGGACATGACGGTGGGTACAATTGCTATAGGTGCCATATTGATGCAAAAGGTAGGTAAGCCAATATATTTTGATAGCAGAGTAATTAGCCCAGGGGAGGGATCCTATACGAAAGCTGAACAGTGGGTGATGACTTTGGGTTTTGACTGCCGCAAATGCAAAGTTCATTTAACCGTGCAAAAGTTTTACATGCTTACATCTAACAATCTGTTGCCTGAAGTGGTGCTTCACCTACAACCAGGGAGGAGGATCAGGAAATGAGTGTTGGAATTGCATGAGTTTGAGTTCAAGTTCAAAATTGATCATACCAGTAGGTCTGATTTGGCGGATATCCTGGTCAACAAGGATGCAAACCTACCTATCTACCTGAGGGTGGTGAAAGGAACCACATTTGAAGGAGGATTTTACCATGTGGTTTGATGTTTCTTACAGAAGAGTTATGCAGAGAGCAGGAGGTGGTGTGGTCATTCAAGACCCCCAGCGGTGAGGTAATTTTTTCCAAGGCCTATGATTTGGAAGGTGTTCACACAAATAATGAAGCCGAGTACTTGACCCTCCACTTGGGGCTCAAGTAGTGTGTCGAATTTGACATCTCCAGGTTAATAGTTAAGGGGGATGCCCTCTTATTCATCAAACAGCTGCTGGGGAAGTGGCAGGTAAAAAGAGATTCTCTCAAAAAGTGCAGTTCAAGCATGTCAGGAGAGAGAAAAATCAAGAAGCAGATCAGTTGGCTAGCAGTCGGGTGCAAACTCAAGTGTTAAGTCTATATATAGCACCGGCTACTTATGCACGAAGGGAAACTCTCAAGGAAGTTGAATGTTTTTAAAGTACAGGTCAATGTTCAGAGGGGTTGTCAAAGCTGCAAAAGAGAAGAATTGTTCAGAAGGCACGATGGTTCACTCTAGTGGGAGAGGATTTGATGACCTACGAAAGGGATGGAGTGTTAAGAAGGGTTCTTTACAAAGAGGAGATTAGCATGGTATTGGAGGAGATGTACACTATTGGTGCAAAACATGCCATCCATGCCAAACTATCGGCGGTGAAAGGAGAGCTAATAGCTGAACCACAAGGGGCTATCATAGCTTAAAATGCATTTGAGAAGTGGGGATTGGATGCCATCGGTTCATTGCCTAAGTCTGCAAGTGGTAAGATATACATTGTGGTGGCCATCGACTATCTTACCAGGTGGGTTGAAGCAAAAGCGGTAAAGGAGGTAAATGCCCTTACAGTTGCTCAATTTGTCTTTGATTACATATGTTGCCATTTTGGAGTGCCCTAGCTGCTCATTTCTTATCGGGTCCAAGGTTTTAGGAGCAAATTGGTGCACGCACTAGTGGAAAAGTTGGGGATTCAGCACAGGTTTTCATCTCCATACCATCCTCAGTGCAATTGTTTGGTTGAGAGTGCAAATGGACAGATAGTCAAAATGCTCACAAAGTATGTATATAGACAGGTATAAGAGTGGGAAGCTAATCTTGATAAGTGCTTGTGGGAATACCGGACCTCTTACAAGGTGGCTACCAACTTTACTCCATGAGTTGGCCTACGGCAAGGAAGCGGTGCTATCGGTTCATGTGCAGCTAGGGGCACTAAGAGGTATGTGGCGATTTCTATATGAAGCAGCAGGAGAAAAGAGTAACAAAATTCAACCAACACTTGTCAGAGAAGAGAATAGAGAAGGGGGATTTAGTCATGACGTATAAAAGCTATCTAGATTTTACCTTCCAAAAGAATTTCAAGAAGAAGTGGATCGGGCCTTACAAGGTTCAGCAAGCCTTTCCTAATGGTACTTTTTTGCTGATGAGTATGAATGGTCATCTTCTCAGGAACAGGGTGAATGGTGTGCGTTTCAAGCCATATTTTGAGAGGGAAATGGTGCCAACAGTGCATAAGGTTTTGATGGAGAGGGTTGGGCAACCGACTTGAATAGAATTTACACAAGCCGCAAATAAGACTTTGTACATATATTAGTTTTTTTGGTTCGCTTCAATCTTGAAAAGTGTTTATCAATTTTTGCAGCGGGTAGAAGAATAAAGGTGTTTTTTGGTTGAACACGAATGTTCAACAAGAGGGTTGGGCAATGATGGTGCAGCCAAAGTGTGTTGACCATAGAGGAGGGAACAGGGAGTGATGTGTATGCTTATAGATGCATGGCAAAGGGCTAGAGCAGATGGGAAGAACTTGTGCAGGCAAGTGGTAGCAGAGATGTATGCTTTATGTGGTTTTTTAGGCCAAGAATGCTCCAGGTAGGGCCTGATAGGGAGGTAGATGAAGGGTGATCAAAGTACTATTTTTTGGCTGAGAAATGTAGAGCTTGAAGCGTTGAAGGAGCAGGTCCAAAAGGCTCATCAAACAGAGCTACAAAGCCCAAGGTATTGGAGTTTGAAGGTGTGGTGTGTTGCAGATTCTTGCCAAATAGGGCAGCTAGGGATAGGTGGCCCGAGATGATGTCAATGTATGGATGTGTAGTGCTCTATGGGCCTATCCGTCTTTTCAAATTGTAGATCGGGGCTACGTATTGCAGTTTATGGCCAATTGAAGTTTTTCCGGGGGCTAGGTTGATGCCCACTTGACCGAATGGGGAGTCGTGCCATCTGGCGTTTTTTGGTCCTTGACTGGGTTCAAGAAGATTCTATGTAGTGTAAGGAGCTTGCAGGATTTGACTGCTTGTCAAACAGTGTCTCAAGCAAAAAGATATAGCAGTTGTTGGAAATCGGGGTACAGTTGTTCAGAAATGGTTGGAGGTGCTTTTTGGGGGTTTTGGTCGCATTGGTTGGCGGGCCCGTCGGAGCCAAAAGGGGTCCAAGATGAGGGAGTTAAGAGCCTAGAATGGTGGCTTCTGATTGGTCCTGTTGGTTTGGTGACTGAATCCTTGAGCAGGAGATGACATACATGGGAAGTGGGAGGAAAAAAGAGGTTTTTGGTGAACCTAGGTGGAGTGCTTCAAGGAGGATGAAGGTCCAAATAAAGAGGAGCCGCCACGTGGTGGGGGCTTAAGCCCATATGCGCAAGTAGGCCTTGGTTGGCGGGCATGGTATAAAAGTAGCATGGGGTGCACCATATGGACATCGAAGAGGATTCGGAGCTCATGGAGCATTAGCTATGGAGTTCGTGCAGGGGCACTGCTCCGGTGGCACGTTTGGTGTTTGTCGACGGCCTTGGGCGGTGCTAGGCATGAAGCTATTGATGACATGGTGCCCACTGGGTCTGGTTCCAATGCCACAAGTTTTAAAGGGGCACATGGGGTGCACCAACGGCGCCGTCGGTGCCCCACTTGACTGAAGCATGGTGCACGCAATGAGTGACTTGAATCCCAAGAAAGGGGCCCAAAATAGGGCAAGAGAAGGACCATATGCAACAGTGGGGCTAAAATTAGAAGGTGGCACACATGCCCAAGAAAAGGAAGGTTTTTCGGCAGTTTTAAAAAGGGAACTTTTTTTGCATGAGAAGAGGTGTGCTTGGGAAAGAAGAAGAAGGAGGAGAGGCGTAGGTTGTGGAAGACCAATATACGGAGCTTTCCATTTGCATCTCCAAGGAGAAGGCCGGGCCGAGGCGGCATCAATTCTTGCCCCAAGCTTCTTGTTGTTCATTTCATCGAGGATTGTTGTAGAGTGTGTTAACAAAAAATTACCAGGGTTGTAGTCATCGTTTTTGTTGATAATCAAATAAAGCCATAGCCACAATTGGCGTCATCTCTTTGCCCCTTTTTTTTCCCTTTCTCATCTTTGCTCCAGCCTGATTGTGTGTTGCCGGTTGAGAAGTGTGTGCCTCTCCGGACCTGTGTCGTGGGGGGGGGAGAGAGAGAGAGAGAGAGAGAGAGAGAGAGAGAGAGAGAGAGAGAGAGAGAGAGAGAGAGAGAGAGAGAGTGATTTGTTGAGTGAGAACTGACAGCAGGTTGTGCTAAGGTTGAAGGTCGTGTTTATAGGGTTGTGGGCAAGGTTTGTAAACAAATTGCGTGAGTTTTGAAGGTGAAATCTAGTGAGTAGGGGTGTAGTGATTACCCTGGGGTATAGAGAGGTTTGCTATTTGTTTTCGGGTGTGTTCCCCTTGCCCCCCATCCAGTGTTTTTCCCGCTGTCTTTGTGGTGCCATCTCCGCCAAGGTGGTAGGAGACTCACTTCTTTCTCGTTCTTTTGGTGGGGGCTCTTGAGTTCTCCTTTGGGAAGGAGATGCGTCGTCAAGTAGTAGATTTTTTAGCCTTTCGTACAGATCCTCTTCTTCTTCCCGAATCGGAGAGAGGCCTCTTTTGGAAGTCTCACAAGGAGGCTTCCTATGTAATCTCTCTTCTTGGTGGGGAGTTTGTAGAATCCCATGAGCACGTAGCTGCCGTTGCACTTCACTTTGGAGGGATGGATTGACCATGGCTTGTTAAAGCCTAAAAACAAGGTAGTTAACAAGCATAGGGGCATCATTAGTAGCCTGATCATTAGCAAAATCAAAGATATCAACATTAGTTTCTCTCTCTTTACTATTGTCAACCATTCTAACAAATTTTAGGTGTAATATTTTTAGGTGTACTTTGGCACTTCAAGCCCTAGTTTCTACTCCTCTTTACCCATTTAGAAAAGCACTCAAGCTATTGTACCTATGGCTCAAATACCATTAATTGCAAGGAATAAAAGAGAGAATCGTTCAACACCAAAACAACACCGGCTCCTGTCAAGCTTCTAATAGCTCAATAGTGCTTAATCCATAGCAAGCCCCGTAGGACTCCACTATTAAGACCATAGCTCTCAACGGTGATTCCCCGTTATCTGCACAAAGGCAGGCACACTGCAAGGCTGAAAAATCCCTATTCTACTTACTCAATTACAATTAATAATACCAACCATTTATAGCTAGCTTTAGGACCTCCCTTCTTGAGCAAGAAAAGAGAAACCTTGTACTCTGATACCCATGTAACATTTAATGGCCTAGTAACTTGTGTGTAGAAAAAAATAACATGAACATAGTGAGCATTTCAATAGAATAGGTTCCTAATGAGCATAACAAGAGTGCTTAGGTGGAGAGAGCAACAAAAAGCATAACACCTAGCTAGATAGGCATGAACAATACTTCAAAAGAGAGAGAAATTAAGCTATTGACAGCAACAATTGAGGACCAGATTTACATGGAGCCGGTCCCCCCTCTAAAAAGGCTTTGTATTATAGGTTTCTCCCATCAAGAGAGACATTTTACAATACAATTCTTTGTGTTACTTCAATAAATTTTAGGTGCAATGAATATGGAAGCTTCAAGCACCATGCTCACACTTATAAAACACAACATGAATTCCCTCACTGTCTCAAATCCAAGACCTCACACACCTTCAAAGATGATGAGAGCTAGCGGGGTATGAGAGTAGATTGAGAGGAAGAAGGAGTATTCTTACGAGAAAGAAGTTTATCTCCTCACATAATCAATCATAAAATCTTAGCATAGCTTAGTGATTAGCATGGTATGTTACCATATACATGTGGTAGTGATGTGTGTGAACACACTAGGACCGCCGGGGCATTTTTTCCCTCTTTAGGAGGTTTTTTCCCCCGTGCATTGTATATACGCCCATCACTCTAGGGCTATCTATCTTTCCATTGCACACTAAGTAATATACTCTCTATCGTGTGCCTTGAGCTTCCTTCATCTTCTCCAAGGTGTGTGTGTTTCTCTGCAACCCTAATTCCAACAATTGGTATCAGAGCAGGTCACGTCCTCCCGGGCTTAGTCGCCAGCTGCTCCAGCACACGCCTGCTCACTTTCTCCAATTTCAGTGAGCTTTGGCGAGCGTTCGCAGGTCGACAAATATTTTGGGAAACCTCGAAGAGCTTGGTCTGCTCAGAATTTTGATTTGGGCTCATTTCAGCCTCCGTTTCCACTACGGGCAGTACTGCACAGGCTATTTCGTCATTTTGTGCAGATTTTCTGTCGGTGCCGCTTTCTGCATAACAGGTGCCTTATAGTCTTCTATGGTTTGTGCTATATAGCACAAGTTGTTCCCGCTCCATTTCTCCTATTTTCGGGCAGTTTTCACATCAGGTGCAGCATTTACCATGGCTGACAACAACAACACAGATGTGTTCAAGATGTTTGCTGCTGAGGACAGGTTGGATGGGGACAACTACCCTATGTGGGCTTATATGATGCAACATGTTCTTGTGTCAAAAGGTGTCTGGAACATTGTGCAGGGCATTGATGTACGTCCTGGTTCTGAAGATGTAGGCGATGTTGAGGATGTTGCAGGTCTTGCTGCAAGGATTGCAGCTGTTAGAGTTGTTTTGCCTATGGAAGAACAAGCTCGTTGGGATGTTAAGGATGTGCAAGCTCATGCATTGATTGCGTTGTCTGTGAAGCGCACCATTATTCCTCACATCCGTTCAGCAAAATCTGCAAAACAGGCTTGGGATATTCTAGCAGGTCTTTATGCAAGCCGCAATGAGGCTAAAATTGCTTTGCTGCGTAAAGAGCTAGAGTCGAAGATTATGCATGAGGAAGATGATATGGACACTTTCCTTGCTAGTGTCAAGGATATCAATGAGCAACTCATTTCTGCAGGTGAAGTCATTTCGGACAGTTCCCTTGTGCAGACTGTTCTTGATGCCTTACCAGATTCCTACCAGACTTTTGCTAGTACTTGGAGACTCATGACCCAAGGAAATCCTGAAGTTGTCAAGTTTGATGCATTATGCACATTGCTGTTGCAAGAGTCACTTTCTAGAAAAAACAGGACTAGGTAACGTGCAGTTGAACAGGCTTTTATTGCTTCTCAAAGAAAGGGTGGTAACAGTAATGCAGCCACTTCTTATGGTTCTGCTGCGAGTGGCAAAAATTCTGTTCCTAATGCTTCTGGTGGCAGCACTTCGTCTGGCAATTCTGGTGATAAGGGAAAAAAGAAGATGCGTTGCCATTATTGTAAAGCCAATGATCACTTGATCAAGTCGTGTCCTAAGTTGAAGGCCAAAGAGGCTAAGAAGAAAGAGGGTGGTTCCACTGCAAATGCTGGTTCCACTACAAATGCAGCCATTGTTGAGTCTTCTGTGAAAGGAGATTGTGATGCTGATGTTGATGCAGAATGGGCTTTTAGCGTAGAGTGCACTTACAATCCTGCTGTCCATGATGCATGCTTGTCAGTTGCTGCAGATGCACATGTGTGGTATTTCGACAGTGGTGCTACAAAGCACATTACCTCACATCGTGAATTGTTTACCTCTCTCGAGTCTGTCCCTCATGGGAATTCAGTCACTTGTGCCAACAACGCCTCTTATCCAGTTCAGGGAGTTGGAAAGATTGTGCTCACTGCTGCTAATGGCAGTTCCTTCACACTTGTTGATGCACTTTATGTACCTGGGATCAAGAAGAATCTATTGTCTGTATCCGCACTTGCTAGACTTGGACTTGTAGTCAAATTTGTGGATGACAGATGTACAGTTCATGATCTCAGTTTTGGTGATGAAATTGTTGCATCTGGGCTTTTGTGCCGTGGGCTGTATAAGCTCACTTTGTATGACAAGTGTGGACAAAATTTTGCAAATGCTGTTGCAGATTCAAGGGCTATTTCAGATGCAAAACTTTGGCATGCACGTTTTGGTCATCTGAATTTTGCCAGTTTGCTGCGTTTGCAGAAATCTGATATGGTTGCTTCTTTGCCGCCTCTTGAAGCACCTATCAAACATGTTTGTGAAGGCTGTATTCTGGGTAAAATGCAGCGTTCTAAGTTTCCAAAGGATGGTTCAGTTAGGGCTACATGCAGGTTGCAGCTTGTGCATAGTGATGTTTGTGGGCCCATGCAAACTCCGTCCTTGGGCAATTACCTGTACTTCGTGACTTTCATTGATGATTACTCCAGGCATGCATGGGTATTTCCGCTTAAAGCGAAGTCCGAAGTTTTTATGTGCTTCAAACAATTTTTGGCTATGGCTGAAAATGTCTCAAAATGTACTATGGGCACCCTCCGTTCCGATCGAGGGGGGGAGTATATGTCTCATGAATTTAATGCATTTCTGGCTAGTCGTGGGATAAAACACCAATGTACAGTGCCTTATACACCTCAGCAAAATGGTGTTGCTGAGAGGAAAAACAGGTCACTAACGGAAATGGCACGATGTATGGTCAAAATTCAAGCTTTGCCGCATTCTTTTTGGCTTGAGGCCATCATGTGTGCCACTTATGTACTTAATAGGTGTCCTACGAAAGCTTTGCAGTCTATTACTCCATATGAAGCATGGCATGATAGAAAGCCTTCTATTGAGCACATGCGTGTTTTTGGCTGTTTGGCATATGCTTTGGTGCCACAAGTGCAGCGCAGAAAATTGGATGATAAGGCTGTCAAATGTATTTCTGTTGGTTATAGTGCTGAAAGCAAAGGTTACAGGTTGTATCATCCGCAAATAAAACGTATTCTGGTTTCACGGGATGTAGTGTTTGTGGAAGATTCTGTTCAGCCCTTGCTGTCATGTACTAGAGACAGTAATGTAAGCTCACAGGACATTTATGACACTTTGTTGCCTCTTTTCAGTGGTGGAAATACGAATGTAAGTTCCAACGAGGCAAATGTAGATCCTATGGGGGTTTCTGAAAATGTTTTAGAACAGCCTATTACTGATGCAGATGTACATGATGTACTTGATGAGGAAAGGGCTGAAAATGAGCAGGCTAGAGGTATGCCAAAATGGCTGGTGCACACTTTACGTGACAGTAAATTGGATGCACCTTTATCTAGTCGTACTCGTTGAGGCTCTCGCCATGCATCTTATTCATCAGATTGTTATGCCTTGGCTGTGTCTAGTTTACATAATGTTGAGGAGCCTCTGTCTTTTGATGAAGCACAGAATTCAGAAAATTGGATTGCTGCCATGAAATCAGAATATGATGCACTTATAGAGAATGACACATGGACTTTATGTGATTTGCCTCCTGGCAAAAAGGCCATTGGTACGAAGTGGGTTTACAAGTTGAAACGCAAGCCGGATGGTGAGATCGATCGCCATAAGGCTCGACTTGTTGCAAAGGGTTATGCACAACAAAAAGGCATAGATTATGAAGAGACTTTTGCTCCCACTTGTCGTATGACTACTGTGCGTTTTCTATGTGCATTGGCAGCTCATTTTGGTTGGGATGTACATCAATCAGACATTGTTACTGCTTTCTTGAATGGTGACATATTTGAGGAAGTTTATGTAACGCAACCTCGCGGTTTTGTCATAAAAGGACAAGAGGACAAAGTGTGCAAATGTAAGAAGGCTTTGTATGGGTTGAAGCAATCTCCTCGTGCTTGGTATGAGAAAGCTGACACTCATTTGGTTAAACGAGGCTTTCGTAACAGTCCAACAGAAAGCACATTGTATGTAAAGCGTGAGGATGATGTATTTCTCATTGTGGTTCTTTATGTTGATGATTTGCTGATCACTGGACCAAATGAAAGACATATTGCTGAATTTAAGGCTGATTTGAATGCTACTTTCAAGATGAAAGATTTGGGGCTGTTGCATCATTACTTGGGTATACAGTTTAAGCAGTGTGATGGTGGTATTGCCTTGTGTCAGAAAAGTTACATAGAGACATTGCTATGTAAGTTTGGACTTGAGGATTGCAAACCTATTGCCACTCCCATGGAAACAGGTTTGAAGTTGAGTCTACATGATGCTGTCGATCCTGCTGATGTCACTCTTTACCAAACTGCTGTTGGCTGCCTCATTTATGTATGCAACACGAGGCCAGATATTCAGTTTGCAGTCTCGCAGGTCAGCAGATTTATGCATAGCCCAGGGTCTAAGCATTGGCAGGCTGTCAAGAGGATTTTCCGCTACCTTAGTGGCACTTTACATCTTGGCTTGTTTTATCCCAAGTGGGGATCATTGCCGCCAGACTTACATGCTTTTTCGGACTCAGATTGGGCTGGTTGTTTTGACACGCGAGTGTCCACAAGTGGTTTTTGTTTCATGCTTGGCAGTTCATGTATATCATGGTTGAGCAAGAAGCAACCTACTGTGGCCACTTCGAGTTGTGAGGCTGAGTACAGGGCAGTCTTCACAGCTACGGTTGAGTGTGTATGGCTCAGACGCCTTATGGCTGACTTGGGTGTTGGACAGGACACTGCCAACACTATCTACACTGACAGTCAGAGCGCATTGGCAGTTGCGAGGAACCCAGTTTTTCATGCTCGCACAAAGCACATTGAGGTGCATTACCACTATGTCAGGGAGAGGCTCTCAGCAAGAGAGATCAGCTTGGCTTATGTGCCAACACAGGACAACCTTGCAGATCTTTTCACAAAGGCATTGTCTCGTGAGAAGCTTGAAGCTTTCCGCAAAGCTTTGGGCTTACTCCCCTTTGTGGACTGATCCTGTCCTCAGGGCATGGAACTTCCCTTTACTCATGTGCCAGCTCTCGTTCACCGCATCACTCCAGGGGGGATTTGTTACCATATATATGTGGTAGTGATGTGTGTGAACACACTAGGACCGCCGGGGCATTTTTTCCCTCTTTAGGAGGTTTTTTCCCCCGTGCATTGTATATACGCCCATCACTCTAGGGCTATCTATCTTTCCATTGCACACTAAGTAATATACTCTCTATCGTGTGCCTTGAGCTTCCTTCGTCTTCTCCAAGTTGTGTGTGTTTCTCTGCAACCCTAATTCCAACATGGCAGAGGAGATGAGCATACATTGGAGCTTGGCTCTTGGTTGTATTTTCATCACAAAGCCAAGAGTTTTTGGTGTAGGCCTCCCTTCTCACAAGCTTGGAGTAGATGATGAGCTTTCCATTAAAGCTTGAGAAGTAGAGAGGGTCTTCTTTGCTTCACACGTGAGATTGTGTAAGTGTGTGTGTGTGATAATGCCTTGCCAAAATCAGCCCCTTCTCTCTCTTGGTCGACGCCTCTTGAATTTACTCATGATGGCATCCCATTGGACCCTTCAAAGCTTAGCCAGTGATACTTAAGAAGCATAAGTGATAGCCTTGTGACATGTGTCCCCCCTTTCCCCTGTTGTGAGAGCTTTGAGTAATTAATTAATGAATTAAACTCTCATTGGACCCCTTAGTCTTCTGGCCAATAGGAATCAGGCAAGACATTGGGCTATTGAATGCTCATTAGACCCCTTGGCAGACTGCCCAATAGTCTTCTAGAGAGCTTAATTTCTGTTGGTTCTTTTATCAAATGTTTTTAAGCGAATTAAACTAATTGTACTCTAGCCTCATTCTCATTTGTCCACCTCTATGGCCATCCAATAGGAATTGAATGCATCTTGGGGGCGATTGGGCTAGGGAGTGGACATGTGTCCCCTATTCCCTTTGTGAAGGGAGCATGCTAGAATGTGTGTGTTTCTCTCTCCTCCCCTACAATTTGGGATCTCCCCCTCCTATCTAGGGATATGTGAAGACTTTACGATCTTCACATAAGCATTCTGTTTTACCTAGAGTTTGACCATTGGACATAACCTTTGAATTTTGGAACCTTAGCATTTTGGAAGTCTTAATGGGTTGAACCTGAGGGTCTTTGAAGCCCATTGTTTCATATTGCTCTTTTGCAAATACCCCCCCCCCCCTTTGGATCCCTGTTTTCTCTCCTTTGGATCCATACTGACTGGTTTGCTAGTTTAACCAATATTCTAGCTTTTTCTCCCCTTGTACTTCCCCATATTAAATGATCAGTTTAACATGAGAAAATTATTTAGGACAATTAGATATTAGTTATTATGACACTTTTATCAGTGGCACTAAAAAATCATAATATCACTCACTACATGGAATGTAGTTGGTTTGTTGATATGACAATGTATTGATTTGTAAATGTGTTGCCTTGTAATTTTTGTGCTTACTTTTTGTGTAGCACATTATATGCAATCGTATACCTTGGTTCCGAATGCAACATGGCAGCTTGGGTATCTAGTCTACAAAAAATCTACAACCAAACTTGTACTGACCATTTCAACCACAGTCAATATAGAGGTGGTGTAGACAAAGCCAATACATTGAAGGAGCTACATCAGTGGATGTATTGGAAACGTATACACTGTTAGCAGCAAGCTAGATCGGATAACATTTTTCGGAGCTTTTATAATTATTATGTTGATAAATCAAGAATGTTGTAACTCCTACTTTTTAGATAAACAGTGTAATTGATGAGCCGGGGCTACAAGCTTCCACATTGTATCAACCTATCTTTAATTAGAGCTCCCAGATTATTAGTTTTGACAAAAGAAACCTTGGCTAAAGTATAAAAGCCAATTTTTTGTAAGTATTTTATAAGTTTTTGGATAATAGAACACAGCATGAGCTAACGGCGCTCACTACTCTCCTTCTCGCGCTTCCTACTCCCTCCCCAGTTGTCACATTGTAGTGACGTCTATTGTGTTGTAACTACAGGTAAGAGCTCTACGCGTTGACGTAAACATTTCATGGTAATCTGTAACTTTTGGCATTGCCGACCCGCGCCCTAATTTTATCATAAGTAGGAATTTAAGCTAGAAAACCATAGAATAAGTATAGGTAGGGTATTGGGCATCATTGCTAAGCATTTAAATGCATTCTGGGTCAAAAACGACTAGGTCAAAAACTCACTGCCCGTCGCTGTTAATAATCGCGATTTTTGCACTTGACCTAAAGTGAGCTTTGAGACCATAAGCATGTGTGCTTAGGTCTTATAAATATGTCCTAGAATTTTTGTAACGTTTGGATGTCTTTTGATGCCATAACGGTTGTGATTTGTTTGCGGATTAGCGAATAGCTTTTGGTGATTTCAATCATTTGAGTGTATCTTGAGTTAGATGCGAGTTGTCTATTGTTTTCTAAGAGATTGACAACCTCTTGTAGCCTCTATGCACTAGTTGAGCCAACTTCGTCCCATGGAGTGACAGTTATGTTCGTGATTCTCACTATGTCTGCAATAAGATAGGAATGAGGTTAGAAACCCGTCACACATTTTGCACCGTTGCCGGGGATCGAAGAGACTTAAACTAAGGAAAATACAATTTTCTTGTGTAGTTGTCCTTTAACTTTCTCTAGGATCACTTAGAGTCAAAACTTTCTCTTTAAAACCGCATAGCTTAAGATTGTCGTCTTTTGCTGTGTAGAGGTAGCTGGGAAGTAGGTTGTACTTGCTAAGTACCTTTCAGATTGTAGGATTGTAGGATTAGATAAGGATTTTGAGAATGGTTGATGGACAAGACAAGTCTTAAGATCAAGGCTCAAAAAACCATAAAAAACAAGAAAACGAGTGTTTGTGGACACTTTCCACAACCCCATTGCAGTAGAATCTAGGAGTAGGGTAAGTAGAATCCGAGGTGGGATCTCATAACATTTCTCACTCTAGAAGAATCAATTGTGAGTTGTTTATGTGAAGTTGCAAAATTTCAGGTCTACGGCTAGAAACAGCACCAAAAGACTGTCAATCACTGAATCCGGGTGGAGATTATGCTTTAAAAGTTGTATGAACCGGTGGGTAAGCTTAAGGACGTATTTGAGTAAATTTTCTAGAGTTTGCAAAAACTCAGATTATTTACTTTTTCTTGACATTTTAGGCCAAATTAAGTTTTGACTTGACTCAGAGGCTTAAAATAGATCATGAAAAGACTGTCCACTAAAAAAGATGAAAAAAGTGTTCATTTTGGGCCAAAAGTAAATAATCATGAATATTTACTTTCAGCTCAAAAATGACCAAGGTTAATACCCGAGACTCTATGCATGTGTACAAACACCCTTTGTAAAGGCCCACAGAATTTGGATCACCAAACTGACCAAAACCTTGATAAAAACTGAAATCTGTACTGATTGTCAAGAACATAAGTGTGACTTGGAAAAATCTTGTTCAAACTTAGTGGAACTTGACTCAGAGGCTTATATTGAAGTGTTAAACAAATGTACATGCTCTGTTGACCAAAAAGATGCAAATATTTGCCAGAAGTAAATAATCACGATTATTTACTTTTGTCCTATTTCTCAACTTTTTTGACCAACCCAGCATACCACTAGTTTTAGCATGTTATATTAATCCCACAAATCAAATTTGGTAATATTTGGATCAATGAAGTGAAAATTGTGGCCAAATTTGAAAAGTCAGTCTGCAGACACAAAACGTTTGACCGATTGAACAGGGATTATTCAAACTTGATGAAACTTTGCTAGGGGACTTAAGTTGAGCTGCTTAACTATTCTGTGTCAACATTATGGCAAAAAGTTGCACAAAAATACTAGGATTAAATAATCGTGATTATTTACACCTGCTACAAAATTGGACATTTTTGCACATTTGAGCATACCTCAAGGACAAGCATATCAATTAGAGTCGACAAATCAAATTTGGTGAAATTTGGATCACAAAAGTGAGACTTAAGCTAGATTCTTGAAAACCGAGTTTGGGACACGAAATAGTTGATAACTTGGACAAATTTTGTTCCAACTTGTTACCATATACATGTGGTAGTGATGTGTGTGAACACACTAGGACTGTCGGGGCATTTTTTCACTCTTTAGGAGGGTTTTTTCCCCTTGCATTGTATATACGCCCATCACTCTAGGGCTATCTATCTTTCCATTGCACACTAAGTAACACACTCTCTATTGTGTGCTTTGAGCTTCCTTCGTCTTATTTAATTTGTATGCGTTTCTCTGCAACCCTAATTCCAACAATTGGTATCAGAGCAGGTTGCATCCTCTCAGGCTTAGTCGCCAGCAGCAGCTTCAGTACACACGCCTGCTCATTTTCTCCTATTTCAATGAGCTTTGGCAAGGGTTCTCAAGTTGACAAAAATTTCAGATGTGCTCAAAGAGATCTGTCTGCTCAGATTTTTTATTCGGGCTCATTTTGGCCTCTGTTTCCACCGCAGATAGTACTACACGGGCCATTTCGTCATTTTGTGCAAATTTTTTGTCAATGTTGTTTTTTGCATAGCATGTGCCTTACAGTTTTCTATGGTTTGTGTTATATAGCACGTGTTGTTCCCGCTTCGTTCTCCTCTTTTTGGGTAGTTTTCACATCAGGTGCAGCATTTACCATGGCTAACAACAACACAAATGTGTTCAAGAGGTTTGTTGTTGAGGACAGATTGGATGGGGACAATTACCCTATGTGGACTTACATGATGCAACATGTTCTTGTGTTAAAGGGCGTCTGGAATATTGTGCAGGGCATTGATGTACGTCCTGGTTCTGAGGATGCAAGCGATGTTGAGGATGTTGCAGGTCTTGCTGCAAGAAATGCTACTATTAGAGTTGTTTTGCCTACGGCGGAACAATCTCGTTGGGATGTAAAGGATGCACAGGCTCATGCATTGATTGTGTTGTCTATGAAGTGCACTATTTATGTGTTGCCACTATTTATGGTTCTGTTGCGAGTGGAAAAACTTCTATTCCCAATGATTCTGCTGGCAACAACATTGTTTGGCAATTCTAGTGATAAGGGCAAAAATAAGATGTGTTACTATTATTGTAAAGCTAATGATCACTTGATCAAGCAGTGTCCTAAGTTGAAGGCCGAAGAGGCTAAGAATAAAGAGGGTGGTTCCACTACAAATGCTGGTTCCACTACAAATGCAGCCATCGTTGAGTCTTGCATGAAAGAAAACTGTGAGGCTGATGTTGATGTAGAAAGGGCTTTTAGTTACAATCCTGATGTCCATGATGCATGCATGTCAATCACATGTGTGGTATTTCGATAGTGGTTCTACAAAGCACATTACCTCACATCATGAATTGTTCACCTCTCTCGAGTCTATCCCTAATGAGAATTCAATCACTTGTGGCAACAATGCTTCTTATCCAGTTTAGGGGTTGGAACGATTGTGCTTACTACTGCAAATGGCAGTTCTTTCACACTTGTTGATGCGCTTTACGTACCTGGGATCAAGAAGAATATTTTGTCTGTATCTGCACTTGCTGATGATAGATTGTTATGGCTCGTTCAGGCTCTCACCATGCATCTTATGCATCAGATTGCTATGCTTTGGCTGTGTCTAGCTTACATGATGTTGAGGAACCTCTATCTTTTGATGAAGCACAAAATTCAAAAAATTGGATGGCTACCATGCAATCAAAATATGATGCACTTATAGAAAATGACACATGCAAAAAGGCCATTGGTACAAAGTGGGTTTACAAGTTGAAGCCGGATGGTGAGATCAATTTCCATAAGGCTCGACTTGTTGCAAAGGGTTATGCACAACAAAAAGGCATAGATTATGAAGAGGCATTTGCTCCCATTTTTTGTATGACTACTGTGCATTGGCAGCTCATTTTGGTTGGGACGTATATCAATCAGACATTGTAACTGCTTTCTTAAATGGTGACATATTTGAGGAAGTTTATGTAACACAGTCTCGCGGTTTTGTCAAGAAAGAAGAAGAGGACAAAGTGTGTAGATGTAAGAAGGCTTTGTATGGGTTGAATCAATCTCCTCATGCTTGGTATGAGAAAGCTGACACTCATTTGGTCAAACAAGGCTTTCATAATAACAGTCCAACAGAAAGCACATTGTACGAGGGTGATGTACTTCTCATCGTGGTTCTTTATGTCGATGATTTGATGATTACTGTACCGAATGAGAGACATATTGCTGAATTTAAGGGTGATTTGAATGCTACTTTCAAGATGAAAGATTTGGGGATGTTGCATCATTACTTGGGTATACAGTTTAAGCAATCTGATGGTGTTATTTTCGTGTGTCAGAAAAGTTACATAGAGACATCGCTATGTAAGTTTGGACTTGAGGATTGCAAACCTGTTGCCACTCCCATGGAAACAGGTTTGAAGTTGAGTCTACATGAGGTGATCCCGCTGATGTCACTCATTACCAAACTTCTGTTAGCTGCCTCATTTATGTATGCAACATGAGGCCGGATATTCAGTTTGCAGTCTCACAGGTCAGTAGATTTATGCATATCCTAGGGTCTAAGCATTGGCAAGCTGTCAAGAGAATTCTCCACTACCTTAGTGGCACTATACATCTTGGCTTGTTTTATCCAAAGGGAGGATCATTGATGTCAGACTTATATGCTTTTTCGGACTCAGATTGGGCTGGTTGTTTTGACACAAGAGTGTCCACTAGTGGTTTTTCTTTCATGCTTGGCAATTCATGTATATCATGGTCGAGCAAGAAGCAACCTATTGTGGACACTTCTAGTTGTGAGGCTGAGTGCAGGGCAGTTTTCACAGCTACGGTTGAGTGTGTATGGCTCAGACGCCTTATGGCTAATTTGGGTGTTGGACAAGACACTGCCAACAACACTGACAGTCAGAGCGCATTAGCAGTTGTGAGGAACCCAGTTTTTCATGCTCGCACAAAGCACATTGAGGTGCATTACCACTATGTCAGGGAGAGGCTCTCAGTAGAAGAGATTAGCTTGGCTTATGTGCTAACACAGGACAACCTTGCAGATATTTTCACAAAGGCATTGTCTCATGAGAAGCCCGAATCTTTCCGCAAACCTTTGGGCTTGCTCCCCTTTGTGGACTGATCATGTCTTCAGGGCATGGCACTTCCCTTTACTCATGTGCCATCTCTTGTTCACCGCATCACTCTAGGGGGGATATGTTACCATATACATGTGGTAGTGATGTGTGTGAACACACTAGGACTATCAGGGCATTTTTTCCCTCTTTAGGATGCTTTTCCCTCATGCATTGTATATACGCCCATCACTCTAAGGCTATCTATCTTTCCATTGCACACTAAGTAACACACTCTCTATTGTGTGCCTTGAGCTTCCTTTGTCTTCTCCAAGCTGTGTGTGTTTCTCTGCAACCCTAATTCCAACAGAACTCATTGGAACTTGTCCAAAGACCATAACAAGTTGAATACCTTGCAAAACAAGATTAAAAAGTGCAAAAATTTGAGAAGAGTAAATAAACGTGATTATTAACTTTTGAGACACAGAGACAAAATTTTGGACTTTTGAGCTTGTACAATGGTAGAAAAACATAATACAAGGCCACCGGTCAAGTTTGGGTTCAATCGGATTCAAATCAGTACATGTTCACTCAGTTTCCAGGTTGTAGATTAGTCCTTTGGATTTTTGCAAAAGTAGAATCTGAAAGTCTCAATTTCTGACTCATTTAGCTCAATTTAAAGTGATACACATAGACCAATCACAATAGTTAGAAAAAATTGTACAGTCTTTGTAAAAGAATAGCTAACTTGATTAAAATTGATATAGGAATCAGGTTGTAAACAAGGAATTGAAATCTTGATAGGAGTTGCATTCAAGTCAAGTGGGAGAAACTGATAACAAGGAATTGTACAGTCTTTGTAAAATAATAGCTAACTTGATTAAAATTGATATAGGAATCAGGTTGCAAACAAGGAATTGAAAGCTTGATAGGAGTTGCATTCAAGTCAAGTGGGAGAAACTGATAACAAGTCAATCCGACAGTAAGTACTTTGTCTAGGGCTTCACAAGTCTATATGAACCTTAGATCTGGGCGTATGCTAGCAAACCAAGGCATATTTGGAGAGACTGCTAGTAGAGTATCCATTGAAGAGAGTGTGAATCAAGGCAATCACTTGGACACTATCTTAGAAGAAGTCTCAGACACTTTTCAGAATCAACATCTGAAATGTCTTCCTATTCAACTCATTCAAGAACCGGAATGACAGTGCGATATAAGCACATACTCACATTTTATAAGACAAATGACCAAAGGGATAGAAACGGGTCTCAGTATTTAAAAGAAGTTGGAAACCCTAATGTGATAGACAAATGGGGATTAGAGGTGAATACACTCATTCCGGCTATGGTAGCAAAAGAAGGACCACCGGCTTTAGAATTCGAGGGATACAATCAAGTTGATTTGAAGCCTTTGAAACGGCTTAGTACGGATAATCCTAGGATTGGAGTCTATTGTTGGGAGGATAGGAATGTCAGGGATCTTTTATGGACTTTTCATGCCAAGTCAGGGCAGCTAACACCCATGAAAATCATCTATATCTTCAAAATCAAAGACAAGGGTTCAACAAATCTACCAACTTACCTTTCTAGGGACTGTTATAACAATAACTTTGTTATGATGAGTCCTAAGGATGTAGAACAGACCAAATACCAAGGGTACTCTATAAGAGATTGGTATCGGGCCAAGGACCTGAAACTATTCCAAGAGAGGAACTCCGCGAGAGATCTTTTGGGAGCAATGTTAAAAAACCAAACCTACCTCATCACAAGCAAAATTGGGTGGCACTAAAACCATTCCAGGGCTACATGAGTCACTATTTCCAACAGATTGGTTTGAAGGACTCAAAATAGGACCAGGAGACCAGGATTTGAGCCAAATAGACGTGTCAAACCAGCAGATTTTCAAAAATGGGTCAGAAAATACAGTGGATCTGGGGATCCATATGACCACTTAGCAAGCTTTGAGCAAGTGCTAAGAGCAGAACGCATATTTGAATTCCATACTCAATTTGAAAGATTTGGAATGACATTAGAAGGAAAAGCACTGGCATGGTTCCAAAACATTCCAACGAGGTCAATCATGGATTTAAATACATTAGCTCAAGGATTTGTAGTTGCATGTTCCAAAACGGGGATCAAACATAATACAATAGCTCAAATCTATAGCTTCAAACAGAAACAAGGTGAGTCTGTTAGGGATTGTGCAACTAGAATGCAATAAATTGGAAGATGCCCATAAATAGAAATACATGTAGAAGAAAGATTAGTATCATTGTTTGAAAGGCCATAGGAAGGATAGACATTCTTATAACCACCCAACCTGCCTATATATAGCCCCTGGCCCTCTAGCTCTTAGCTAATATAGCCCATGTACTGCATGTGTATCCATCAGTCCTTGGCCAGGGCCGTGCCCTCCTATAGTCCTACCCTGGGGATGACATTACTCCCCCCTTGGAGAAGCGTTTTTGTCCTTGAAAACAAAAGTGGTAGGATCTTCATAAGAACACTAATGTTTTCCACAATGGCATCCCTCATGGATCCAGCTGTTTGTTTGATCGAAACACAGTTCAATAGGAGGTCCAATGAAATCAAGAATAATCATCTCAATAGTGTACATTGTTGTCCATTTGCAACCATCTTGTGTTACCGGTTCCAATCCAATCATAGTGTGTAGACTCCATTTAGAACGCACATGAGCATGCTAAACGAGTTATCACAATAAAGATGTACCAAAAAGAGCACCTCTCTTTCACTTTCCATGAAAGTAACTTGCTGACATAACTCATCAGCCAAGTCTCAGTCCTTGACTTGTTTTCAAATTTCATCAGTAAACAACCCCGCTATAACTAGTGTTCAAGGTTGAGAACCTGACTTACACATGAAGAGACTAAACCTAGTCGCAAACATGCTTTAACCTATGGTAAGCAAAATCCAAGTAGAGCAATAAATGATTACTAATTGGATTGCTTGGTGCTATTGTACGCACTTTGCTTATCCTTTAGCACAAGACTACAATTTGTATCTGCCTCGCAAACATGCTTTAACCTATGGTAAGCAAACTCCAAGGAGAGCAATAAATGCTTACTAATTGGATTGCTTGGTTCTATTGTATGCACTTTGCATATCCTTTAGCACAAGATTACACTTTGTATTTGCCTATCCCCTCGGATAGCTGACAGTACTGAGGTGTGTTACCCCCACGGGTTAGAGACAGTCTTGCAGATGGCTGGTAAATAGGGATCACAATATTGTACAACATTGCTGAGGATGGAACAATGTCCTAAAGAACCATTGTGGTTAACTTGAAAGAGCGACAAGCACCCAAACAGAGCCATGACCTCTATGGGTGATTCGTATACCCTAAAAAGACTCTCATAGAGATACTTCACTTAGAGTGCCAAATGCTTCAAAAGAAACTAGTGTGATGAATATGCATGCCGCTCCAAATCAGTCTCTGCTAAACCCTAGGGCCCATAACACCTAGTGTGCATGTATTTAGCAAAAAACAGATCCGAACCTGTATATCCACTATCATACATGCCAAACCGTATGGCAAATGTGATGCTCCTACCACACATGAAAAAGGAGCGTAAATAGTTTTGAAAAGAAACTAAATAATTTCTATTGCAATCATTTGCAAGCCTTGCTGAAATGTTAGAACCATATACAAGTTGAAACGCTAATCACTTCTAGGGACAAACAATGAAACCTTGTCATTAACAACTCATAGTCGTGCTATATGCATAAACAACCAGTATTACTATTGTTTAGCAGCACTTCTATCGTAACAAGTCTTTTTGATTATCCGACAATTTTTGGCCACTGAAATTTTTTGTGACACGTCGTGCTGAAAACGGTCTATAAAATGGATTTAACCAGCACCTAGGGACTTTGTCGTGACACATACTAGAAATAGTGGGTGCCAGTGTCACTCCCAAAGACTCATATTCTCCACATGTGGAATATGTGTCATGTAAGGGTGTCTGTAAAAAGAACATCCTTCAAGTACAAGTGGTACTTGTGCGTGGAGGTACCTGCAAACACTCTACGAAGGGAGTGAGAGGGACCCTCATTAGCCTTGCTCACACTGGCTAAACCAAACTCCTTGAGTCCCTAGACCATGTTGTATCCCATGTGACAACATGTGCCAAATAAACCCTACAAGTGGTTCTATAACTGCATAATGCAAAAAATGTATGTTGGACACAACAGCCCAAAAATCTTGGCTCTTACATGACCCTGTCATCTCTCTGAACAGAAAAAATGGATGAAAGCCATCAAACTTAGTCACCCGACTTGAAAGAATAATGAAAAATGAAATAAACCAAATCAGATGCATACCTGGAGGGTGAACATAGTGTTCACTTATGCATAGTGGAAGGCATTTGTCCAAATTTCCCCCCTGAAAAGGCCTAGGAACACTAATTGAAAATTAGTGAAATGCAAGTAGTATTGCAAATTTAACCTTGGGTGTTGCCTTTGCAATATAGACCCCTTGGTTAAAGCAACATTTTCAAACCCCTTGGTTAAATGTTGCATGAAAACTGCTCAACGACCAGCTGGCCATTGGCCTTTGTCCGTGACCCCCCTTGAGTTTGCCAGTGGCATTTCATTACTTTTGAAGTTGAAAGATTTCCACTACCCCTTGGCAGTTTGTGGACTTCTTTCCTTGAGAATGCAAGTGTTAAGGTTGCAAGAATGGACCATCAACCCATACTAAGTGATTTAGTAATCACCCGTTGGGTCTTACCCCAAATTGTACTCATATAGGCACTCTTAGTGCTAATAGGAGCTCCACTGAAGTTGGAGGCGTATTCACAACTAGATCTTTTCACACCCCAAAATCCATAATCTGGGGTTATTGTGAACAGTCGTGTGGCCTGAAATGCTGGCTTCATCCATACACATTGGTAGAGATAAGCCCTTACGAGTTTAAGACATTCAAAAAATCAAATTGACCTAAAGTATGGAGTGCTAAAATAATGCCCAAAAAATCAATAATGGCAAGACCCTTGCTTGTCCATTATAATTGATGGGTACTCAAGTCGATAGAAGTGTTTGATCTTGAAATCAATCACTGATGGACTAAAAACAGATGGCTTGTATCGATGCCAAAATAGGTGGTGAAAGATGTCTCTTAGCCCTTCTTGTTGGCGTATTGACATAGAAATATTTCAAGAAAGTCATGAAATAAATGCAAGCCAGTGATAGAAAGATAGCGGGTACTTTTACCAAGGATACTGCTGCTGCTACATTTTTTGATCTCATCCAAAGGCAAGTGGAGGATCCATATCGCCTCTACCATCAACATTTCCACTTCCTCTCAAAGAGACCGCCACGGTACACAACTCCAAACCATGCGATTGCGACTACTTTCACTCAAGTCTTGAAGTCAACAACCAGGCATGCAATAGATCACGCGTAGTACGTGCTTACAACACTGAAGGGCAAGAAGAAAGAGGGAAAGATCACATGTCTGGGTGCTCCAGAAGTTTTCAGCACAATCCTCTGTAGCTTGTGCCCAATCAGCAACATCAAAACCCTCGGGAACAACACTCTTACCTCTGTCAGTGTTGGATGACTCGGGTTGGTGCACCACAACCTACTGAGTGGGTGGCTGTGCTCTCACCTCAGCAGCCAAGCGTGTGCTCCAGCTTTGTAATTGATTATCTAAAAGAATTCGGAGATCTTCTTGCATCTCCACTGCCAATGCATCCAAATCAGTCATGTTGATCATTACATCGCCAGGGTGCGAGGCTAAGTAGGAGGCTAGGCTATGCTGTGTTCTCAACTGAAGAAGTTCCTGTTGGATAGAGGCCACAAACTCAGCATTATCCTCTCTTAACATTTGTATTTCCGCCCCTTGCTGGCGAGTTGTGGCAGTCAGCTCTTCATTCTGAGTGGTTAACTCGGCAATGTGAGTCTGCGAAGGCGCTACCTGCGCTTCCAACTCATTGACTCATCCCTCTATGCCTAGGGCTGGCCAGGCCGCATGAATAGACTCTGCAAGTCTGCTAAAAAATGTGCCACATGCCTATAATTGGTCAGCAGGGGTCGTTGCTGCCGTAGCCTCCCAGGGTAGCGCTGTGGGGAGAGTACCTCCCGTCGAGGCAGCCGCATTAGTAGTATCCGAAGTTTCTGGTTGAGCGGGGACATCCGCAGCCGGAGAAGAGCTCGTCCGCAAAGGAGTAGCATTACTCACCCTCTCCTGCATTCGACGACGCCAACGAGCCACCGTAGAATCTTCTGAAACAAGAGATGTAGTTGCCGGAGGTGGTGTCGAAAATTGTTGTTCCTCCCTGCCGCGCTTGCAGCTTGCTGATCCTGCACCTGCAGTGGCCATCTCTTGGGCTCCAAAAGATACCACTGCTGTCGATGGACCAAGAAAATCCCCAACGCCCACCTGCTGCTGCTATGTTTCCCTCTCAGCCGGCACTGCCAAGCTTTGTGTTTGCGACAGCGGAGCATTAGTGCCTTGGACCATAAAGCGATCATCTTCAAAGTGGCAGAGAGGACGCAGGGCAAGATTTCCAAAAAAACTTCTCTCCACGGAAAAATCAATGTGAGCAGTTGGCCCACCTTTGTATTGGTTGGGGTATTCCTCCCCAAGTGTGCCATTACTCGTTGGCATTCCGCCAGCAGTCGTTCTCTGACCACCACTGCCCAAGATACTGGCCCAAAGTTGGCCGAATGCAACACATTTCTTGCTCGGGTCAAAATGGTATAAGTTTTGGCCTGCAGCCAAATGGCCTCGAGAAACCACCTATATGCATCCCTGGTTGCTACATCTGACAACCCTGACAGTGTATACTCCCCCTTGACCTTCAAATCAAATTCTTGTTCTACATCTGCAGCAAGGATCACATGAGAGGCGCGCACCATGCCATCATTGGGAAAACAGCAACACCTTGAAATCCTTTCTGATGTCAACTAAATCTGCTGATTATTCAGCACCACCATATCGCCAGCAGCGAGTTGCTCAATCAAACCTGCTGCCTGCGGGTGAACTGGGATCCCTTGCCAATCCAGGTTGGTGAACACACACAGCCGCAAGTCTTGCAGCCATGCGTCCACTCGTCGAAGCGCGAGCTGCTGCACGGGAGTGAAAGGGACACATTGCAGAAGGGAAGCTGTCATGGTGGCGATGAGATGAAGGAGCAGAGAGTAGAGCACTAAGAGCGCATGACACACAAAACAAGAGAACCACAATTAAAATCGTCTGCATGCAGTAGTAACCTTTCCACAATGAGTTCCCAAAATAGGGCGATCCACAGTGTCACAACCATCATATATCCTTCCTCGCTTTCCAAGATTGCATGCAAAAGAATCCCCAATCATGATTAGGGCAGCTTCCGGCTCTTGTACCACAGCAAAGGGGCACTGAATCGTGGTAGGTGAAATATAATGGCGCAGTCTGAAACCATTGATTGGCACAGAAATAACCTCCCCCCTCAAATCCGCCAAATAAAAAGAGATGGGTCGGCACGCTTGAAAAATCGAGAATGGTCCTGACCACCGTAATTTAAGCTTCCCTGGCATCTTCCCGAGACGGAAATTAAAGACAAGGACCAGCTGCCCCCGAACAAATTTCCGTGCTTTCGGGCGATCGAGCCATTTTTTCTGCCTAGACTGTAGATCCTACAGCACCGCAAAACTATTCATCCGCTCTTCATCCAATTCCTGCAAAACATCCAATCGATAAATCACAAAATCCTCCAGAAGAAGCCGATCCACAATCAACATCCGCATACTCGGAATCACATGCTCCACCGGAGTGATTGCCTCCATGCCAAATGCCAACTTAAAAGGGGTCAATCCTGTTGCCACTGTATAAGCTGTCCGATAGGTCCATAAGGCGGAAGTAAGTTTCACATCCCCGTCCGTCCGATGCATATTCACCAACTCTGTTAAAATCCGAATCAATTGCTTATTAGTTGATTCTGCTTGCCCATTCGCCTGAGGATAATATGGAGAAGATTTCCTGTGTAATACAAAATAGAACCGTAGCATTCTCTCCATCACCTTGTTCAAAAAATGACTTCCCCTGTCACTAACCAACTCAATAGGGAAGCCATATCTAGAAAAGATATCCTTATATAAGCATTCCGCCACAGAAACTGCAGTGTTGTCTTTCAAAAGCCATGCCTCCACCCATTTGGTAGCGTAATCCGTGGCTGTCAAGATATACTTATTTCCTGTGTGAGCTGCCACTAGTTTAAAAGGTCCAACAAAATCCAAACCCCACTTTTGAAAAGGCTCCAAAGGCAGAACTAGCTGAAAAGGCATTTTGGACCATTTGGTAGGTTGCCCCAACCGCTGACACACATCACACTGTTGCACATAATTTCTCGCATCCTGAAACAATGTGGGCCACCATAATCCAGATTGGAGAACCTTTCGAGCTGTGATTAATGCTACAAAGTGACCTCCCGCAATACGAGTATGGACTTCTTCTAATACTGCTTCCTGCTCCTGTGGTAGCACACATCGGAGTAACACCTTTGCCACTGTATGATAATAGAGCTTCCCCATAATAATCTCAAAATTCCAGCTTCTGATAGCCATACGTTTCCTCTGATGGCTGAACAAGAAAGAAGGCATTTTGCTATTGTCGAGAAAATGAAACATCTCCTCATACCATGTCCATGGAATGCTAGGAATAACCCTCGCCTGTTGCGGGACTGTGCTATCCTCTGTAGCTACTCCTGTTAGAAACAGAGACGCATCCAGAAATTCATCAGCTACACCCGTCGGTGGCTCTCCGGAATCTAACATAGGTAGGTAGTGAGCCACCGCATGCTGGGCCCCTGGCCGATGTATGACCTCAAAGTCAAATTCCTGGAGCAAAAGCACCCATCTGGCCAATATTCGCGTCAAATTCTATTGCCTTACCAGGTATAAAAGATCCGAATGGTCCACATGGAAGAAAAAACGTTGGCCCAATAGATAGTGCCGAAATTTCTTCACTGAATAAATCATCCCTAAACATTCCCTTTCAGTTACGGAATAATTTCTTTCTGCGGATGATAATTGTCTACTAGTATAATAGACAGGTCGGAACCATCCTTGACTTTGTTTCTGCATTAGCACACTGCCAATAGCTCGATCCAAAGCATCCACAAACACATGAAAATCCTCACCCCAATTTGGTGCCAGCATAATTGGAGCTTTGGATAGCTGTAGTTTTAATCTCCGAAAAGCCAAATCACATTCCTGTGTCCATTCAAAATCTATAGCATGAGCTACCTGAGTAATCAGGATTGCCAAATGCACGACAAACCGCAAATGCCTCCCATGCCATCGGGCTTGACCTAGGAAAATCTGACATTTCTTTTGGTTTCGCGGTGCAGGCGCTTCCATAATTGCGGCAATTTTATCCAAATCCACAGAAATACCATCTTCAGAAATGATATGCCCCAGTAACCTGCCACTGCGGACAGCAAATGCACACTTTAAAGGATTCAAACTAAATTTCACCTCTCTGCATTTCATAAAGCATAACCGTAATTGTTTCAAATTCTCCAATTGTGCTCCAAAAACACTAAGATCATCCAGAAAAATCCTCATAAAATCCGTCAAATAAGGCCCAAATATTTGAAACATATCCCTTTGAAAAGTGGAAACTGCATTCCGCAATCCAAACCACATTAATGTACAAGCAAATACTCCCCATGCGATAATAAAAGTTGTTTTTGGCTGATCCCGCAATGCCATTCGGATTTGATTATATCCACTAAATCCATCCAAAAAAGTATACATCTCATGTCCTGCTACATCATCCAAAATGGAATCCAAAAACGGAAGAGAAAAAGGATCTGGAATAGTAGCTGCATTCAATTTTTGATAATCCACACAAATTCGGATTTGCTTATTTTTCTTTGGTACGACCACAATTGGAGAAATCCAGTCCAGATTATCAATAGGGGTAATAAAACCCACTTCCAACAGGCGATCTATTTCCATCTTAACTTGCTTTGCCACATTCGGATTCATCCTGTATGAGTGCTGCTTCACTAGCACTGCATCCGGTTTCAGATTGATCGTGTGATGATAAAACTTAGGATCGAATCCCTGCATATCCGCATATTCCCATGCAAAAACATCCTTAAACTCTGTCAGTAACTTGATCAAATCATCTCTAAAACTTGCCTCCAGCTGCTTATTAATGTATATGGGTTGCGACTCCGCTTGCTCCCCAAGAAAAACGTTCTCTAATTCATCTTCCTTAACCCTTGTAATTTTTCCCATTTGCGCCTCAAACGCTCGTTCTTGCTGAATCACGTCCTCTAATGATTCAGGACTCGGAAGCACTTGTTGTTGCTTCCCTATTCCTCCTGGAGTTCCTAAAACCCCCACCGAATTCCCTTTTGGAATCAGAGAAATATCCGCAAGGTATAGAGAAACCAAATCCAGATTAGCTTTGAGAAATTTTTCCTCTTCATCCTCTTCTAATCCTTTCACCATATTAATTGTTTCAGCTATCACTGGCCATGCTGCCTGAAGTGGTTGTCGACATGTTCCCAGCATCACACGCACTTTTCTTTTACCCTTCTTTACTGTAAGCATATTTGCTTCCCAATTATGCTTTACCCTCGCTTGTCGTAACCAGGGTCTTCCCAAGATAATGTGATAATCCTGATTATGATCTTCAATATTCAAGACTACTAAGGAAACAGCAAAGGATAAGCCTGCCACATCCAAAACAATGTCCTGAAGTAAACCCACTGGTTGCACTCTTCTTTGATCTGCCATGCAGACTACAAAGGGTGCAAGCTCCCAATCACTGAGACCAAAACGCTCACACGCTGCTTGGGTGATAATGTTTACCCCCGCTCCTCCATCCAAGAGTACCTTGTCAATGTATGTGCCATGGTATCGAACTGAAAGCTCCGGAATGCGGGTATTGTTACCATATACATGTGGTAGTGATGTGTGTGAACACACTAGGACCGCCGGGGCATTTTTTCCCTCTTTAGGAGGTTTTTTCCCCCGTGCATTGTATATACGCCCATCACTCTAGGGCTATCTATCTTTCCATTGCACACTAAGTAACACACTCTCTATTGTGTGCCTTGAGCTTCCTTCGTCTTCTCCAAGCTGTGTGTGTTTCTCTGCAACCCTAATTCCAACAATTGGTATCAGAGCAGGTCACGTCCTCCCGGGCTTAGTCGCCAGCTGCTCCAGCACACGCCTGCTCACTTTCTCCGATTTCAGTGAGCTTTGGCAAGCGTTCGCAGGTCGACAAATATTTTGGGCAAGCTCAATGAGCTCGGTCTGCTCAGAATTTTGATTTGGGCTCATTTCGGCCTCCGTTTCCACTACGGGCAGTACTGCACAGGCTATTTCGTCATTTTGTGCAGATTTTCTGTCAGTGCCGTTTTCTGCATAACAGGTGCCTTATAGTCTTCTACGGTTTGTGCTATATAGCACAAGTTGTTCCCGCTCCATTTCTCCTATTTTCGGGCAGTTTTCACATCAGGTGCAGCATTTACCATGGCTGACAACAACAACACAGATGTGTTCAAGATGTTTGCTGCTGAGGACGGGTTGGATGGGGACAACTACCCTATGTGGGCTTATATGATGCAACATGTTCTTGTGTCAAAAGGTGTCTGGAACATTGTGCAGGGCATTGATGTACGTCCTGGTTCTGAAGATGTAGGCGATGTTGAGGATGTTGCAGGTCTTGCTGCAAGGATTGCAGCTGTTAGAGTTGTTTTGCCTACAGCAGAACAAGCTCGTTGGGATGTTAAGGATGCGCAGGCTCATGCATTGATTGCGTTGTCTGTGAAGCGCACCATTATTCCTCACATCCGTTCAGCAAAATCTGCAAAACAGGCATGGGATATTCTAGTAGGTCTTTATGCAAGCCGCAATGAGGCTAAAATTGCTTTGCTGCGTAAAGAGCTAGAGTCGAAGATTATGCATGAGGAAGATGATATGGACACTTTCCTTGCTAGTGTCAAGGATATCAATGAGCAACTCATTTCTGCAGGTGAAGTCATTTCGGACAGTTCCCTTGTGCAGACTGTTCTTGATGCCTTACCAGATTCCTACCAGACTTTTGCTAGTACTTGGAGACTCATGACCCAAGGAAATCCTGAAGTTGTCAAGTTTGATGCATTATGCACATTGCTGTTGCAAGAGTCACTTTCTAGAAAAAACAGGACTAGGCAGCGTGCACTTGAACAGGCTTTTATTGCTTCTCAAAGAAAGGGTGGTAACAGTAATGCAGCCACTTCTTATGGTTCTGCTGCGAGTGGCAAAAATTCTGTTCCTAATGCTTCTGCTGGCAGCACTTCGTCTGGCAATTCTGGTGATAAGGGAAAAAAGAAGATGCGTTGCCATTATTGTAAAGCCAATGATCACTTGATCAAGTCGTGTCCTAAGTTGAAGGCCAAAGAGGCTAAGAAGAAAGAGGGTGGTTCCACTGCAAATGCTGGTTCCACTACAAATGCAGCCATTGTTGAGTCTTCTGTGAAAGGAGATTGTGATGCTGATGTTGATGCAGAATGGGCTTTTAGCGCAGAGTGCACTTACAATCCTGCTGTCCATGATGCATGCTTGTCAGTTGCTGCAGATGCACATGTGTGGTATTTCGACAGTGGTGCTACAAAGCACATTACCTCACATCGTGAATTGTTTACCTCTCTCGAGTCTGTCCCTCATGGGAATTCAGTCACTTGTGCCAACAACGCCTCTTATCCAGTTCAGGGAGTTGGAAAGATTGTGCTCACTGCTGCTAATGGCAGTTCCTTCACACTTGTTGATGCACTTTATGTACCTGGGATCAAGAAGAATCTATTGTCTGTATCCGCACTTGCTAGACTTGGACTTGTAGTCAAATTTGTGGATGACAGATGTACAGTTCATGATCTCAGTTTTGGTGATGAAATTGTTGCATCTGGGCTTTTGTGCCGTGGGCTGTATAAGCTCACTTTGTATGACAAGTGTGGACAAAATTTTGCAAATGCTGTTGCAGATTCAAGGGCTATTTCAGATGCAAAACTTTGGCATGCACGTTTTGGTCATCTGAATTTTTCCAGTTTGCTGCGTTTGCAGAAATCTGATATGGTTGCTTCTTTGCCGCCTCTTGAAGCACCTATCAAACATGTTTGTGAAGGCTGTATTCTGGGTAAAATGCAGCGTTCTAAGTTTCCAAAGGATGGTTCAGTTAGGGCTACATGCAGGTTGCAGCTTGTGCATAGTGACGTTTGTGGGCCCATGCAAACTCCGTCCTTGGGCAATTACCTGTACTTCGTGACTTTCATTGATGATTACTCCAGGCATGCGTGGGTATTTCCGCTTAAAGCGAAGTCCGAAGTTTTTATGTGCTTCAAACAATTTTTGGCTATGGCTGAAAATGTCTCAAAATGTACTATGGGCACCCTCCGTTCCGATCGAGGGGGGGAGTATATGTCTCATGAATTTAATGCATTTCTGGCTAGTCGTGGGATAAAACACCAATGTACAGTGCCTTATACACCTCAGCAAAATGGTGTTGCTGAGAGGAAAAACAGGTCACTAACGGAAATGGCACGATGTATGGTCAAAAGTCAAGCTTTGCCGCATTCTTTTTGGCTTGAGGCCATCATGTGTGCCACTTATGTACTTAACAGGTGTCCTACGAAAGCTTTGCAGTCTATTACTTCATATGAAGCATGGCATGATAGAAAACCTTCTATTGAGCACATGCGTGTTTTTGGCTGTTTGGCATATGCTTTGGTGCCACAAGTGCAGCGTAGAAAATTGGATGATAAGGCTGTCAAATGTATTTCTGTTGGTTATAGTGCTGAAAGCAAAGGTTACAGGTTGTATCATCCGCAAACAAAACGTATTCTGGTTTCACGGGATGTAGTGTTTGTGGAAGATTCTGTTCAGCCCTTGCTGTCATGTACTAGAGACAGTAATGTAAGCTCACAGGACATTTATGACACTTTGTTGCCTCTTTTCAGTGGTGGAAATACGAATGTAAGTTCCAATGAGGCAAATGTACAGCCTATGGGGGTTTCTGAAAATGTTTTAGAACAGCCTATTACTGATGCAGATGTACATGATGTACTTGATGAGGAAAGGGCTGAAAATGAGCAGGCTAGAGGTATGCCAAAATGGCTGGTGCACACTTTGCGTGACAGTAAATTGGATGCACCTTTATCTAGTCGTACTCGTTCAGGCTCTCGCCATGCATCTTATGCATCAGATTGTTATGCTTTGGCTGTGTCTAGTTTACATGATGTTGAGGAGCCTCTGTCTTTTGATGAAGCACAGAATTCAGAAAATTGGATTGCTGCCATGAAATCAGAATATGATGCACTTATAGAGAATGACACATGGACTTTATGTGATTTGCCTCCTGGCAAAAAGGCCATTGGTACGAAGTGGGTTTACAAGTTGAAACGCAAGCCGGATGGTGAGATCGATCGCCATAAGGCTCGACTTGTTGCAAAGGGTTATGCACAACAAAAAGGCATAGATTATGAAGAGACTTTTGCTCCCACTTGTCGTATGACTACTGTGCGTTTTCTATGTGCATTGGCAGCTCATTTTGGTTGGGATGTACATCAATCAGACATTGTTACTGCTTTCTTGAATGATGACATATTTGAGGAAGTTTATGTAACGCAGCCTCGCGGTTTTGTCATAAAAGGACAAGAGGACAAAGTGTGCAAATGTAAGAAGGCTTTGTATGGGTTGAAGCAATCTCCTCGTGCTTGGTATGAGAAAGCTGACACTCATTTGGTTAAACGAGGCTTTCGTAACAGTCCAACAGAAAGCACATTGTATGTAAAGCGTGAGGATGATGTATTTCTCATTGTGGTTCTTTATGTTGATGATTTGCTGATCACTGGACCAAATGAAAGACATATTGCTGAATTTAAGGCTGATTTGAATGCTACTTTCAAGATGAAAGATTTGGGGCTGTTGCATCATTACTTGGGTATACAGTTTAAGCAGTGTGATGGTGGTATTGCCTTGTGTCAGAAAAGTTACATAGAGACATTGCTATGTAAGTTTGGACTTGAGGATTGCAAACCTATTGCCACTCCCATGGAAACAGGTTTGAAGTTGAGTCTACATGATGCTGGCGATCCTGCTGATGTCACTCTTTACCAAACTGCTGTTGGCTGCCTCATTTATGTATGCAACACGAGGCCAGATATTCAGTTTGCAGTCTCGCAAGTCAGTAGATTTATGCATAGCCCAGGGTCTAAGCATTGGCAGGCTGTCAAGAGGATTTTCCGCTACCTTAGTGGCACTTTACATCTTGGCTTGTTTTATCCCAAGGGGGGATCATTGCCGCCAGACTTACATGCTTTTTCGGACTCAGATTGGGCTGGTTGTTTTGACACGCGAGTGTCCACAAGTGGTTTTTGTTTCATGCTTGGCAGTTCATGTATATCATGGTTGAGCAAGAAGCAACCTACTGTGGCCACTTCGAGTTGTGAGGCTGAGTACAGGGCAGTCTTCACAGCTACGGTTGAGTGTGTATGGCTCAGACGCCTTATGGCTGACTTGGGTGTTGGACAGGACACTGCCAACACTATCTACACTGACAGTCAGAGCGCATTGGCAGTTGCGAGGAACCCAGTTTTTCATGCTCGCACAAAGCACATTGAGGTGCATTACCACTATGTCAGGGAGAGGCTCTCAGCAAGAGAGATCAGCTTGGCTTATGTGCCAACACAGGACAACCTTGCAGATCTTTTCACAAAGGCATTGTCTCGTGAGAAGCTTGAAGCTTTCCGCAAAGCTTTGGGCTTACTCCCCTTTGTGGACTGATCCTGTCCTCAGGGCATGGCACTTCCCTTTACTCATGTGCCAGCTCTCGTTCACCGCATCACTCCAGGGGGGATTTGTTACCATATACATGTGGTAGTGATGTGTGTGAACACACTAGGACCGCCGGGGCATTTTTTCCCTCTTTAGGAGGTTTTTTCCCCCGTGCATTGTATATACGCCCATCACTCTAGGGCTATCTATCTTTCCATTGCACACTAAGTAACACACTCTCTATTGTGTGCCTTGAGCTTCCTTCGTCTTCTCCAAGCTGTGTGTGTTTCTCTGCAACCCTAATTCCAACAGGTATCTATGATCCTATTCGTGAGCAATGGGACTGAATCATCATCCTCGCTTTCAACCTTCCCAATGGCAACCTCCCGCAGCTCAGTGGCCGATTGTCGCAGCAATCATTATGGAAATTCGGGACTAATTTCAGCAATGAACCCAGAGGCACTTGAACTGGTGACATGAGAACCTCTTTCCAAATTGAATTCCACTCCTCCTGTTCTTTAATATCATCCTTATTTCCAGCTTTCCCTTTCTTTATTTCCAGACCCACAGTCGATGGCATAGTCGATGTCGATGGTCCTGTTGTCTTCACTGATGGTGCAGATTGTGGCAACCACGACACAGTCTTTTTCCGCACTTCTTCTTGAACCGTCCAATCCGTAATTTTCACATCAGGAGTTGGAACCACACTTTTACCCGATCGCGTGATTAATGAAACCATTGGGTCAGACTCCTCCAGTCCTTCAATCTGAACCATAGCCACACTAGGTTGTTTCCCTGCAGCGCGTTCCTGCTTTTTCCGATCGTATTCCATAGCTTCAGTACACTCAGATCTCCAATGTCCATCCCCCAAACAGAAAAGGCATGTCTTGGGGCGATTAGGATCTCGGCCATCTCTTCTACGACCTCGTCCTCCCCCTTGACCCCGTCCTCCTGCTTGACCTTGCACAGACGTCTCTGATGTATGAACATGAGCCATCGCCATAGCAGGCTCTTGTCCCTGCCCTATGTGTGGTGGTTGCCAGGTAGAAGAGTCCCCTCTACTCCGATGACCCCGGCCATTGAAATAACATTCCACTGTATTATGAGTATTGGTCGTGCAAATCACACACCACTTCTGATTCATTGCACATTCCTGAGCAGCATGGCCCGGATTTCCACATTGGGTACACCATATTTCCTTCAAACTTTTAGCCACTGCAGCCGATTCCGTCGATCCGGATGATACACCTTTCCCGTGACACTGGGATTGTTTTTGCGGTGTCTGCTCCGATTCTTTCTCCGAATCGCTGTTGCCTGAGTCCGAGGAATCAGATACTGCGGATTCCGACTCCGAACTATCACTGACACTGCCCTATGACTTCCGATGAGATTTCTTCCTATCTTTCTTCTTTGACTTCTTTGGATATTCCGTATCCTCTAAAGCCTCTCCTGCTACTACAGCCCTAGCAATTACAGTATCCAGTGGAGTAGTTACCTTATCCATTGTTTCCATAGCCGTTCTAAGATCCTTGTTGATCCCCCGCAAAAAATAATCATTCAGCACTTCGGCTGTCGGTCTTTGTGCCTGAGGTACCCTCTGCAAAAGCATCCGAAATTTTGCAGCGTAATCCTCCACTAGCAATGACTTCTGCCAGAGCGTTCGAAGCTTCTCCAAATGTTGAGGGACTGTCTTTTCCGTTCGGAACCTTCGTAGAAACGCTATGGATCCGTCGGCATACGTCTGGAAATGGTCATCAGGGTATTCGGACAACCATTTCGCAGCTTTCCTTTAGAGTGTAGATTCAAACACTGATTGTTGATGGAGAGGAATCACCACCCCAGGATGATTCAATCCATAAGCTTTATTGAATTGGCGCAAATGTTCATCAGGGTCTTCACTCGAAAGACCTCGAAACCGACTATACTTAATCTAAGGATGAGCCATCTCCCCTTGCCCAACTGTTCCTCCTCCTCCGGGGAAAAGCTGACGAGCACTAGGAGGTGGAGACAGTGGCGGAGATACCCCCGGACTGCTTACCGGAGACGGTGGTGGAGCAACCTGTGTGGGTGAGGGTGAACGTACGACAGGAGGACATGACTGACTACGCGGAGTACGTCTCGCTCGCCGCAACCTCCTACCACGCACCGGGCTTGGTGATGGAGATACAGATTCCTCAAACTATGGTGAAGAAAAAACAAATTCATCTGAACCGCCTCTCCTCCGTCGTCTTCCTACAATTGGAACCACAGGGTCAGGCGGACCCTGCGACCTAGTGTGCATGCATATTCATCGCAGGCTGTCCATCACGCATCGTGGTCGCCAGATGTAATGGCTATTGCTCGCACTGGAGCAATAGGCATTACAGGAATGATTACCCGCAACTACATTATATGATCATCAACATATAGAATGACAAGAGAAGGAAGTACACAGTACACAGGCACAGAACACCTCTTGCTTCATTCATGTATATTCGAGACTCAGAGTTACGACAGTAGATGCCAGGAATATCATAGAGATTGGTTAAGTTACATCACAAGACAGGTATGCCCCTCCATATACAACCGCTGGTCCAGCGCAGATCGGGAACGGTGCACACACTCCTGTCCCATGATATCCCATGAAGAACTGCCGCTACGGCCGCCACATAGCGCATGACTCCTGATCCGCAGTGTCCAGACCTTCGCAGGACCGCAGGACCGCATGTGCGGCTGATGCCATAACAGAAGGTAGCCCTCACCTGCACCCATAATAAACAATAAAATGCTCAGTTAGCAATTGTTTACCTTATACAGGTGATGCACGGGCATCCCAATTGTTATCCATGTCACAATGATAAAACAAATAATTCTTTATGTGTTTCCATATGATCCTTTGAAGATAATTTCACATGATACTATACTTCTTCTTTTTATTCTTCACAACACCATATATATGCACTTAGAAAAAAGTATCTCATACAGATTTTATGTAGTAAAATACTTGGTATTTTTCCTCTAGAACTGATAGAGGAAGGGTTCTTTTACATACATACGATTGAGGGTTTTTTTTAATCATAATTTATTAAGGCCTTTGTTCAATTTTAAAACCCATTACATACCGTTAAGGTTTTAGACAACATAAGTAGAGATCTGGGTATCACAGCATAAGGCAGCAAATTCCCAGAATCAAGGTCAGCCACGTTTGTAATATGCACACAATATTACTTATTTCTTGCTTAGGAATACGCATCTCACTTCCTTGCTATAAAGCATTGAGATGTCTATATTTATAGTATTTAACCAATCATTTTCAAGAGTATAATGAACCTAAAGTATTTAGCACACAGTACCGACACAAGATAGACAGCATCCCCAGAAACAATACAGGCTATAATACTTTTACACCGAGATGTGAAACCAAGATCAAGTCTTCCATACACAACCACATCATCGAAGAAAAAATTTTCATCAGAATATTACGTTCCTTCCTACTAGAGAGCAAAGTAAAATTCAGTATATATATTTAGAAATGAATACATGCCAATCATCTCCTAGTGCACCATGTTAGTCACCTAGGATTTAGTAGCTCACCACATTTTCGATCCAAATTTTGTAGTTTATTACTGAACTATACAGCAGCCAGTTAAGGCCACTACCCCATTTTTTAGAGAACCGTTTAGAATATTGGTTTCTATCATAGAATAGATCTATCCTTGAATAAAAGTCCTCAATTGAGATACCTTACTGCCTGTTAGTATACCACATAGCTAGGGCAAATATACAAATGATCACGGGCTGGACCTTTATATCAGGGTCCTTAATATGGTCGTAATTAGGTTTTCTATGATGCTCGGAACGCAAAAATTGCTCCATCTCGATTTAGAGCAGAATTTTTTTCAACTTTAAGAGATATCCTATCGTACACTGTCCATGAGTGCCCCAATTATCGGCCTTTTATGTTATAGAGACACAAAACCCTATCCATGTCATTAATATCTATTTTTAGAAGTCAAGATAGGCCTCCTAGCTATTCAAATATTATGGAAACAGATTTTTAACGGTGCAAGCCAGATTCTTTACCCATAAAAAATCTCATAAAGGTGTCACTTTTTTCATCCTATTCTGTAAAACACACAGTCAGCAAAACAAGCTTCGCCCTGCGATTAGATACATATTGAAGTTTTCTAGAAGCCAATCAAAAACCAGACAAAATACGACAGAGGTAGAGATAGTCCTCTTTAACCCGGATTTTTTCAGCAGATCTCTGACATAGTACAATACAATCAATTCTGAGATCCACAACCCCACGGTATGTATCACAAAAATGCCCCTAATCATAAAAACAAAGCACCATTTTACAATTTTTTATAGTTACGAACCAATCATGAGCTAGGAGAAACACCCACAGCAATCCTATGTCCCATAGGGTATCATTCTTAGTACGTACGCTTCATTTAGTTTGTAAGTTAGAACCCAACAACATGTATGGAGAGATTATCTCCGCATCGAAATCGAAACATAATACCAAAAAAAATACATAGTATTTTCTACGCAGACAAAGCTACAAGCTATTCGACCTGTGAACTCGGAGTAGTAGGCAGTCCAGCCCCCATGATGATTTCCTTCCCACTTGTCATGATAGTAGAAGACAATTTTATCCGAGTGCAAAACAGTTCTCACCCCTCAATGTAAAAACATTTACAAATTCCGTTACCATATACAGTAAACAAATGCCAAGTGAGTGCAAATACTCACAAGTTTATATAGCCTTGGTGTCAATACAGAGCGTACTGTACAAGATCGGATCCGTCAGCCCGTAATCCGAGAAGATATGCATACTGTCATACTGCTACGAGAGGATGACAGAGGTGCACAAAGCCAAGCAAAAGCAGATGAACGAGCACAATCGTCGCCGAGGCATGGCGTGTAGATCGAACAGCCGTGCAGGGTGTGGGTTTGTCAGTAATAAGTATCTCGAAGGCAGAAGATAATGACCCACTCTTAGTCCAATTTAAACTTTTATGAGAAGTAGTAGTTACCAACTCCTTAAGAAGGAAATACCATGTTAAGCTAGCATTCCCATGCACCATAGAAGTTATGAGCGGTAGACAAGAGGTAATATACCGTGGTAGGCTACAACCCAATTTTGATGATGGTATTAAGAAACAATTATTCCAATCCTACTGTAGACAACCAGTTAGTATTTCAAAAGGTACTACACATTTTTCAAATTTTTCCTTATACAAAGACCACAACATCTATACAATACAAGTTAGGTGTGATTCTCTTCTTTTTTTTAGGGGGATTAGGCCAAAAAAGTTATAGTATTTTCTCGTACTGTATAGAGCAGGCCTGGAGTACAATTAGTACACACGTACTAGATGAAGGGTTTTTTTGATAATAGATTATATGCAGAAAAATACCATAAGCAACTATATGCAAGGTATTCAAAGGAAAAACCAAACATTATTCCATATATCTATCGAGGCTAAGTCATATCTTCCAGATATCTACATCTTTGGTAGGCTAAAGGCCCCATACCCGATGATATTTTTAGGTACTAAGAACCAATTAGTCCCTGCCTATTAGTATTGCAAGGGGTAATGCATATTTTTCCAAGTCCCTTTATAAAAAAGCTTTCCTACACCCAAGTTAGGTGTTTTAAGGTATTTCCTTATTTTGTATAAAGCCCAGTCTGGAGTGGCATCAGCACATATGTACTAGATGAAGGGTTTTTAACACTAGGTTATATCACTTCATAAGCAACTACATGCAAGGTATTCAGAAGATCTTTAAACATTATTCCCTATACCTATCAAGGATAGGTCATATCTTCCACATACCTATTGTTTGGTGTTTTAACCCAAGTCAGGGCATAGCAGAGTTATATAAACCCTATTTAGTATAAAAGAAAGGAAGCCATTGGAGTGGCATGAGACACTAGTATAGGAAGTTGTTATGCTTTTTTACACTTATCCTTCATTGCAACAAACACCGATCTGATATTACCTTTTGCAGTCCAACACCTGCAGTCTAATGAGTTAGCTTGCAGATCATCTGTCAAAAAATATGCCAGCCTCCTCTTTCCGAGCCAGGGAACATCTGTAGTCCAAACATAGTGGTGGACATATCAAGATAAACTCACCAGAGTAACATTATGGGGTCGAGAGCATTTCAAGAAGAACATTAGTCTGGCAATGGTAAAAGAGGCCATGGGTTTAGGTCCGAAGTACTATTACGTTGAGCAGTCTATGAAGCGCGGGTTCTCAGAGCGATTATTCCTACTGACACAATTTATTCCTCATCATAAGCTCTTCCTATGTCCTCATTTTGGCCCCTACTTATGAGGATACTTTGATTATTCTCCCCGAACCAGAGGTTTAAGCGTGGCATTAGCTAATCGTATCCTGCCCCTTACTGAATGACCACCCATATGTTTCTATTGCAATAGTTGTTTGTGTGATCATGTAATGGATGGCTTAACCGTGATGTAAGAGGAACCTAGGCGGTTTATCTGCTCTTATTTATGATAGACTCTTTTTTTTGTAAGCAATACTTTGAACAAGTATGTGTGTGTGTGTGTGTGTGTGTGTGTGTGCGCGCGCGCGCGCCCACCCATACCCAGGCACCATACACTATGAGGTAGTAGCCCCATAGAGTATGGGCCTACTACCTCTGAAAATTATTTTAACACTTAGATACGATGTATAGAGAAGAAGTCACTCCCTATCATTTTCTGTATGCACTTTATTTTGTTTTAAGGAGACAAATCAGATTTTGCTTGTCAGCAGACTTGAGCCCGGCCCAACTATTTTTCCTAAGGGAATTGCAAATACATGCAGTAAGGTCTTTTTTGGAGAACCCATTATTGATAAATTTGGAGATCAGAGTTATGATATCCTCATAAGCTAAGAAGCAATCCATAGAGGCATACATAATTAGAAATAACAGCCCTAAACACGTGTGTAGGGAGTTTTTACACGGTCTGTTGCTTTTTTCTTTTTGTAAATTCCGTGGAAGCTAACTTTAGATTATCTCTCTTCCAGAAGAAACGTGTATAGAAGTTACCCAAAAATGGTGATGTTAAGCTTATTTCGATGTTGTAAGAAATGAGTTTTAGAGATGACCAAACTCTCGAGTTTCTCATATTTTTCAGCATAGGTTGATTCTATACTAAGACAGGAAGGGTAAATATTTATCAATGTATTCTCAAAACTGGGATTATTAAGACTACATAAGTCATCCATAAATCTGAAGGTATGCAGAAATTGTGGGAGTATTAGAGCATCACTAGGGTTGCTCATCTTTATAGAAAACCATATGTACTCGAAGTAGCAGAGGTAAAGATTACACATAACCGGAGAGCATGAAAAACCTATAGGAATCCCCTGGACTTGTTTGTAGCAACTACCCCCAAGTTGGAGATAACTATTTTCTAGCACCCATTTGATATGTTCACAACGATCATTATGCCGAAAGACGCAAGGAGCAGACAATTTGGATACTTTAAGCCATCCGAAGTTCTTTTTTGTAGAAATACAAGTTTACCCAAGCTTTGCCCTATGAGTGAAAGTGATTATAATTAGTTTAGTTAAAACACTGAGAAGACCGTCATCTCCAGTAAGCGGAATATTTTCATAACATTGTGTTATGTCAGCAGTAAAAATAGCGTAAACGTTTTCTGGTAAGTTAATATATACCTCCGTAGTATTTTTTATCAGCCAAAAGGGACAGCAATCAAGGTTATAAAATTGTTTCATAATATCTCTTTTGATAGCGCAAATGGCTTCCATTTCTAATAGAATAAATTTAAGGAAAATAGGTGATGTTATCTGTGATCTCAGTGAATAGACTATAGGCACCATCAGAAATCCATCTGAATTTATGCTTATGTTTTTTATACATAAGAAATAGGACAGGTATTTTAAGTGATCTAGGAAGATATCCAAGTACAGATAGCTCTTTTTTAAGTTTTGTAGAAGCATCAACAGGGGAGACACTAAGTTCAAAGAACTCATTCCCCTTAAGCCTATCATGGGCTGATTCAAAGGCAAGCCTTAGACATATGAGACAATCCGTACTTGGAGCTTTATCAAGACCAACAATAAACCAGCATGTTATAATGTTCGAGAAGGATGCCCTTGCCTGGGGGGTAAGCCAAGTAGTCTCAGTGCTCAACCATCCTTGTGGTAAAAGACTAATTTTGTTCCAGAAGATTTCTTTAAGTGTATGTGTCAACATAATGTGATCTTTTGACTCCAGTTGGAGTTTTAAGGCCAAGTCGGCCAGGCACTCAAGAACCGCCAGTAAGGCAAGGTTGGGATTAAGGGGAAAAGGTGGAATGTGATTCAGGCCATTATTTAAGAGGCCTCTGATAGATATATCAGATATTATCTCTACATTCTAGCAGTAAGTTTCTGAATGCCCTGGAGGACAGTAATACTATTTTAAAAGGTGAACTAACAAGGCCCAATAATATTTTCTTATGTATGAAAGTGCTAAACAAGGGTCATATAGATTGGTAGCATTAGCAACTTTAAAACAGTCCGGTCAAAAGGACCATTGCGACTGTACACTAATGCCCCTGCCTTTTACAATATCCTAAAATATAGTAACAAACACTAAGTGCTAGAACCGGAGTGCGATATGAAAGGACAAGTCCTTCCCTCTTTGCGCTTATTGTGTGTGTGTTGTTGTTTTAAATACATATATACGCAAACGAGCACAAGTGTTCACGAACAACCAAATCCTAAACAAGTATAAGGGTTATGCACAAAAATTTATTTGCATGTTTGAAAATAAATTATGTACATGGTATCAGTAACCTAGAATACATCATAGGAAAAATATAATCCCTAAGAATGGTAGTAGAGATGCTCCCCATTTGAACGAGCATCAATTCCAAAACATAAATAATAGCTTATTTTAATCAAAGAAGGTAGCCCTCACCTGCACCCATAATAAACAAGAAAACGCTCAATAGCAATTGTTTACCATATACAGGTGATGCATGGGCATCCCGGTTGTTATCCATGTCACAATGATAAAACAAATAATTCTTTTGTGTTTCCATATGATCCTTTGAAAATAATTTCACATGATACTATACTTCTTTTTTTTATAAGTGATAGAGGAAGGGTGCTTTTACATACATATGATTGGGGATTTTTTTCTTTTTTATCATAATTTCTTAAGGCCTTTGTTCAATTTTAAAACCCAGTACATACCGTTAAGGTTTTAGACAACATAAGTAGAGATCTGGGTATCACAGCATAAGGCAGCAAATTCCCAGAATCAAGGTCAGCCACGTTTGTAATATGCACACAATATTGCTTATTTCTTGCTTAGGAATACGCAGCTCACTTCCTTGCTACAAAGCATTGAGATGTCTATATTTAAAGTATTTAACCAATCATTTTCAAGAGTATAATGAACCTAAAGTATTCAGCACAGTACCGACACAAGATAGACAGCATCCCCAACAGCAATGCAGGCTATAATACTTTTACAATGAGATGTGAAACCAAGATCAAGTCTTCCATACACAACCAGATCATCGAAGAAACCAGATCAAGTCTTCCATACACAACCATACACAACCAAATCATCGAAGAAAAAATTTTCATCAGAATATTACATTCCTTCCTACTAGAGTGCAAAGTAAAATTCAGTATTTATATTTAGAAATGAATACATGCCAATCATCTCCTAGTGCACCATGTTAGTCACCTAGGATTTATTAGCTCACCACATTTTCGATCCAAATTTTTTAGTTTATTACTAAACTATACAGCAACCAGTTAAGGCCACTACCCCATTTTTTAGAGAACCGTTTGGAATTTTGGTTTCTATCATAGAATAGATCTATCCTTCAATAAAAGTCCTCAATTGAGATACCTTACTGCCTGTTAGTATACCACATAGTTAGGGAAAATATACAAATGATCATGGGCTGGACCTTTATATCAGGGTCATTAATATGGTCGTAATTAGGGTTTTTATGATGCCCGGAACACAAAAATTTCTCCATCTCGATTTAGAGCAGAATTTTTTTCAACTTTAAGAGATATCCTATCGTACACTGTCCATGAGTGCCCCAATTATCGGCCTTTTATGTTATAGAGACACAAAACCCTATCCATGTCATTAATATCTATTTTTAGAAGTCAAGATAGGCCTCCTAGCTATTCAAATATTATGGAAACAGATTTTTAACGGTGCAAGCCAGATTCTTTACCCATAAAAAATCTCATAAAGGTGTCACTTTTTTCATCCTATTCTGTAAAACACACAGTCAGCAAAACAAGCTTCGCCCTGCGATTAGATACATATTGAAGTTTTCTAGAAGCCAATCAAAAACCAGACAAAATACGACAGAGGTAGAGATAGTCCTCTTTAACCCGGATTTTTTCAGCAGATCTCTGACATAGTACAATACAATCAATTCTGAGATCCACAACCCCACGGTATGTATCACAAAAATGCCCCTAATCATAAAAACAAAGCACCATTTTACAATTTTTTATAGTTACGAACCAATCATGAGCTAGGAGAAACACCCACAGCAATCCTATGTCCCATAGGGTATCATTCTTAGTACGTACGCTTCATTTAGTTTGTAAGTTAGAACCCAACAACATGTATGGAGAGATTATCTCCGCATCGAAATCGAAACATAATACCAAAAAAAATACATAGTATTTTCTACGCAGACAAAGCTACAAGCTATTCGACCTGTGAACTCGGAGTAGTAGGCAGTCCAGCCCCCATGATGATTTCCTTCCCACTTGTCATGATAGTAGAAGACAATTTTATCCGAGTGCAAAACAGTTCTCACCCCTCAATGTAAAAACATTTACAAATTCCGTTACCATATACAGTAAACAACTGCCAAGTGAGTGCAAATACTCACAAGTTTATATAGCCTTGGTGTCAATACAGAGCGTATTGTACAAGATCGGATCCGTCAGCCCGTAATCCCAGAAGATATGCATACTGTCATATTGCTACGAGAGGATGACACAGGTGCACAAAGCCAAGCAAAAGCAGATGAACGAGCACAATCGTCGCCGAGGCATGGCGTGTAGATCGAACAGCCGTGCAGGGTGTGGGTTTGTCAGTAATAAGTATCTCGAAGGCAGAAGATAATGACCCACTCTTAGTCCAATTTAAAATTTTATGAGAAGTAGTAGTTACCAATTCCCCTTAAGAAGGAAATACCATGTTAAGCTAGCATTCCCATGCACCATAGAAGTTATGAGCGGTAGACAAGAGGTAATATACCTTGGTAGGCTACAGCCCAATATTGATGATGGTATTAAGAAATAATTATTCCAATCCTACTGTAGACAACCAGTTAGTATTTCAAAGGGTACTACACATTTTTCAAAGTTCTCCTTATACAAAGACCACAACATCTATACAATACAAGTTAGGTGTGCTTCTCTTCTTTTTTTTAGGGGGATTAGGCCAAAAAAGTTATAGTATTTTCTCGTACTGTATAGAGCAGGCCTGGAGTAGCATTAGTACACACGTACTAGATGAAGGGTTTTTTTGATAATAGATTATATGCAAAAAAATACCATAAGCAACTATATGCAAGGTATTCAGAGGAAAAACCAAACATTATTCCATATATCTATCAAGGCTAAGTCATATCTTGGACAGATATCTACAGCTTTGGTAGGCTAAAGGCCCTATACCCGATGATATTTTAGATACTAAGAACCAATTAGTCCCTCCCTATTAGTATTTCAAGGGGTAATGCATATTTTCCCAAGTCCCTTTATAAAAAAGATTTCCTACACCCAAGTTAGGTGTTTTAAGGTATTTCCTTGTTTTGTATAAAGCCCAGCCTGGAGTGGCATCAGCACATATGTACTAGATGAAGGGTTTTTAACACTAGGTTATATCACTTCATAAGCAACTACATGCAAGGTATTCAAAAGATCTTTAAACATTATTCCCTATACCTATCAAGGATAGGTCATATCTTCCACATACCTATTGTTTGGTGTTTTAACCCGAGTCAGGGCATAGCAGAGTTATACCCTATTTAGTATAAAATAAAGGAAGCCATTGGAGTGGCATCAAACACTAGTACAAGAAGTTGGTATGCTTTTTTACACTTATCCTTCATGGCAACAAACACCGATCTTATATTAGCTTTTGCAGTCCAATACCTGCAGTCTAATGTGTTAGCTCGCAGATCATCTGTCAAAAAATATGTCAGCCTCCTCTTTCTGAACAGGGAACATCTGTAGTCCAACTACAGTGGTGGACATATCAAGATAAACTCACCAGAGTAACATTATGGGGTCGAGAGAATTTCAAGAAGAACATTAGTCTGGCAATGGTAAAAGAGGCCATGGGTTTAGGTCCGAAGTACTATTACGTTGAGAAGTCTATGAAGCGCGGGTTCTCAGAGCAATTATTCCTACTGGCACAATTTATTCCTCATCACAAGCTCTTCCTATGTCCTCGTTTTGACCCCTACTTAGGAGGATACTTTGATTATTCTCCCTAAACGAGAGGTTTAAGCGTGGCATTAGCTAATCGTATTATGCCCCTTACTAAACGACCACCCATATGTTTCTATTGCGATAGTTGTTTGTGTGATCATGTAATGGATGGCTTAATTGTGATGTAAGAGGAACCTAGGCGGTTTATCTGGTCTTATTTATGATATACTCTTTTTTTTTTGTAAGAAACACTTTGAACAAGTGTGTGTGTGTGTGTGTGTGTGTGTGTGTGTGTGTGTGTGTGTGTGTGTGTGTGTGAGAGAGAGAGAGAGAGAGAGTGATCGCGCATCAGCAAGCATGGCGACATGGAGAAGGACAAGCGACAACACAATGGATTCTTCTTCTTTGCGCGCATAGGGAGTCCCTTGATGGAAGCATTGTATAAGGTGAGTGACACTCCGCTCTATAGATGTAGAGCTTGTATGCATCTGTCAAGTTGTGTGCTTGTAGCCCTGCGGCTTTCACACGGCGTATAGAAAGTGCCTAGAAGTAGACATTTTTGGCACCGATGTCAGGGAAATGTTGTCCGCCCAGCTTCGCCTGTAGCCTACATACTGCATTGCTGAGGTTAACATTTCCTTTTGTTTACAAAGAAAGCAATATATGTATAGGAAGAGGAGACCTCCATAGCTTCCTTTCAAGTGAAGGAATAGAGATACTCATAATATATATATACCCCAAGTCTAGATGTTAAAAGGAAGCATGTGGGATTTAGGCCTCACCCTTTCCTTCCACTAGCTTCCTTGAACTTTCCCCCTTTTTGCCTACACGCCCAACTAGAATGCTACTATTTTGGGGGTCACAACAATTTTTTAGCCAAATCGTGTGTTGTAAATCACGCCAAATTCCTCTAAATGATACGCTTGTTTTGAGCCATCACAAAGACCTATTTTGTCTCACGCACATAAAAATGGGTTTTAAAGAAACAAAAAAATACAAAACGCACAAAACCAAGTAAAATGACCAAAATCTCTAGTGGCGAGACCTCGTAGAGTACTCATCCCTCAACACTTTTGGGATACGTGCCTCACGTGTATTTGCACTCTGGATGAGTGATAAAGTCCAATCTATTAGAGAGTGACTTGAATTTGCACAAGAACCCATTATTCACCCACGTTAGGTTCTGGGCCTTCGGCTGGAACCCAAGGTAGTGCAACTCAAGACCCTCATATCGCATCGAGTGACTCTTCCTCTGCCTTCGACATCATGGAGGGATATCCTACACAAAACCCTAAAATGTCAAGTCAAGACATGCATGCCTTTGCCCCACAGCACGGGTCTAGCGTGTTTAGCAGCTCAAAAGAGACCTTTAGTCAAGTCACCCATTTGGAGCCCACAACTAGTGAAGTGTACGACGGCAATGGGGAGGTAGATTTGCCTTTCACTTCTCATGTAGATCCTATACTCCCCAAGGGTGCCCATGTTGACATCCTACCTACTCCGTTCATTAAAGACCCTATTGAGCCATCACCCCCCTGAGGTTTTACTACCCGATGGTAGGAGCCTTGCCGAAGTGCAAGAGATCAAATGATATATGCAAGCAATGAGAAAGAGGGAAATTGAGAACCTACGAATGCTATAACAAAGCCGAGCCATGAAAGCAAAGACCCCTATGACAACAACCATGCCAGCCGAGCAACCAAGTGCACTCAAGATAGCAGTCACGGAGGGTTAGGAAATGGGGAGCCATAATGCTTCCACTTCAAGGGGAACCTCTAGCACGCCAAGCTTAGAGAGGATATTTCTCACAAAAAATTGGGATTATGACCTACAAATTGAGACATTGACCGACATGTACACAGGCTGCACGTACTTTGTGGGGTGGTTAGAGGTGGTACAATCCACGTTCAGGGCCACAAGTTTAGAGGATCAGCAACAGATGATCTTTGATTTTATCCATGGTGCCATCCAATTAGGGAGGCAAGACTAGGGAATTAACATTCCTTTGATGGGTCCTATGAGATTCTTGGATACGGGAAAGTCCAAAAGACCAACCCTATCACAAATGGAGACTCCCTCAATGAGTCCCATTGATCCTTCATATGTTGTTTTTCTTGGAGTTTTGATACTCTCTAAACCCACAAAAAATAGTCTCACATTCCCAAACTTAGCTCATCTTTCCTTCAAAGAACCTATAGCTACTATGACTGTCCCACCAAAAAGTACACATTGGACCTCATTCATGAGTAAAGCACCACTACATAATAGCACAATTCCCACAACAATACCTTCAAGTATACATCCATCATATGTACCTATGGGCCCTCATACCCATGTAGCTCCCACACCCCCGATTGTTTTGATAGCCTACATTCCACAGCCACCCTATCCCAAGTACTCATTCTAGTGGGGCCATAGCAGCTAGTATTAACATGTCATATCCTATGTTTGATATGCCTAGGGCCACACATATGAAATTTAGATCGGAGGATCACCCATATGCCTAACCAGATGCCAACTCCCATTCCACATGCAATCCCAAGAGTGCCTATCTCCACTATACCTACTCACTTGGGTGACTTGGCAACATTTTCTCAAGCTATCGATCAATTTATTGCTGAAAATATGAATAACACGCCAGATAGAGAGCCTAGAAGTAAGGTAGTACAGGTGGCCAAGCTCACACAAAAATACAATGGGTATGGGGATGTTAGAAAGCATATTGAGGTATTTGAGCATGTATGTGATTCCCTGGAAGAGTACAATGAATTGCATAAATGCAAAGCTTTGAGCTTGACTCTAAGTCGGAAGACAGGGGATTGGTATAGGACCTTAAGGATGGAAGAGAAAACGATTTACCCTACTCTTTGAAGATTGTTCCTAAAGGAGTATATGTGAGAGGGAGTTCTTTGGGGTGTAGCATCTCAGCTCCAGAAAGCCCAACAAGAGGAAGGGGAGTCAGTGAGAGACTTTATTAGTTGCTTGAAGCATTTGAATTCTTGTTGTAAACTAGATGAGCGCTTCAATAATAACCAATTTCTTGATAGATTCATTAGGGGACTATGACATGAGGATATCTATAATGGCCTAGTCATTAGAGGTATCACCACTTGGGAAGCAGTCACCCCCAATACAATCCACAACTGGAGGACAATCCAATGATTCAAGGAGAAAGAGTGCTTGTTGAGCCTAAATCTACTAGCTCGCAAGCATCGGGGCATGAGCCAATGACCATAAAGCCTATTGTTAAAGAGGAAAAGATATCTGAGATGACTTTAGCACATCTCACCACCAAGGACATTGAAGAAAGTCTTAGAGATAATCTTGCCTCATAAAACAATCATATGTATCCAAGAAGGGAACAACAATGATGCTCATTATGCTTTGGTCCAAATAGCACTAGTGAATGCCCTACATTTAGAGTAAAATTCAATGAGATTTACAATGCATGCAGTAGGTACTTTCACCAAGCTAAGGATTGTATAATATTCAAAGGTGTGATGGCAAATAGACCGCCCTTGTCCTGGACGGACTCACCTCGAGTTCTTGCATTGATGCTTGCCCCACTTGCTGAACAACTATCACAACACATGGCTCCTAGAGCCTAAAATGTTCCTCAAGCTACACCGCTACCACCTCTAGTGCTAGGACCGCAACCCCCGCATCCAAGAGTCACCCCTGTGAATTGTATGGGTTACAAGCCATCTATTTCTTTTCGGAAGGCTGGGAAGAAGATATAGACCCTACTATTGCCTATGGGATGGATGCATTTGAAGAGTGTCTACGATACTACATGGAGGACTATTGGGGACAAGTCAAACCTGTTTATCAAGTAGATGCTCTTGTAGAAATATTCCAAAATATCAATCTCACTGCCATTAGACCACCTCTTCAATGTTATGAGTGTGGAGGTCCAGATCGTGTAGTTGAGTGTCCTATTAGACTACAAAAGAATGCCACACTAGTTCATACCAATCAAGGAAGCACATCTACAATGCTGATATCATGTGTAATCGATGTGACATAGATCATTTGATTTCCCAACGTCCTAATAATCCAAATTCTCCAAGGATCATGCCATTGAACTTAATTGAGATTACTGAGACGCCATCACAAAGTAGACTGGTGGTACCAATAAATGTACTCATATGATCGATGCTCCAAAACAAAAATTATATTCTTGAAGAAAGGGACATGGCATCAATCTCCAATCTAAGAATAAGAAGAAAACACGAAGGAAGAGATCACAAAGGGTAATGAAGGCAAACCATAGTTCAAAGACTAACATAGGGACTAGTGAGATGACCCCATGTATATGAACGGCACTAAAAATTATTCTAATTTAGGGGAGACCATGGAGACTAAATGACCATTAGAAAAGGAAAAAACAAGAGATGTACAGCTTATGGGGGTTTCTAAAAATGTTACAGATCAGCCTATTACTAATGCAGATGTACATGATGTACTTGATGAGGAAAGGGCTGAAAATGAGCAGGCTAGAGTTATGCCAAAATGTTTTGTATACTTTGCGTGACAGTAAATTGGATGCACTTTTGTCTAGTCATACTCATTCAGGTTCTAGCCGTGCATCTTATGTAGCAGATTGTTATTCTTTGGTTGTGTCTAGCCTACATGAGGTTGAAGAACCTCTGTCTTTTGATGAAGCACAGAATTCAGAAAATTTGATGGCTGCCATGCAATCTGAATGTGACGCACTTATAGAAAATGGCACATGGACTTTATGTGATTTTCCTCCTAGAAAAAAGGCCATTGGTACAAAGTGGGTTTAGAAGTTGAAACGCAAGCCGGATGGTGAGATTGATTGCTATAAGGCTCGAATTGTTGCACAGGGTTATGCACAATAGATTATGAAGAGGATTTTTCTCCCACTTGTCGTATGACTACTGAGCATTTTCTTTGTGCATTGGCATTTCATTTTGGTTGGAATGTACATCAGTCAGACATTAGTACTTCTTTCTTGAATGGTGACATATTTGAGGAAGTTTATGTAAAGTAGCATCGCGGTTTTGTCAAGAAAGGACAAGAGGATAAAGTGTGAAAATGTAAGAAAGCTTTGTATGGGTTGAAGCAATCTACTCATGCTTTGTATGAGAAGGCTGACACTCATTTGGTCAAAGAGGCTTTTGTAACAGTCAAACAGAAATCACATTGTATGTAAAGCATGAGGGTGATGTACTTCTAGTATTGTGGTTCTCTATGTAGATGATTTGTTGATCACTGGACAAAATGAGAGATATATTGTTGAATTCAAGGCTGATTTGAATGCTACTTTCAAGATGAAAGATTTGGGCCTATTGCATCATTACTTGGGTATACAATTTAAGCAGTGTGATGGTGGAATTGCCTTGTGTTAGAAAAGTTACATAAATACATTGATATGTAAGTTTGGACTTGAGGATTGCAAACCTATTATCACTACCATGGAAACAGTTTTGAAATTGAGTCTTCATGATGCTGGTGATCCTACCGATGTCACTCTTTACCAAACTCCTGTTGGCTTCCTCATTTATGTATGCAACAAGAGGCCGGATATTCAATTTGCAGTCTCACAGGTCAGCAGATTCATGCACAACCCAAGTTCAAACCATTGGCAAACCATTGGCAGGCTATCAAGAGGAATTTTTGCTACCTGAGTGGCACTTTACATATTTGCTTGTTTTATCCCAAGGGGTGATCGTTGCCACCAAATTTACATGCTTTTTTGTGCTTGGATTGGGTTGGTTGTTTTGACACACGAGTGTCCACAAGTGGTTTTTGTTTCATGCTTGGAAGCTCATGGATATCATGGTTGAGAAAGAAGCAAGCTGCAGTGGCCACTTCCAATTGTGAGGCTGAGTATAGGGTAGTATTCACATCTATGGTTGAGTTTGTATGGCCCAGATGTCTTATGGTTGATTTGGGTGTTGGACAGGACACTGCCAACACTATCTACACTGACAATAGGAGTGCATTGGCAATTGCGAGGAACCATGTTTTTCATGCTCGCACAAAGAAAATTGCACTGCATTACCTCTATGTTAGGGAGAGGCTCTCAACAGGAAAGATCAACTTGGCTTATGTGCCAACACAGGACAACCTTGCAGATCTTTTCACAAATCCATTGTCTCGTGAGAAGTTCAAAGCTTTTTTGCAAAGCTTTGGGCTTACTCCCCTTTGTGGACTGTTACCATATACATGTGGTAGTGATGTGTGTGAACACACTAGGACCGTCGGGGCATTTTTTCCCTCTTTAGGAGGTTTTCTCCCCCATGCATTGTATATACACCCATCACTCTAGGGCTATCGATCTTTCCATTGCACACTAAGTAACACACTCTCTATTGTGTGCCTTGAGCTTCCTTCTTCTTCTCCAATATGTGTGCGTTTCTCTACAATACTAGTTCCAACAATTGGTATTAGAGCAGGTTGCATCCTCCCGGGCTTAGTCGCTAGCTGCTCCAGCACACGCCCGCTCACTTTCTCCGATTACACTGAGGTTTGGCGAGCGTTCGCAGGTGGACAAAAATTTCAAGAAATCTCGTAGAGCTTAGTCTGCTCAGATTTCTGATTCGGGCTCATTCCGGCCTCCGTTTACACTACAGGCAGGACTGCACATGCAATTTTGTCATTTTGTGCAAAATTTTTGTCAGTGCCGTTTTTTGCATAATAGGTGCCTTATAGTCTTCTATGGTTTGTGCTATATAGCACGTGTTGTTACCACTCCATTTATCCTATTTTTGAGTAGTTTTCACATGAAGTGCAACATTTACCATGGCTGACAACAACACAGATGTCTTCAAGATGTTTGTTGTTGAGGACAGGTTGGATGGGGACAATTACCGTATGTGGGCTTATATGATGCAACACGTTCCTGTGTCAAAGAGCGATCGGAATATTGTGCAGGGCATTGATGTATGTCCTGGTTCTAAGGAAGTAGGTGATGTTGAGGATGTTGTAGGTCTTGCTGTAAGGATTGCTGCTATTAGAGTTGTTTGCCTACGGTAGAACAATCTCGTTGGGATGTAAAGGATGCGCAGGCTCATGCATTGATTGCATTGTTTGTGAAGAGCACCATTGTTCCACACATTCGCTCAGTAAACTCTACAAAACAGGCATGGGATATTTTGGCTGGTCTTTATGCAAGCCGCAATGAGGCTAAAATTGCTTTGCTGCGTAAAGAGCTGGAGTCGAAGATTATGCATGAGGAAGGTGATATGGAAACTTTCCTTGCTAGTGTCAAGGATATCAATGAGCAACTTATTTCTGCAGGTGAAGTCAATTCAGACAGTTCCCTTGTGCAGACTGTTCTTGATGCCTTACCAGATTCTTACCAGACTTTTGCTAGTACTTGGAGACTTATGACCCAAGGAAATCCAGAAGTTGTCAAGTTTGATGCATTATGCACATTGCTATTGCAAGAGTCACTTTCCAGAAAAAACAGGACTAGACAACGTGCAGTTGAACAGGATTTTATTGCTTATCAAAGAAACGGTGGTAATGACAGCAATGCAGCCACTTCTTATGGTTTTGCTGCGAGTGGCAAAACTTCTATTCCCAATGCTTCTGTTGGCAGCACTTCGTCTGGCAATTCTGGTGATAAGGGAAAAAAGAAGATGCGTTGCCATTATTGTAAATCTAATGATCACTTGATCAAGCAGTGTCCTAAGTTGAAGGCAAAAGAGGCTAAGAAGAAAGAGGGTGGTTCCACTGCAAATGCTGGTTCCACTACAAATGCGTCATTGTTGAGTCTTCTGTAAAAGGAGACTGTAATGTTGATGTTGATGTAGAATGGGCTTTTAGTGCAGAGTGTACTTACAATCCTGCTGTCCATGATGCATGCATGTGAGTTGCTGCAGATTCACATCTGTGGTATTTCGATAGTGGTTCTACAAAGCAAATTACCTCACATCGTGAATTGTTCGCCTCTCTCGAGTCTGTCCCTCATGGGAATTCAGTCACTTATGCCAACAATGCCTCTTATCCGATTCAGGGAGTTGGAAAGATGTGCTTATTGCTGCAAATAGCAGTTCTTTCACACTTGTTGATGCACTTTATGTACCTAGGATCAAGAAGAATATTTTGTCTGTATCTGCACTTGCGAGACTTGGCCTTGTAGTCAAATTTTTGAATGACAGATGTACAATTTATGATCTCAGTTTTGGTGATGAAATCGTTTTATCTGGGCTTGTGTCGTGGGCAGTATAATCTCACTATGTATGGCAAGTGTTGGACAAAATTTTGCAAATGCAGTTGCAGATTCAAGGGCTATTTCAGATGCAAAACTTTGGCATGCACGTTTTGGTCATCTGAATTTTGCCAGTTTGCCTCATTTGCAAAAATCTGATATGGTTGCTTCTTTGCTGCCTCTTGAAGCACCTTTCAAATATGTTTGTCAAGGCTGTATTTTGGGTAAGATGCAGCGTTCTAAGTTTCCAAAGGATGGTTCAGTTCGGGCCACATGCAGGTTGCAGCTTGTGCATAGTGATGTTTGTGGGCCCATGCAAACTCCTTCCTTGGGCAATTACCTGTACTTCGTGACTTTCATTGATGATTACTCCACACATGCATGGGTATATCTACTTAAAGTGAAGTCCGAGGTTTTTATGTGCTTCAATTTCTGGCTATGGCTGAAAATGTCTCGAAATGTACTATGGGCACCCTCCGTTCCGATCAAGGGGGGGAGTATATGTCTCATCAATTCAATGCATTTCTGGCTAGTCGTGGGATAAAACACCAATGTACAGTGCACTATACACCTCAGCAAAATGGTGTTGCTGAGAGGTAAAACAAGTCACTTACGAAAATGGCACGATGTATGGTCAAAAATCAAGCTTTGCCACATTCTTTTTGGCTCGAGGCCATCATGTGTGCCACTTATGTACTAAACAGGTGTCCTACAAAAGCTTTGAAGTCTATTACTCCATATGAAGCATGGCATGATAGAAAGCCTTCTATTGAGCACATGCGTTTTTTTTGCTGTTTGGCATATGCTTTGGTGCCACAAACACAGTGCAAAAAATTGGATGATAAGGCTGTGAAATGTATTTTTGTTGGTTATAGTGCTGAAAGCAAAGGTTATAGGTTGTATCATCCACAAACAAAACGTATTCTGGTTTCACGAGATGTAGTGTTTGTGGAAGATTCTGTTCAGCCCTTGCTGTCATGTACTAGAGACAGTAATGTAAGCTCACAGGACATTTATGACACGTTGTTGCCTCTTTTCAGTGGTGGAAATACGAATGTAAGTTCCAACGAGGCAAATGTAGATCCTATGGGGGTTTCTGAAATTGTTACAAATCAGCCTATTACTGATGTAGATGTACATGATGTACTTGATGAGGAAAGGGCTGAAAATGAGCAGGCTAGAGGTATGCCAAAATGGTTGGTGCACACTTTGCATGACAGTAAATTGGATGCACCTTTGTCTAGTCGTCCTCGTTCAGGCTCTCACCATGCATCTTATGCATCAGATTGTTATGCTTTGGCTGTGTCTACCTTACATGATGTTGAGAAGCCTCTGTCTTTTGATGAAGCACAGAATTCAGAAAATTTTATGGCTGCCATGCAATCAGAATATGATGCACTTATAGAAAATGACACATGGACTTTATGCGATTTGCCTCCTAGCAAAAAGGCCATTGGTACTAAGTGGGTTTACAAGTTGAAACACAAGCCGGATGGTGAGATCGATCGCCATAAGGCTCGACTTGTTGCAAAGGGTTATGCACAGCAAAAAGGCATAGATTATGAAGAGATATTTGCTACCACTTGTCGTATGACTACTGTGCGTTTTCTATGTGCATTGGCAGCTCATTTTGGTTGGGATGTACATCAATCAGACATTGTTACTGCTTTCTTGAATGGTGACATATTTGAGGAAGTTTATGTAACGCAATCTCCCGGTTTTGTCAAGAAAGGACAAGAGGACAAAGTGTGCAAATGTACCAAGGCTTTGTATAGGTTGAAGCAATCTCATCATGCTTGGTATGAGAAAGCTAACACTCATTTGGTCAAACAAGGATTTCATAACAATCCAACAGAAAGCACATTGTATGTAAAGTGTGAGGTTGATGTACTTCTCATTGTGGTTCTTTATGTAGATGATTTGCTGATCACTGGACCAAATGAGAGACTTATTGTTGCTGAATTTAAGACTGATTTGAATGCTACTTTCAAGATGAAAGATTTGGGGCTGTTGCATCATTACTTGGGTATATTGTTTAAGAAGTGATGGTGGCATTGTCTTGTGTAAAGTTACATAGAGATATTGCTATGTAACTTTGGACTTGAGGATTGCAAGCCTATTGCCACTCCCATCAAAAACATGTTTAAAGTTGAGTCTACATGATGCTGGCGATCGTGCTCATGTCACTCTTTACCAAGCTGCTATTGGCTACCTCATTTATGTATGCAACACGAGGCCAGATATTCAATTTGCAGTCTCATAAGTCAGCAGACTTATGCGTAGCCCAGGGTCTAAGCATTGTCAGGCTGTTAAGAGGATTCTTCGCTACCTTAGTGGCACTTTACATCTTGGCTTGTTTTATCCCAAAGGGGGATCATTGCCACCAGATTTACATGCCTTTTTGGACTCAAATTGGGCTGGTTGTTTTGACACGTGAGGGTCCACAAGTGGTTTTTCGTTTCATGCTTGGCAGTTCATGTATATCATGGTTGAGCAAGAAGCAACCTACTATGGCCACTTCGAGTTGTGAGGCTGAGTACAAGGCTAGCTACGGTTGAGTGTGTATGGCTTAGACGCCTTATGGCTGATTTGGGTGTTGGACAGGACACTGTCAACATTATCTACAATAACAGTCAGAGCGCATTGGAATTGGTAGTTGCGAGGAACCCAGTTTTTCATGCTCGCACAAAACACATTGAGGTGCATTACCACTATGTCAGGGAGAGGCTCTCAGCAGGAGAGATCAGCTTGGCTTATGTGCCAACACAGGACAACCTTGCAAATCTTTTCACAAAGGCATTTTCTCGTGAGCTTTCCACGAAGCTTTGGGCTTACTGCCCTTTGTGGGCTTATCTTGTCTTCAAGGCATGGCACTTCCCTTTACTCATGTGCCAGCTCTCGTTCACCGCATCACTCTAGGGGGGATTTGTTACCATATACATGTGGTAGTGATGTGTGTGAACACACTAGGACCTCGGGGTATTTTTTCCCTCTTTAGGAGGCTTTTTCTCCCCGTTCATTGTATATACGCCCATCACTCTAGGGATATCGATCTTTCCATTGCACACTTAGTAACACACTCTTTCTTGTGTGCCTTGAGCTTCCTTCGTCTTCTCCAAGCTGTGTGCGTTTCTCTGCAACCCTAATTTCAACATGGACTGATCAAGTCCTTAGGGCATGGCACTTCCCTATACTCTATGTGCCAGCTCTCATTCACCACATCACTCCCAGGGTGTGTGAACACACTTAGGACTTCCGGGGTATTTTTTCCCTCACTAGGAGGTTTTTCCCCCGTGCATTGTATATACGCCCATCACTCCAGGGCTAACTTATCTTTCCATTGCACACTAAATAATATACTCTTTGTTGTGTGCATTGAGCTTCCTTTGTCTTCTCCAAGCTGTGTGTGTTTCTTGCGACCCTAATTCCAACAATAATTTAAGTTATGCTACTTTTCCTCTCTCACACATAGGGATTGTGGTTATTCTACTCTCTCCCTCTCTCTCATACACATTGATGCAAAGAAATGTCCAAAAAAAAATCCATTATCAAACTAATGATTCCAAAGGTGGCAAGATGCACTAAGCAACACTATTGATGATGACAAACATGCACACAGTTTTTGATGATGGTGGAAGTACCAATATACAAGACACATTAGGTTTTAAGTGAACTTTTTAAAATTCATAGCCTTCCATGGAGTAGCTAACTCTAGGATCCTAGCTTCTATCTAAAAGTAGAGATTTTTACAATATCATTTTTTTAGAGTAGTGTTAAGTTAGCTTTTATGAAGTAGCTAACTCTAGACGCTTAGCTTATATATAAATAGTATTCTTACACTATCATTTTTTAGAGTAGTGTCAACTTAGCTTGACTTCTCATAATTTATTGACCATCTGTTAGGACACATTGTAAGTACGAACGCTCAGTAGGCTACCTAGCATATCTTTGCTCAAGCTTGCTTAGTGTGCATATACTACTCAATTAACCATTTCTAGAAGGTTGAAAAACGTACATATGGGTCATTTTGGAGGTCAATTGACTACATCTAAAGGTTTTTACACAAATTTCTCTAGTTTTTAGATTTTGTAAACCTTCAAATCGAGGTAAATCTCAAAATTTGTACATGGGACTATGTGAAACCTCCAATTCTTTGTTAGCTTTCTCTTGTGCAAGGTAATCATGAAAGTTTTAATAAATAGCGTAGGGTTTTATTTTAAGCATTGAAATTTGGTGCACATCTTGCAACAATTGAGCATGCATACTATAACTAAGAAATCCCAAAAATATTATTAATACAAACTTACTTGTACACATGCAAGTAAGTAAAAGAATTTAGACTTCCATTTCATTTTCTTCAAAACTTATTGTTCAAGTGCAAAGAAAACAAATTAGATGAAGGAAGAGCATGTTTAATGCAAAGAAAAACTTTGCTCTCTAGTGCATGTTTGTAGAGCTCTTTATCTCCAATTGGCAAATGCCCATTCGTGCAAAAATTTTGCACCTCTCTTCTCAGCAGATTAAGGAAGAGAAACTCTTGTACCTCTTTGCCTCCCTCGTGGGCAAGGTAATTGGTGAGATTATTCATGATATTACACTTGTGTAGAGAGTTCTTGAAGTCTTTGTGAGATTCTTGAAAGAGAAAACCTAATAATGCAAAGTTTGATGGACTTGTCTTTGTATTGCTACAAGAGGCCCAATCCAAAAAAAAAAAAGGACTCAGTAGTGTGCTATTAAACATGCATTTATGGATACATAGCAAAAATAGAATTCCAATGTTGCCACTTCCAATGCTTCTGCAAGTAGCATGTATGCCCCCAAAGCTATTGCTTCTTCACACATCAATAGGTCTAAGAAGGTTGGTGATACAAACAAGAAGAAGTTGAAATGTTGTTACTATAGGGCGAATGATTATCTCATGACAAAATTCCCTAGCCTAAAGGCAAAATAAGAAAATGTAGCCATTGCAAATGCTTCTACCAATGCAAATATTGTGCAAGATGCATAATGGACTTTCGGTGTGCAATTCCATCATGATCCCTCCACTCATGATGCATGCAATGCGTACCAAATAGGTATCCCACTAAATCATTGCAATTTATCACTCCTTATGAGGCTTGGTATGGCAAGAAGCCATCCATTGGTCAATTACATGTGTTTGGCTACTTCACTTGTTATTCGGTGCTTGACCAACATGGTAGACGATAGGATGATAAGGCTATTATCCTTTGTTCCAGGTATAGTCTAGAAAGCAAACATTACAGGTAGTGTCATCCACAAATGAAGTGTATCTTGATTAGTCAAGATGTTGTCTTTGTAACATTTAATGGCCTAGTAACTTGTGTGTAGCGGATAATAACATGAACATAGTGATCATTTCATTAGAATAGGTTCCTAATGATCATAACAAGAGTGCTTGGGTGGAGAGAGCAACAAAAAGCATAACATCTAGTTAGATAGGCATGAACAATGCTTCAAAAGAGAGGGAAATTAAGCTATTGACAACAGTTGAGGACCGGATTTACATGGAACCGGTCCCCCCTCCAAAAGGCTTTGTATTATAGGTTTCTCCCATCAAGACTGACATTTTACAATACAATTCTTTGTGTTTCTTCAATTAGCTAGTGCAATGAAGATGGAAGCTTCAAGCACTAAGAAAAACACTTAAGAAACACAACATCAATTCCCTTACGGTCTCAGACCCAAGACTTGACAAATTAAGCCCCCTCTCTCTCTTGGTCGACCCTCTTGCATTTTACTCATGCTAACACCCCATTAGACTCTCCTAGCTTAGCCAATGAAAATTAAGTAGCATAAGTGATAGACTTCTGACATGTGTCCCCCTTCCCCTTTTGTGAGAGCTTTAAGTAATTAATTAACGCAACTAAACTCTCATTGGACCCCTTTGTCTCCTAGCCAATAGGAATCAGGCAAGCCATTGGGCTGTTGAATGCTCATTGGACCCCTTGGGAGACTGTCCAATAGTTTTCTAGAGATTTTAATTCTTATTGGTTATTTTATTAAGTGTTTTTAAATGAATTAAACTAGATTTACTCTAGCCTAATTCTCATTGGTCCACCTCCATGGACATCCAATAGGATTTGAGTGCACCTTGTGGACATTTGGGCTAGGGAGCTGACATGTATCCCTCATTCCCTTTGTGTAAAGGAAGCTTGTGAGTGTGTGTGTGTGTGTGTGTGTATTTCTCTCTCATCCCCTACACACGCAAAGCATCCAATTTTTACTAAGCTTTGACCATTGGACACAATCTTTGAATTTGGAACCTTAGCATTTTGGAAGTCTTAATGGGTTGAACCTTAGGGTCTTCAAATCCCATTGTTGCACATTGCTCTTTTGCAGATTGCCCCCCTTTGGATCCTTATTTTCCCTCCTTTGGATCCCTGTTGTGGCCGGTCTGCCAGCTTAACCAATATTCTAGCTTTTTCTCCCCTGGCACTTCCCCATATTAAATGATCAGCTTAACAGGAGAAAATCATTTAGGTGAATTAGATAATAGTTATTATGGCATTACCTCTCACTTGAAATCATAGTCGTCCTCGACTATGGGGTAGAGAAGATAAAGCCTATTCATTAGTCCTTTTTCTAGCGGGTAGAGGATCGCTATCTTACCCTATGACATTGTTCCAGAATGGATTACTAGTCTTTTTCTCACTTGAGAGCCTAAGCTGTCCCAAGCATGTATGCACATTAGTCCTATCAATCTTCCATAGTAGAGTGACAAGCTCTACTTGGTGTTTGGGAGACGTCATCTCCGCAAACTTGATTCTAAGCATGCATACTACTTTACATTTGTGCACAATAAAGAAAAAGAGAGTCTTATAAGACAAACATTTTGTTCATTTTAAACATTTGTACATTTCCTTACTCTAGGGAAGCATTGTAAGCATTGACAAGGTTTAGGTTATCCTTTAATTGTATGCCTTTCATCCATCTAGCATCTTCAAAAGAATAATTCTTAAACTTAATAAGATATGATCGGATAGTCTTATAGCCTCTTAATACCTTGTCTTCATGTCGGATAATGGAATCTGGCTGCAGCACCTCTTCTTGGTCCTCGATCTCCGTTGGATCTTCAATAGTTGGTTCTTGAGGTGGTTCTCCTTTATAAGGCTTTAGTAGGCTCACATGGAAAGCATTGTGTATGAGCCAATGGCTGGGCAACTTGAGTTGATAGGCCATCTCATTGATTGGCCTAAGAATCTGGAAGGGACCACAGTACCTTTTTGCTAACTTAGCATAGTACTTTTGGTGTCCCGTAGGATTCTTGTCCATCGTGTGCCTTAATCGAGCCTTGGGAAATTTAAGTAAGACCCAATCATTTTCTTTAAAGGCTTGGGCTCTTTTGTGCTTATCAGCAATAGCCTTTGGCCTTTGTTGTGAGATAGAGATAGCATCCTTGATCTTTTGAAAAGATTCTTGTAGGTCTCGGCTATACTCATCTGCAGCGAAGATCTTCCCATGTACCTTAAGTAGTGAGTTACTTGATTATGCTTGCCAGCAATGTGAGCAATATGAAAATGAAATTGCGATAGAAAAATTGCCCACCTCATTTGTTTGTTGGAGAGCTTGGTTTGTGTTAAGGCTTTGGTGATCCGTCTGCAGAATGAAAGGAGTCCCCAATAAATAGTGTGTCCATGAGTCTAAGGCATGTAGAGCTACAAGGAGTTCCTTTTCATATATGCCTAGAGCTTGATCAACAGGGTCGAGCCTTTAACTTTCATAGGTTATGGCATGCCCTTCTTGGATCAAAACAACTCCAAGGGAATCACCACAAGCATCACATTGGACCTCAAATGGCTTTGAGAGATCCGGTAGTGTAAGCACAGGTTGAGAGATAAGATTTTCTTTAAGCTTTTTGAAAGCATTGTTCTCCTTGGCAGACCGTGTATACCTAATGTTCTTCTTTGTTAGATCATGTAATGGTCTTGCAATTTGTGAGAACTTTTCTATGAAGCGTCTATAGTATTCACACATACCTATAAAGCTTCTTAGTTCATGAAGATTCCTTGGTTTAGGCCATCCTTTTATTACCTCTAACTTTGATGGATCCATTTGGATGCCATCTTGAGAGATAATGTGACCTAAATAGCAAATCTCTTGTAAGAAAAACTCACTTTTCTTTGGATCAACATAAATTTTATTCTCTCTGAAGACTTGAAATATTACTTGGAGGTGTTGCTTGTGTTCGTCTAATGAATTAGAGTAGATGATGATATCATCAAAGAACACTCCAGTAAAGGTTGGGTGAGGCCTGAAGAGCTTCTCCATCAAGTGGTTGAATGTGGTTGGTGCATTGGTCAAGCCAAAAGGCATGACAATGTATTCGTAAAGACCACATGTAGTGCAAAATCTGGTCTTTACAATGTCTTGATCACATATCTTTATTTGATGGTAGCCACTTTTTAGGTCAATCCTACTGAAGTAGGTGGACCCTTGTAGCTTATCAAATAGGTCTTTTACCCATGAAATGGGAAACCTATTCTTGATAGTGATCCTATTTAGTGCTCCATAGCCGACACACATATGATATGTGCCATCTTTCTTTGCACTAATAACACAGGTGAGCAAAATGGAGATGAGCTAGGCCTAACCATGCCCTTCTCAACTAACTCATGCACTTGCCGCATAATCTCCTCTTATTGAGCTTGAGAAACTCTATAAAGAGGTTTGTTAGGTGGTGAACTTCCTGGAAGAAGTTCAATTGGATGGTCATCATTGCCTCGTTTAGGAGGTAGTTCACAAGGGATGTCGTCAATAAAGACAACTTGAAACCCCTTGAGAAAATTGGATACCTCTAATTCCTTGTGATTGTTTATATTTTATTTTGCTAAAGCATTAGGTTCATTTTGAGAATCTTTAACAAAAATCATGTACATGGAAAGAGAGCTCTTTATTTACTTATTGAAAGCTTGTGCATGTACAATGGGTATGGTGTTACCCATTTCCTTAGCATCTATGTACATATCTTTTTCCCTGTACTTAAAGTAGATTTTCCTTTCAGGGAATTTAACATTGGCAGCCATGCGATCAAACCATGGTGCCCCTAGGATTACATCCTCGTGCTTGAGAGGAGAGATACAGAAGTCATCTTTGTCCACATAGCTTTGGACATGGAGCCTCAATTTCCCAATTAAGGGAGTGGCTGAAGCTTCTTGCCCCTTGGAAGCACCATCTGCGGGTAGGACATCTCCCATCACATAGGCTTAGATGCCTAGATTGGTGGCCAACTCTATGGATATGAGATTGTGAGTAGAACCAGGGTCAAAGAGAATAAAAGCATCATGTTCTCTTACCTTTCCACAAGCATGGCATAGAGGAAATCCTTTGTGGTGAGCTTCCTCTTCTTGGATTTTGACCAAGGTAGATCTAGGAGGCTCATGGCGGTTGTTCTTTTGGGGACAAGCGTGGTACGCATGCCCTTGCTCGCCGCACTTGAAATAGCAGTTATCCTTGCGATAACGCTCAAGCTCTTCAGGAGAGAGTTTATTTTTGCCTTTGTAAACTCCCTTCTCTTCAGCTTTGTTGTTATTGGAATTGCCGTTAGGAGACTTTTGGACATTGTCCTTCCCCTTAGGCTCGTTTGAACCCTTGTTTTCCGTGGGCTTAGAATTTCTCTTAGCTCCTGTTTAAAAATTGATTTGAGAAGCCACCATAGTATGGTGTATAACCACGGGTATGGTGTGTAGCCTTTGGGAGTTGACATGCTTCGCTATTTCATTGGTTAAGCCCGCACAGAATTGTTGTTTTTGCTCTCCAAAATCCATCTTTTTGAAGCCTTTGGCTTTGAGATGTAAGTCGCAAAACTTGTCTACATATTTGTGAATGGATTTGTAGGGGGAGAGCTTCAAGCTTTACCATTCGGTGAGTACTTTGTCTTTGGCATCGGTGGCCAAAAACTGCTTCATGATGGAAACTCTTAAAGCTTTCCATGTTCGTGGAGCTTCACCGTTGGCCCACGGGCTAGACCACCATTGCCTGGTGGACTTTTGAAAGTGCATAGCTACATGGCATAGCTTAGAGGACTCCGTGAAGCCCTCATCTCCAAACGCCGCATCAAATTGTTGGATAAACGCCAAGACTTTGTCCGTAGCACCAAAGGTGCCATTGTAGGTAAGGAAAGAGATGCTCTTTCCTCCCTCTTTGAAATTCTTGAGCTTGGACGACCTCTTCCACACGGCATAGGATTTCCTATGGCCTCTTCTTTTTCATGTTTCAAAAGTTGCACCATCACTTTCTTCAGAAGATGAAGAATTTGAGGAAGATGGAGAAGAGGGTGACCTCTTTCTCACCTTTTTCTTGCCTTGGTTGTCTTTTCCGCACCATCACTTTCTTCATAAGAGGAAGAGGATGAAGAATATGGTGATCTCTTTCTCGGTTTTTTCTTCTCTTGCTTTTTGTCATCCCTCTTTGAATTTTGGTGTGGAGAACTGTGCGATGGTCTTCTCCATTTAGGCGGTGATGGAGAGTGTTTAGCCCGCCGTCTTCATGGAGCCATCTCCACCGAGGTCGCAGGAGACTCACTTATTTCTTGTTCCTTCAGTGGGGGTTATTGAGTTCTCCTTTGGGAAGGAGATGCATCATCAAGAAGCAAATTTCTAAGCCCTTCGTAATGATCCTCTTCTTTGGAAAGAGGCCTCTTTTGGGAGTCTCGCAAAGAGGCTTCCTAGGTACTCTCTCGTCATGTGGGGAGTTTGGAGAATCCCATGTGCACGAAGCTGCCATTGCACTTCACTTTGAAGGCATGGATTGCTCATGGCTTGTTGAAGCCTAGAAACAAGGTAGTTAACAAGCATATGGGCATCATTAGTAGCCTGCTCATTAGCAAAATCAAAGCTATCAACATTAATTTTACTCTCTTTAATATTGTCAGCCTTTCTAACAATTTTTAGGTGTAATATTTTTAGGTATACTTTGGCACTTCAAGCCCTAGTTGCTACTCCTCTTTACCCCTTTAGAAAAGCACTCAAGCTATTGTACCCGTGGCTCAAATACCAATAATTACAAAAATAGAAGAGAGGGTCGTTCAACACCAAAACAGCACTGGCTCCTGTCAAGCTTCTAATAGCTCAATAGTGCTTAAGCCATAGGCAAGCCCCATAGAACTCCACTATTTAGACCATAGCTCTCCACGGTGATGCCCTGGTATCTGCACAAAGGCAGGCACACTACAAGGCTGAAAAACCCCTATTCTACTTACTCAATTACAATTAATAATACCAATCATTCATAGCTAGCTTGAGGGGGAGTGTTGAGATGTCGAGCTCTACACCTTGAGCTGGCATCCACTACGGGTCTTGGCCGCTTACGGCATTTACTCACTGGCGCGTTAGGTGACCGACACGGAGGATCTCTGCCAGTGATTCTACAGCTGGACTACACTTATAGTGCCAGCCTAGTACGCTTCTAGCGAGCTCACACTTAGTGACCGCATGTACATATGTGCTACTTTTCAGCTTTAGCACTTACATTAGGAACTTTCGGAGGTCATTTGGAGGGCCTTATAAGAAAATGTATTTTTTGCACTCTCTCTCTAGAAAAAATGACAAATAAAAGAGCTGGGTCTTTCATAGTAAAACTTCAAAAAGTGTACTTTAAGTAGATTCCTTATCCCTCTGAACATTCGTTCGTAGTGATTGAGGGATAATCCTCTTCTTAGTTGTATTGAATGAACAACGTCAATACGGAGGGACTGAGGCTAACATGGAGGGACGAATCCGCAGCCACTATTCACTTTCCATTAAACCTGCACATTTGGCTAATGGCGCACTCCTCAAATGGCACAAATGTTACCCACAAACGAGCCAAATATCACCTTCACATTGATTTGGACAATGAGTACCAACCATTGATTAAGCGCAGTAAAACAAACACACATATACCTCCCACCTCCATAGACACGCTCAGAGCTCAAGGAGCTAAACACATAGATATCTGGACGAGAGGCTCTCTCTACCCTAAGAATCCAATAACTAATGCGTCTCCACCGCTTGTCAATCCTACAAGCTTATTGACCTTTGCTGGTGATGGAGAAAACGGCCTTTTGGGTTATTGTAAATCACTTACAAGAGAAGCTGGAACTTACAAGAGCATTCTCCAAGCTCAACAATGTGAGATTGTTCGCCTTTCACATTTACATTCTACAGATCAGGTTACCATTTTGCAACATAAAACAGAGGTACAAGAACTGAAAGGAAAGGTGCGAAGTTGTCAAATGAAGGACACCATCTTGGGTGGTCGTATCCGAAAGAAGAAATTGCGCAATCTTGAAACATTGCAGGTTGCATCAGGAGGTCTCAAGAAAAGAATCCGAGCATTAAGGTGATGCTTCTTGGTTGGCTACATTGTCTTAGTTAAGTAATCTCTTTGTTTTTTCTTGTTATGCATTGTTTTCATGTGCCTAAATAGTGTTAGTGAAGCAAATTTTCTGTTATTTACTTATGCATTGTCTTCATGTAGAGACTCAATCTATCCTGACAAGGAAAACATTGACCCCAAAGCCAATATAGGAAAGAGATTGAAGCCACTTATAAGTAGAAGCCTGGCAGCAGATATAGTACATGACAAGAAGTTTAAGGTTCTACAAAGAAATGTAGTGGACCGCTTTATTTCAGAGAACTCAGTGCCTGCAAAAGAGATACAAGGCACACTTGATTCACTTGGTGTAAGCAAAAGAGGATATTCGGCTATCCAAAAGTCTGTCTCATCCATCTTTGTTAGGAAGGGTATAAAATCCAAACTTCTACCATCAGCCTCAAGTGTTTGGAAAGAGAGGCTTCAGCTTAACGAGGCACAGGGAGACTATCTTGGACAGCCCTTTCATATTAAAGCAACTTACAGTGGCCATGGAGCCAACATGGCATATGATGAGTTCAACAATATTTTTATGGACCTGCGGATACTACAGAAGAGAATGGTGGAGTTTTACAACATCACATTTGAAGAGTCACGTGGACCATTACATTTTGTGTTAAAACTGGATGAGTGTGAGCTTGTTAAAGAGAAAAAGCTAGAGCGTGTTACTATTACTTTAATGAATAGAGCCCTCTCAAAGTGTCCCAGTGATGATCCTTTATATTTTAGTGTTCAATCAGAATCTAACATATGGTGGCTTGGTGCGTTTGAGGTAAGCGATATGCTCAAGTAAGCTCAAATGTTCAGATCTACTTAAGTCTCATTTATTTTGTGTTGCAGGTAAAGAAAGAAGATCATGAGATTCTATATTGGGTGCTCCATCGAACTAATATTCCGGAGCTGATTGATCGACAGACTAACCAGGGAGAGGTACTACGTCTAGATGGAAGGGGAGACTTTCAAGTTCAGTGGCATCTTGCAGGTGACCTTAAAACATTAAAGTGCATGTATAATTGTGGAATGGGTGCAATGGCAAAGTCACCGTGTTTGTTCTGCATGGAGTCTGCAAAGGTCATGGACCCAAAGTGGTGGAGAAAAGCTCCAACACGTCACATTGAGGATCCTGCTTTTCGACCAGTTTTGAAAATACCACTTGTGAATGTCCACATTTGTACAATGCATGCCCTTTGCAGAATTGTAGAGAAATTGGTCTACTTATACATCGGGTTTGCTTGGAAGATTAAGAACTCTGCAGAACGACAAGTAGCTTTGCAGTGTTTAGAAATGGTACTGTCGGATATGGGGCTTCATGGTGGCAATGTGAAAATCCAGCGGGATGAAAAGAGATCAACTGCTGAGAAGGATGTCCCATGCAAACCATCCATCGGTGGGGTGAAGGCACGGAGGTTTTTATCTAAGCCCCAAGGTACAAGAGATCCAAAGCTAACAAAACATGGAAAAATATATAACACATCTTATGTTAGCAAGGTAGAGTATCAGATCTGGAAAAAGCTACATATTGCAGTCAAAGACCACGAACCAACTACTCGTAACGCGACGGCTGAGGTTTGGCGATCAATAGACATCCTATTTTTGATGTGCGACAAAGATGACTGGTCACAAGGTGATATGAACAAGTTCAAGGAAAATCTCAACCTTCTGAAAAAATCATTCAAGACAGCATGGACAGACACCCAGATTACTCACTACATGGTATTATCATGTATTTCTTTCTCTCTTATGTGCAAATATGTGAGTGTAAAACATTCTAACTAATCTGTTTTCATATCCATCACATCATCTTCAATCATTTGCCATATTTTATACAGAAGTATGGGAACCCGGCAATATGGAATACCCAAGGGATGGAAAAGTCTCATTACATGGCGAGAAATGCTTATTTCAGGCACACACGACATGGTGGCTCTCGAATCAAGGCTAACAGTTTGAGAGAACTATTTGAATGGTTCTATCGTAGAATCATTCATCGAATGCAGGCAAAAGAAGTCTTGGCAAATTCAGCAACAGCACAAGCCATCAGACATTTACAACAACAAAAAGCTAAAAGATCAATGGCATACAACTCCGGAGCTCGTGAAAGTCAACGAAGGTGGAGAGAGACAATGGTGTATGTGAATCACAAGTGGAGAAAGATACTCTGAGTGGATGGCATTGTACAAAATTTATGTAATACATGATCTTATACAATTGGTCCTTGAAGTGTATCAAGATTTTGCAGGTTCAATTTTGTTTTTTGGCACGTCACCCTTGTAACGAATCATGAGATGTTTGCCATACTCTAAAAGTTCATCTGGGTTTTGTCTACCAAGAGCTAGTGCCATTGCTGTGTAGGTGTAGTAATACGCTGCCCGACCACCTGTATAGCCTGGGCAGTAACCAAAACAATCTCTAGCAAACACTTTGTCAACAAGAATGACTTTATCTGCACTTTTGGGCAGCACCGGTCCACCCAAGAAGCGTGATAGTGTCTTGAATGTGTAAGTTGCTATTGAACCCTCTTGTGACATGGAATTGTGAAAAACTACTATCGGCGACTCGCAGAGCTTTGAAAGGTACTGTGCTAGGGCAGCATCCCTTCCTCGATACTCTCTTGTCCGGCGCCGAAGGAAGTCATCCTTGTCAGCAATCCAAGACTGCACATACAATGTCAGAAATGACACAAACAGAGAGAGAGAGAGAGAGAGAGAGAGAGAGAGAGAGAGAGAGAGAGAGTTACCATGAAGCTCTCATCCTGCAGAAAGAGGTTTTCTTGCCACAGGTCTACAGATGTAGTTGACCCC